>NC_030684.2:41788998-42095748 GCF_000004195.4 Xenopus tropicalis | reverse complement strand
ACTTATTGGGTTGGCAATTGATAATCAGTGCCAATTACAGCAAAGTTATATCTTATAAATATGCTTTCTATCCCAAAAAAGGTATAGAGATTGAATAGACAGCAGTGGAAAAAGTAAGAACAAGAAAAGT
This sequence comes from Xenopus tropicalis, assembly GCF_000004195.4. Classification (NCBI taxonomy): domain Eukaryota; kingdom Metazoa; phylum Chordata; class Amphibia; order Anura; family Pipidae; genus Xenopus; species Xenopus tropicalis. The sequence continues at coordinate 42,095,618 of NC_030684.2, read as the reverse complement.
AAAATGGTAGATGGTGGAAGGGAAAAGGGGGGTTGAGTAGAAAATAAAGCAAATCAGTGATAGAATTAGTAGGAAGATCATAAGAGCACTCTTTTATCCTTTCTCTCTACTAATTCTCTTACTAACTTGCTTTTTTGCAACTTGGTACTGCATTTTTCTTGATGTCTTCAGTGTGAATCAAATAGCGTGAAATAGTGCTGTATCAGTCCAGAGTCCTGCCCAAATGATGAGGTGACCAATATCCAAGGATTTAACCAATATTAGTCACCTCGTCTCCCACCATATACACGCTGATTATTGTAGAAAACACAGTTTTGATTTGTGTAACAATATCAGTGTGTGTATGGGCACATTTAGTCTTAGGAAGCTTGCCCATTTTCTAGTAAAAACTTAATTTAATGCTCATGTAGTTACAGTTGGGCCAGGAGCTCTTTGTCAATGCATCCTCTCAGCCCGCCACCCCCAGATGTATGTTTAATAAAACTGCAAAGAAAATTACACTGCTAAAGCCTTTTTAGACCATTTTCTAATCTCTAATTACAAATACATATGGTGAGGAAGTCACTGAGATTTATTGTTACCTGATGTTTCTTGCTAATGGCCTATATTATAATATTGTTTGGGAGGCTGTTTGAAAGTGATCAGGTTAAGATTCTGGATGTCAATTGCCCTAGAATTCCCATATAATAACACGCATTGGAGGGACTGCGACTGCCACACATTTAAAAGTGCGGCTAATCTACCACCACTGATTGCAAAAAGACATTTCAGCATTTGCCAAGCAACACAATGGTTTTACGAAGTAAATGAGAGTCAGAGCTGACACTGTATCTGAAGGTGAAACATAGCTATAGAGTTCCCTGCTAAACCTTTTTTGGTTTTCTAGTGTTTTGTAAAAGCCATAACAAAGGCGTCATTCCTGCCCGAGCCTATTAACCCACAGATATATAACCTAATATGTACATTTGCTACTCTCATCTGAGACCAGAGTTTGGCAAAATGGCTTTAATGTACTTGGCTATAACAGAAAAGATTCCTTTGCAATATTTACAACTCAATTACAAAATATATGTAAACATATTAAAGGAACAGTAACACCAAAAAATGAAAGTGTATAAAAGTAACTAAAATACAATGTGCTGCTGCCCTGCACTGGTAAAAGTTGTGTGTTTACTTCAGGAAGGCTACTATAATTTATATAAATAAGCTGCTATATAGCCATGGAGGCAGCCATTCAAAGGAGAAAAGGCACAGGCACATAGCAGATAACAGATAAAACACTATTGTATTCTACAGAGCTTATCTGTTATCTGCTATGTAACCTGTGCCTTTTCTCCTTTTTTCCAGCTTGAATGGCTGCCCCCGTGGCTACACAGCAGCTCATTATAGAAATTATAGTAGTGTTACTGTAGCAAACACCCCAGTTTTACCAGTGCAGGGCAACAGTGCATTATATTTTTATTACTTTAAAGCTCTTTCATTTTTTGGTGTTACTGTTCCTTTAATAAACAGGAAAGCCTGGCATACCACTGATCTCATTAATGAACGCATTCGTGCACATTTATACATGAATAATGAGTGGTTTAATGTGCCTTGACTGGCACTGTACACAAGTATTGGTGAACCTATAAATTTACCACAAACTGTTTGCTAGTTTGCACATATTTTCCTTCCATAACCTATGCCAACACTAAACTGTCTGTAGGAAACAGGAAACCATGTATAGGAAACATGTAAACATCGTTATACTGGTTCCACAAATAGACTGCAAAAGGACACCATTGATATATTAGTCACATGATACATGGAACCAGGGCTCAATATCATTTTTTATATGGATATCCAGCAAGCTCAGATAGTCTGCTGTTGGAAAAACCTATCAATATGGAATATGATTGTGGCCATTCTTATATCAGGTTAAAAAAATTATCAAAGGGGACATAAAACCACCTATATAACAGTGTTGAGCACCGATGCCACCTTTATACATTATAAGTGGATATTAATGTGCCACTCATTATTTAGTGTTCACAGTGCGCTCCTGAACACCTTTTTCATTCTTTTTTTGTAGTTTTCATGATATTAGCCATTTTCATAAATATAAAATAATGGCTGTTTACCTGGAGTACCACTTACTAAAGGTCCCCATACACGGTAAGATCCGCTCACTTGGCGAGATCGCCAAGCGAGTGGATCTTCCCCCAATATCCCCACCTACGGGTGGGCGATATCGGGGAGCTTGAAGTTAAAAAAAAAAAAATCCAATCGTTTGGCCCTGGGGCCAAACGACTGGATTATGTAGGCGGCAATGGGGCAGTCGGTTCGGGGACCACATCAATGAGCCGATGTGGCCCCCGATCCGACTGAATCTTTTAACCTGGCCGATCGATATCTGTCTGGGTGGGGGCTGGATTTAACAACAAAGCTTAATTTATGGAGCTTCTCTGATAGCTTCCTTTCCCTAGAAGATATATTAGAGCTTGCTTTTTCATATTAACCAACTCTCACAGAAATCCTGTCTCTCTACATGCAAGATGGGTGCCAGAGTTAATTTGTTAGAATAATAGTAACTTACTTATTTCAGTAATGGTACAGATTTGCTAAAGCTCATGCTAAATTTTCATTTTTTTTATAGTTCCCTTTAGTTCCAACTATACTGGTTGTGATTGCACCCAGGGCCAGGGTTTTGGGGGGCTCCATGGCCTCAGAGTATTAGATCTTTCACCACAGAGCAAGAAGGAGGTTACAGTAGCTAATTCAATATTCAGTAGGCAGGTATATTCTATGGGTGGGCAGAGGAAATGGAATAAAAAAATCTGGGGGATATTGGGGACATTAGTTTTTGAATGCAGTAAGGAGGGGGACCTTTAATCAGAGCCTATAGGTTTCTAGCTATGTCCCTGCCACATGTGTGCCACCTTGGGTCAAACCAAACCTGATCAAAATCTTACAAAATTCACCAGACTTTGAGAGTACTATACATATAGATTAGCAAAGGAGATGCAAAATGCATTAATGTCTCACAGGCCGAAATACACATGCCAATATGAACATATAATGCATTAGTATGCGTATCTGAAACCTGTACAAAAACTCCTATTAATTGCTGGCAATGGAAAGGTGAAACCAAAAATAAATTCTTTACTTTTAAAAGAAAGTGCGGGAAGTCCTCGTTATATAAACTCTTCCAATAATCCAATCACATGGTGCAATGTCAGTCCCCTCTCTGAATAGCTACAATGCACCATGTGATTGGATTTTTGGGAGTGTTTAAATGCCAAGGACGTCCCATACCAGCCAGTTGAACTAAACAAGATGCTCAGATGAGTTGTGAATTGTCTTTAATGATTACTGAACAAGTTCAGTTGCTTTAGATTTATTTATACTAGATATACCATGACCTGGATGAATGAAAGTCTTCATAAACCCCTTATCTGGAAAACCCCAGGTCCCTACCATTCTTGATTATAGGTCTCCTACCAGAATTCTTTAAAGTTGCTTAGAATTAGATTTTTTTTCATTATTAGCAATTTTATTTTAAGGGTTATAACCCCTTTTAAGACAATAAACATTTATAGATATTTCCGCTTTAGTAAAACGGAAATCATCACCAAACACTGTTTTATTAGTTCGGAGCTGGAAATTCTCAAGTCTTTTGGCAGATAAGTAAAGGGAGCACTCTACATTTCACTTTCCAGATACTTCCCATGACAAAGGTCCAGTCATGCTGAGAGCTGCTTATGTGACTTTATGCAACCGTTCTCATCCATTTAGTAGCACAAGTTCCAGGAATACTATGGTCTTGGACAATAAATCATCTGGTCACTTTGGTTTCTCATTCTATGGCTGTAATTCCGCCATGTAGAACCATAATTCATCCCAATCCATAAAATGGTGGCACATATTTTTACAGATCCATCACCAGTTTTAACAGAAATAGTAGTAGTAGTAATTAGAAAGCACCAAGATATTTTGTAGCGCTGTAAAATAGATGCATGTATACATATTACATACAGGAATGCAACTAATAACCAGTACAAGAGGTAATGGGCACTGTTTAATAGTTTAATAAAGGTTACAAGCTAAAAGATAGATAAAAAGGTTCTTTTGGGCTCAGTTTTAAGCAGGTCACTATTGACAAGGAAGTTGTATATTCTCCCCATGTCTCTCCATTAACTGGCACCTGATGGCCCTACTGTGTGGGCTGTGTATGAATATATTTGAGGAGCTCTACTGAATTCCTTAGTGGGGCAGGGAATGATGTGAATGATGAATAAATACACTGTTACATATGTAAAATAGGACAAAAAGACATGCATCCCTCGGGTTCAACATTTTTTTGAACAATAATAATAAACGACTTCCTCTAAATATAGTCCCACCCAGATCTTTGGCAATCTGTAGGTTTAGGGAGGCTACCAATAGATGGTTTCCCATGGGTGAGCTTATACCTGTATACTATATATGGCAGTTGGTCTCTTTTTGGGAAACCTTTATTATTCTCCACATAACTGCAAAAAAAGACTTTTCCTAAGAGCATTTTTCAGCTTGACACTGCTCGAATACCTGGGGCTCATGTAACCGGAAATATCCCCTTTGTGATGCACACCCAATACATTTCTTACTGAGATAGTAGGTTTGGGACAAATCCCAAGGTCTTTATATTTTATTTATTAATCGTTTAGGTACCTGCACTGCCAAGCATTGCAGTCAGCCTGTAGCATATATTTGCCAAATCCATCAGAATTTTTATCTTCCACTGACACATTGGGGCACATTTACTAAAATTTTGGGGGCTTAAAAAACGATATGGTATAAATTCGGAGTAACCATAATAATTTCTGATGTTCTAAAATGTCATGAAAATGTTTTTATCGCTCGTAAGAAAATATCGCAATTGCATTCCGAAAGTCACAAAATTTTTGTGCCGTAAAGTTCTTAAACACCACAAAAACCTTTCTTGCTTTGAAGCTTTCCGTGTCTGGCTTTGGAAGCCTTCCATAGGACTCAATGGAACGCGACAGATCAAATCTGGTGAAAAGAGGAAAGTGTTACCAAAGCATTAAAGAATTCCAAAATGTTGGTAGTCTTTTTCGTGGAAATTTAACGAAAACCACAAAAAAGTCGTGGAATTTTAACAAACTTTTTGCATACATTCCGAAATGTTCTATAAGTTAGGAAAAATATGAAATTATCTCAAAATTGTTTAGTAAATAGGCCCAATTGACACACTAAGGGGCACATTTACTTACCCACGAACGGGCCGAATGCGTCCGATTGCGTTTTTTTCGTAATGATCGGTATTTGGCAATTTTTCGGAAAATTGTCGCAATTTTTTCGTTGCCATTCCGAATGTTGCACAAAATTTGGCGATTTTTTCGTAGCATTACTACTTGCACAAAAAGTCGCCGAGTACGAAAGATTCGGATTCATTCAAGCTTCAGTATGGTGACTTTTCTTGGGCCAGGTTGGAGCTGCAGAGTGCCATTGAGTCCTATGGGAGACTTTCCTTGGGCCAGGTTGGAGCTGCAGAGTGCCATTGAGTCCTATGGGAGATTTTCCTTGGGCCAGGTTGGAGCTGCAGAGTGCCATTGAGCCCTATGGGAGACTTTCCTTGGGCCGGGTTGGAGCTGCAGAGTGCCATTGAGTCCTATGGGAGACTTTCCTTGGGCTGGGTTGGAGCTGCAGAGTGCCATTGAGCCCTATGGGAGACTTTCCTTGGGCCGGGTTGGAGCTGCAGAGTGCCATTGAGCCCTATGGGAGACTTTCCTTGGGCCGGGTTGGAGCTGCAGAGTGCCATTGAGCCCTATGGGAGACTTTCCTTGGGCCAGGTTGGAGCTGCAGAGTGCCATTGAGCCCTATGGGAGACTTTCCTTGGGCCAGGTTGGAGCTGCAGAGTGCCATTGAGCCCTATGGGAGACTTTTCTTGGGCCAGGTTGGAGCTGCAGAGTGCCATTGAGCCCTATGGGAGACTTTTCTTGGGCCGGGTTGGAGCTGCAGAGTGCCATTGAGTCCTATGGGAGACTTTTCTTGGGCCAGGTTGGAGCTGCAGGGTGCCATTGAGTCCTATGGGAGACTTTCCTTGGGCCGGGTTGGAGCTGCAGGGTGCCATTGAGTCCTATGGGAGGCTTACAAAATCATGCATGAAAGTTTCGCCCGCCGCTTACGAGCGTTCAATACGAAAAAGTCGCAACAAGATACGAGCGCATCGTAATGGCTACGAAAAACTCGCGTTTTTTCGTGCAAACCGTATTGGTAACGAAAAAGTCGCGACAATTTCCGCAAAGTCGCAAAGGCGCCGGAAAAATCGCAAAAAATACGAAAAACTCGCAAAATGTTCGTTTTCCAATCGGAATTTTTCCAATTCGGATTCGGATTCGTGGGTTAGTAAATGGGCCCCTTAGGGGCCGGGTTGGAGCTGCAGAGTGCCATTGAGTCCTATGGGAGACTTTCCTTGGGCCGGGTTGGAGCTGCAGAGTGCCATTGAGCCCTATGGGAGACTTTCCTTGGGCCGGGTTGGAGCTGCAGAGTGCCATTGAGCCCTATGGGAGACTTTCCTTGGGCCGGGTTGGAGCTGCAGAGTGCCATTGAGCCCTATGGGAGACTTTCCTTGGGCCAGGTTGGAGCTGCAGAGTGCCATTGAGCCCTATGAGAGACTTTCCTTGGGCCAGGTTGGAGCTGCAGAGTGCCATTGAGCCCTATGGGAGACTTTTCTTGGGCCAGGTTGGAGCTGCAGGGTGCCATTGAGTCCTATGGGAGACTTTCCTTGGGCCGGGTTGGAGCTGCAGGGTGCCATTGAGTCCTATGGGAGGCTTACAAAATCATGCTAAGTCTGAAAGTTTCGCCCGCCGCTTACGAGCGTTCAATACGAAAAAGTCGCAACAAGATACGAGCGCATCGTAATGGCTACGAAAAATGCACGACTTTTAGAATAAATAGAAAGTGAGTGAGATTTCCTGTAGTGAGCTCTAATTTCACACTTAAATAAATCTACCCCCTAAATAATGTACATAATGACCTTATAATAGCAAATAATAACTTTAGATGTAAGAGCTTTTTCTGAAATTAACACATTTTGTATAAAATTAGGTTGTTCAGAAGTTAATCAATGTTATTTGTTCATGCAGTTGCAACTGAAGTCAGTGTTTGTTTATTCCTTTTTGCCAGGGCCCGAACTAAGTGTAGGCAGAAGAGGCACGTGCCTAGGGCACAAAAGCTGAGTGGGTGGGGGCCAGGCACGTACTTTTTCTGCCCCAACCTGAGCCCCAGCTCTTCTGTCCTGTCTGTAACTTCTCCCCTGGCCCGAATCCCTGCTTATTAAGTAGCTCTGGTAGGGATGAGTGGTGTGGTGATCTGGGTACTGTTTGGGCCAGTGCTGAATATCACAGCGCCATTAGAGGAAAAGTTTGGCCCGGCATTGCTTTCTGCATTCTGAATTCTATTACCTTTTATTTATGTAGCACGGATATATCTACATTAGTTGCATCATTGTTTCCCTAGCAGAGCTTCCAATCTAGGGTCCCTATGACATTAGGTACACAGTATATTCAATCAGTGTCAGACTGGCCCAGCAAGATACCAGGGAAACCTCTGGTGTGCCCATTTGCCCTGTTTGCCTATACCTTGGCCATGGAAGGATAGATGATAATAAGAAAGGAGAATTGATTTAAAGAATAAAGAAACTGAATGAAGAGAGAAGAAAAAATAGTTTGGAGAGTGGTCCTGTGCTCTGGTGGGCCACCTGAAACTGTTGGTCAATTTATCATAAATGTTGACAGTTTAGTAGAAGCCAACCCTCCAATCAAAACTCCTATTAAGCCTTGCGTGTTAATCATCTGTGGCTTCTGTTTCAAGAATCAGAACCAACAGTGCAGGGATAATTTAATATACCGTTGGAAAGTTGCTTAGAATTACACTCTGTTATTATAAATATTACAAATAACATGCTGTTCATAGTAAAAATGTTAATATATATATATAACTATATAGATAGATATACCTGTATACTATTTCATTCAGTGTGATTGCTATTAAATGTATTTGACAGAAGCAGAGATTTATTTTGCCCTCAAATATGTGATTTATCTACACAAGTACTACAAGTACACAAAAAGTAACTTTAAAAAGATATAGTAGCTCCCTATTCCCACAGCCAGAGCATGATCCCCTCACAACTGCTTTCCATCCCCGTAAAACTGTCAGCAGGGCCCCTGTGCCCCATTGGCTGCATTTAAACACTGAGCAGTGTTTATCCTCTGTGCTCTTCTGCACAATATTCCCTGACAGGGTTATAATTAGGTCTCAAAAATTACATTCCTGATGGAAAGCAAGTTCCCCCCAGTTTGATCTGGGTGATCATTCATCAAACGTCCTTGGATGCGAATAGGGCAACAATAGTGTAACCACAGCAGAAGATATACTGGAGGCCAGCCATGGAGTATTAGCAAAGCTTTAATTTAAAACACACAGGATAAATGAGCTATATGGGTGGAAATAATTCTTAGTCTTTAATTGCGTTATAATGAAGAGCATTAATATTCATTTTTTGGGGGGGGGGCTTATTCCTTGAAATCCCATGGCTGACGTCACTCAAAGATTTCCCACCGTCTCTGTTGCTAAGTGCATATCAGGGTTACCTTTTAAGCTTTTCCCAATTAGTAAAATGGCAAAGAAAAGGAAAGTTTACAGTGGAGAAGGACTCAAATCGGCAGCTTAAATCTGCCTGTGTATGGCCACCTCAACGCACGTGTCTGCAAACAAAACCTTCTGTGTTTTCCACAATTTGTTGTTATCAATAAAGAGAAATAATGGACTTTATTCAGGTCAGAAAATCCTATGGGCAATAAATTAATGCTAGGACTAGATTTTAAGTGGAGGTCTGCTAGAAGCACAATATACTGAGAACTGTCTTTGCTAAAGCTGAACATCCCAAATCCGAGCTTGCAATGCTCCACGGAGCATATCAATAACCTGAGAGTTCTGATCACCTTTTAGGAGTCAGTGAGAAAGTTTTTCCTTTTGTGAAGCAGATCAACCAGCCCCCACGAGGTGGGGTTACCAGATAATCCATAAAGAATTCTAAAGAACTTTAATAGGAAACACAATTGACAAAGATACCCTGATTCAATTTTAACCAAACTTTCCTGTATTTAGCCTTATTGCCCTGACATTTTTTTTAACTAGATAAAGGATAAATCCTTTATCTTTGCCTGGCAGTTACAATCCTCTTGTGTACAGTTTCAGAGAAGGTGGTTACTAATGGGTTATCATAGTCATTAAATATGCTGTTTAATCTTTTTTTACAGTTAAGTTATGAAAAGAGAAGAGCACAAACTGTATATACAGTTGTTTTTTTAACAGTAGCATACAGTCATGTAAAATAAGGCAATTGCCCTCCACACTTGAAAAGGAGTGTGTTAATGCTAACTGTACAGTACATCACCAGTTCTACTGGCTCTTTCCAGCATTAATACATAGTTTCCAAATACCAAGCACATACAAAACAAATTAAATAAAGGAAAAGAATACTAGTATTAGACAGGGTCTGGCCCAGTTCTAATGCCCCACGGTGGCAGGCAGATGGGTAGAAGATGAGGATATAATGGAATAACAACAGTCACTGGACCCTACCTTTAAAGGGCAGACAAAGTAAAAGTTCATATCCCATTCTGTATGGTAAGGGAAGTATGGATTTGTTCCAAAGATGTATGGCCATGAAAGCCCAGAAAGGGTAACTGGACCCTGAGAATGAAAAGAGGAGGCAATAATATAAGTAAGACAGAACCTTGAGTATACAGAGAAGATTTTAGGAAGGATGTTGGTAATGGAAAAGGGCTAAGACAAAGCAGTTATAAAGTTCACAAATCAAAATCCATTATTTTCCGTGAAGTTGAATATTCTGCATCCTTTCTATAAAGAAAATCATTTATGTTCTGTTTGGACTTGTTTGGATGCTAAAGTCAGCTCGACTGAAGTTCCCAAAACAATCCCTGTTGTTTTGTTTACTTTATGGCATTGGGGAACCAGTATAATGACACAAGATAATGTTTATATGTAAAGTTTCATGTTTCCCTTGTGATCTGGTAACCTTGTGCTGGCAGTGGAGTCAGTGGAGAAACCTAGCATCCCTGATCCCTCCAGCACAGAATATTACTGGCGCCTACCAGCAGCTAACATTGGGTGTCAGGCAGTGAATCTAGTGAATGGGGGCCCAGCGGCCATTGGTTCTATTATCCTTGTTCTTATGCCATTGAGTGATGTGGCATGGAATTGTCTCGGTAGGGTATGGGCAAAACTAGCAAGCACCTACTGAGTATGGGCATAGGAAGGGCAAGACACAGCCCAGACAATTTGCCTATAGAGAAGGAAGAAAGAAACTATGTCTGACACATGCATTGCCTTGAAGTTAGAGTATTTAAAGCACTCAGTAAATATACAGTATGTTAGAAAGCCAGATGCATGAGCCCCTGCTGCCCTGGAGCAATTCATTCTAACACTTTGATTTAAGTTTTAAACTCTGTATAACAACAGAGACATATATTCTCTATCCAGAGGCATGCTTACAAGTACATTCTAATGAATGCAGAAAGCTTACTGCTGTCACACAAACACTGGTCGGATGGATACACTTACTAAAAACTATGTGAGAATAGAGTATGCAGACTGCCTTACAGTATTTTACCTTTAAAGTTTACTGTTATAAATTGAAACAAATCAGGGGTGAATGGGGGTGGGGCTAGGGGTGTGACATAAGTAGAGGAGATACCCAGGAATAGGGGTTAGGATAGGGGTTAGCAACTCTGCATAGGGACTTGGTAGATATGGGTCTTCCTTACTCCATTGTTGGCATTGTGTAAAATTAATGTTGAAAGGAACTGTGGAATGGAATTGTGTAAAATTAGTGGCCTTGTTATGGCCAGTAAATAAAGAACAATGACTATTATTAGAGTGGCCATTGTTTCTACTAAAAAAAAAAACATTTTACAAGCCCAGTCCATTGTTTGTGGAAGAATATGCCATAGCTCTATGTAAGCAAATACCAACCTATGTATGCAAAGTCCTACAGATTTGATTGCAGTGTAAAGATTTGTTTGGGGGGACAGACTAAAGGTGGGAATACATGTAAAGATCTGGTCGCCAAGCGAGCGGATCTTCTCCCGATATCCTCACCTATGGGTGGGCAATATCGGGAGAATTTAGGCAAATTCAGTCATTTGGCCCTGGGGACATGATGACAGTAATGGGCGCAGTCTGCCCGATCAATATCTGGCCGATTTCAAGCCAGATATTGGTCAGGCAGGCCCGTCGTTGCTGCCCCTACACAGGCCGATAAGCTGCCAAATCGGGACCAATATTGGCAGCTACAATCGGCCCGTGTATGGCCACCTTAATACAATGGACCCCTTGCACATTGCATGCCATTTTTTAGAACTCTATGAGTCAGATTCTTTATTGTGAAAATGTCTCATAATTAATATAATTACCCACTACCTGTTATACATTGTTTTAAAATTCAGCAGCCCAAGGCAACCACAGCCCTTTAGCAGGCAAGATATTGTTGTCTCCAAAGATGCCCCCAGAAGCTCCCCATCTTATTAACAGATGTAACCTCACTTTCTGCTCATGTGTTGGTGATTCTGATGAACCCTAAGCTTAGCTTCTCAACAGCAGCCCTGCCTAACAAGATAAGAAAATGTGGAGCTTGTGTGTGAATAACTTTGAAAGACAGGATCATTATGGTTATAGGGCTGCTAAACCCCTGGGCTGGTTCAGTAAATGAAATACAGCATTTCTATCCACATTTTTGGATATTTTAGTTCTCCATTAAGTTTCCCCTGTAGAGATGTAATGCCTCTGTGTCTTTCTTGGATACTTGGGGAATACAGAGAAAGGTCTGATACACTGTGCACCTCTGGCAACACGATCATCCAAACTCAAGAAGTCTGTTTGCTTTAGATTTATTGCTGTGAGATCCTATATATCATAACTTGGATGAATGAAACTCTTTATAGACCTGATCATCTTATCCAATCTATCTACTGGAAGTTAGTAGGGATGCACCGAATCCACTATTCTTGGATTCGGCCGAACCCAAAATCCTTTGTGAAAGAATCGGATGAATACCAAATCGAAAACTAATTGACATATGCAAATTAGAATAAGAAAAGAGAACCGCATGTGCCGAATCCTGTTGAAAAAGGCAGAATCTTGTCCGAATCCCAAACCGATTCCTTGATTTGGTGCATCCCTACTAGTTAGTTAGGGATTACGATAGCTAGAAGGCTTAAATAGGAATCTCAGAGGCAAGTTGTGGGGGAATAAAGACCATGAGTACTGCCAAACAGAGCCTCCTGTAGTCTGCCAGTCTACATTGGGTTACCAAATAACCAATCACAGCCCTTAATTGGCACATCCCAGGACTTTTTCATGCTGGTGTTGTTTCCCAACTTTTTTTATATTTAAATGTTGTTCATGGCTAAAAAAAATTGGGGACCCCTGTCCAAGATGCTTCCTGCCTTTGATGTTAAAGCAGATGTTTTTATGTTTAGTGCTATCTGAGTCAGTGCCTGTTGTGGAGTGTGCCCTGTTTAGAGCTAAGTGCTGTTAAGCTGGTCATACATGTAACGATCTGCTCCTTTGGCAAGATGACCAAACAAGCGGATCTTTCTCTGATATCCTGAGGTGGCGATATTGGCCTGATCCAGTCGTTTGACCCTCATAAAGGAGGTATGCAGGTTGTTGGAGTAAAGACATCATCAATAAGCTGCTGGGTTCTCATCCCAACAGGATTTTTAAACTAAGATAAACCAAGACCGATATCAGTTGGACAGGCCAAATACACGGGAAGATAAGGCATTGGGAAAGCTATAGGCCCTTACAAAGTTGTCCCCCAGTTTGACTGCTCTTCAGTATAATAATACTGACTTAATATGTCTGAAGCTGGGATATTATTAATCACATCTTGGGCACTGTTCTGCCAGACCCCTTCCAGCCTTCCATCACTTTCCTTTTCCTCATCTAGTCGTATCATACTCCTTAGGGATAGAGGTACTGTATCTGGAAAGGTCAGGTGAAAAAAAAGAAACAAAAAAAACCCACCAAAAACACTCTGGAGACTGTACTATGTGCACTGATCAGTAGTGCAACCCCCCTCCCCACACACACTCCTGATGTACTTGAATGGAAGGTAGAACTCTATACCCAGACAACAGAGGTAGTGAGAAGCCCCTAAGTTGCTAAGGTAGATTGTATGAAACAGTGTTTAACAGTGTTGTTGCTCGCAGTGATCATTATGTTCATACATTTTGAAAATAAGAATGAAAACAGAATCCCAGCAAATCAGGCATGGTTGGCAAAAATGGAAAATATTTGTATTTTGTAAATAAACTATTTACAATGTGCGCTCCATATGTTCGGACCTCTAACTTCCCATGGAGAGCCCTTGCACTGATCTTTATCTCTGCTGTAAATCAACCACCATTGAGCCAAACAGCTCACCAAAATAAAATAAATCTGTAGCTACAGTTTACATTAGAAGATGTGGGAATCGGCCGTTGGTTTCTCATACTACGAGGCTGGTAAATGGAACAGTGTGCTATATTGGACATAAGCTATAAGCGCAGTGCATAGTTTCCCTTGAATACACTTTAGATTTTTCTCTGGAGGTTCTCTTGTGCTTTGGGCAGGATTATTCTGAAAGATTATGTATTTATGATGAAAGTTAAGTAGGGCAACTCTGGGAATCCACAAATTGGCAGATATGCTAATAAGTGTGACAGAGATCCACGAGGCTTACATTTAATCAGATTAAAACTAGAACAGAATTAAGAGCAGAAGCTGAGTTAGAATTCTGTAAGTTAACACATCTTGAGAAAAATAGTAGGCCAGAAATGCTGCATATTATGATTTGGGGCTTCTGTACCAGCCCAAAGCAACCATGGCTCTTTAGATAACTGGTTTCAAAGCTGCCATGTAATGTGAATCTGAGTAAATTACTAATCAGCCTTATATCATGACATTTATATTGTGTATATACAGTATATTGTGAGCGGGTCCCTAAGCTCAGTAAGTGACAGCAGCACAGAGAATGTGCAGGGAATCAGCAGAAAAGAAGATGGGGAGCTACTGGGGCATCTTTGGGGGCACAGATCTTCCCTGCTAAAGGGCTGTGGTTGCATTGGGCTGGTTCAGAACCCCAGAATATGTACAAGTACAGCATTTCTACCCTAATTCTTTAGTTAGGCTTTAGTTCTCCTTTAAACTAGCCATACACTCAAGATCCATTTATACAGTGAGGATGAAAAGGAAGGGATCTTTGCTGAACAAACTAGGCTGATCCAATTGTTTGTCTGATCATTATAGTGACCAATGCAGACCTGTTGGGAGAGAACCTTATCAACCAGCCAATTAAGTCTTCTCATGAGGGGATTTTTAAACCTACCAGATAGATATTGCCGATCCTTGACCAGATACCAGTCATGCATTTGTAGGGGGGGCGACTCTCAAAAATGTTATCTTCATTGTTAAAGTTCTGGTTCTTGTCCAAAGGTTGGAATATCACATTGTGTACCGCTAATGTGAAAAACATCCCAAATATAAGCAAAACATTATATATACATACACATATATATACAGTATATATATACACACACATACACACAATCAAGCTGGAACCTTGTGATTGAATTGGTGTTTGTCCTAGTAACCCATAGCAACCAATCTAAAGGTAGGATGTACTGCTATAGGTTATTAATTTGTGCTGCTCATGTCATTTCCAAGAAAGGAACCTGACCAATTATAATATCCAGTCACAGCAGCTGCATTCCATATAAATACATGAAAAGAAAACTCAGTGCAGGTCTTAATGCTTTAAATCCCACTAATACTGCTCAGTTATTGATTGACAAAACAATCATGGATGCCACCTGGCTGCTAAACATGATCCTTGATGTTTATTTCACTATGAGGGAAGTCACACAATGACAGACAGAGAGGACAGTATATTAGTGGTATCTGTATAGAAGGCAAGTTCAGACTGGGGGGTACAGGGCTGCCTCAGGGGCTCCTGCACCCCCAAGGAGCCCCCACGAGGACCTTCACATCCCCCCCTTCAGGGGAGGGCCCCTCGGGATCAGGTCAGGGCCGACAGGCCCACCACAGTTTTTTTCTGGCCCAGTCCGACCCCGAGGGTGTTACGAGAGAGATACAAGCTACTTTCCAGCACTTATGGAGGGGTGAAAGCTACAACATTTGTTATGTATACAAAGGCAAAAGAATGATTTCCTTTGGGACATTTTCATTCACACATGGCCAAGAGGTCAACCCTTTAAGATATGATGAAAGGATCATTTTCTTTGTGAATGAGAACAGTAAAAAGTGCAGTAAAATTATGGAATTTACTGACTGAAGTATGTGCTTCATTTCCCCATCACAGGATATACTGTACATTCAGAAAAGGAGATAAAGATTGGAAGATCATGGCTGTATAAAACACAAATCTGTTTAGCGTCTAGAAACTGGGGAGGACTATTCCATTGTTAACTGTCCCTGATAACTATGTACTATAATGTAAGGCTCATGGCCCACAGGGAGATTTAGTCGCTGCAATTTTTAAAAAGCGAGTTCCAACGACAAGTCGTTTGTCTTTTCCTAAAGCTGGCCATACACGCACCGATACTATCGTACGAAACCTCGTTTCGTACGATATTCGGTGCGTGTATGGCATGTCGGCGAGTCGACCGATATCGCAGGAAGCTGCTGATATCGGACGACTCGCCGATCGGCCAGGTTAGAAAATTTTGATCGGCGCCTGATAGAAGGCGCCTGACCAAAATCTGCCGTCAGGGCTGAATCGGCAGAAGGAGGTAGAAATCCTATTGTTTCGATGGTCGCACGAAACATCGTCAGATTGCCATGTGTATGGCCAGCTTTACAAGCGATTACTAGAGATTTCAACGACGGAGCGATTCTATTTCCCACAGATCCAGGTGTCATATTCCCCGCCCACAATTAGAAATTACATTCAGTGCAATGGGGAAATCACAGGGACTTCCTGCTCAGTAGGTTTTACTTTCAGCAATTCCAATAGTTTTGAATGACAATTCTTTCTTTGTAAAATCGCTCGAAAAAGGGTCTCATAGCGATTTGGAGCGATAAGCGATTTAAAGTAGTAACAATGGTTTGGGTACTGGGGATTTATATTCTTTTCTATGTAGAGACAAAACGACTTGTTGCTGGAACTCGCTTTTTAAAAATCGCAGTGACTAATCTCTCCCTGGGACATTAGCCTAAAGGCCTAAGGCAGATAAAGCAGAGAAGTGTCATTGTGGCCTGTCAGTTACAGATATGGGAATGGGATCCATTATCTGGAAACCGGTTATGTAGAAAGCTCTGTATTACAGGAAGACCTTGTGCCATAGGCTCTATTTTAGTTAAATAATTTCCTCGGAAGTAAATGAAAAGTTGAATGACACAATCAGGTGCTTCTCTGCTTGAATGAAAATTGCCCGTTTCGCTTCACCATAAAATTTGCGAAATGGCGAAAAATTAGCGAAACGCATTTGCCACGCAAATTTTTTTTTGTTGCCCGCATCTATTTTTTTTGTCACCCGCATTTTTTTGTCGTGAGCGTGCATTTTTTTTACATGACCGCCTTTTTTTGACTCAACCACGCCGTTTTCTTTGGTCACGACAAAAAAAATTCTGCACAACGAATTTTTCCGCTGTGAAATTTCACAGAAGTTTCACGAAACAGATTGCCAATGGTGAAATGCAGAAATTCGCTGCAAATCCATGCCTGGTGAAAAAATTGGCTCATCACTAGTAGTAAGCTATAAATGGCCGGAGGGTATTGGCACACAGGGCACTTTGGGCACCATAACACAAAACATATTAAATAGATGGAAAACCTGGTTCCAATCCAGTACCCACAGAACCCGTGTAGATTTGGGCTACTAATTAGGGGGTGTCGGTGTGGGTTTGGGTGAGTGGTTGGTTCAGCTTTGGTATTGCCAGGCCTGTTACATTGATCCCATGCTTATTATATTCGGACGAGACCATCCAGCTTTGGTTTTGCTAGAACTGCTTATTATATTCAGATGAGCCCTTTCTGTAGGTGATATCAGTTACAGGTCACACTCGTGACATCGGAGACATGTATGGGTTTACTTCAAAGGCTCAGACTCAGTGGGTATCTGTTTCCTAGGGGGGTTGGGAGCAGGTCATTATTTTTTATAACCCATGCATCACTACCCACACATCCATATACCCTCACATAGATTTGACTGTAATCACCTGACAGACATTAGTGCACAATACAAATAATAGAAATATTTTTAGGTATCCTCTAAAATTGACCAAAATTAGTGACAATTAGTTAATCTCGGAAAAAGCCAATTGTGACAAAATGCATCAGCAATGCACACAAAGGTCACTCCCCCCTGGTTTTCAATACACGCTGGACAACAGGCTGCTTCTTAGGGATAAACTTATTGGATTTATAAAATTTGTCAGCTTAAAGGGGCAGGAAGCACTAATATACTTCTAGGGCTGTTTCTGTAGATCTTTCTGTAATTTGGATCTCCAGAAATTAAGTCTGCTAATAATCATTCAAATATTGAATAAAACCAATAATATTGTTTTGGCTCCAATAAGGATTAATTATATCTTAGTTGGGAAGTACAAGGTACTGTTTTATAATTACAGAGATAAAGGAAATCACTTTTAAAATTTTGAATTATTTGCTTATAATGGAGGCTATGGGAGATTGCCTTTCCGTAATTCAGAACTTTCTGGATAACGGGATCCCATACCTGTATTTGAAGTGCTTTTATTTTGGTGCACAAGTGGTGTAAAGTCTATGGTATTGTAAACATCATTTATAACTTCTAGCACTCAGTCAGATATTGGACCCCTACCCCATAAGGGCTTGAAAAATAAAAATAAAAATAATATAAAATAATATATAATAGAAATAATATAAAATAATATAAAAATAAAAAGTACATTTTTTAACAATACCCCTGTGTCATGGGCAAAATATGAACAAAAGAGAATAATCAAAGAATCAGAATGTCACCTCTTCCCCCGCAGCAAAACTTGGTGCCCCAAATTAAAAAAAGGACATAAAAGAAAGATATCAATAGAACTTTCTCAACTTGCATAGCAAATCCCTGACATGGATAGCTCCCGGGCCTAATAAATAGGCAATTTGTAATCAGCAGGATAAATACCCTAAATAGGTTGCAATTAAATATACATCAACATAAGAAAGCTGAAATGCATTCCTAATGATTCATAAGCCCAAAGGAACACTAATGGAGAATGTATCCATATGAAGGTATAATTAATTTGACACAGGATATAGAACTACATTTCCAGAAACCCTGTTACAGCAAATCTGGAAGTCATAGTAGTTAAGGTTACTGTGCCATGTGAGGAATCAGGAATGCTATGTTGTGTTGCTGATCCGATCTTGAGTGATCAGCAACTAGCTAGATATTTGAGAAGGGTCCCAGATTATTATGATACAGTAGCCTAAGCTTAAGCCATATCCTAATTAGAGAGAAGCTGATCCCCATGTATAGACAGACACAAGTACAAGAGCATCCCTTTGCAATGGAACGACACAAACAGAGGCTTCATCATGTGAAAAGAGTTGGTCAAGGAGCTGGTTTATGATGGATCCACAGTAGGGTCTAGACCTATGGGAAGTAACCATGTGTCTGATGCTGCGTGAATAATAGTTAATGCCATAACTGGGCCAAAGAAGAATAAATGGATAGTGTCAAATACAGGGAAAAACTACTGTGTGCTAAAAACTGAATCTTGGGCTACAGTTCATCTTTCAGCATTGGACAATGATCCCAACAAGTTCAAAATTGAGTGACTCAAGGACACTCGGATGAATGTTATACAATGGCTAACTATTGTCCTGGATTTCAGCGAAAATGAGAATCTGTAACACAAGTAGCATCCAAAATAATCTAAAGAACCTGGAAGAATGGGTCAAACACAGTATGCAAAGCTAGTATATACTTGCCTTAAAGTTTTTAGCTAAATAGTGTCCTACAAAATAGCTAATTCTGTGTACCAGGGCCTTGAAATGAAAAATATCACAAAAATTGCTAATCATTCAGAACCTCTATAGGTTCTGCTCCCCATATTAGTATGCTCCTGAATAGAGGCTTTAGAAAAGTGTCTTGACCAATTTAAAGAAATGGCCCCCTAACTATATTTCTGTACACAAGTATGATTTGAGAGATTTTGTTTTTCAAATTGAAAGTGCCCCATATAGTATGCTCAGAGATCGAGTTGCATCTGGTACTGACAACATAATGATTTATTAGTCATTATTAGAAGAACATGATTAAGGCTTGTATAACACATCTGCTCTCTGTAGCCACTGCGAGATAATTCTACAGGCTGTGTGTGTGTGTATTATAAAGAATAAGGAAAATCAACAATGGCCACATTAGGTTCTGAAATGGTTCTTCTTTACTATTACGCAGGCTCAGTTTTAGACTGGTTCTACTCTATTAAGTAGGCCCAGTTCAGCAGTTTTATTAACAGCGTAACATGCCGAGGGCCCATTCTATGTTTTGGTTATTTGATCTAGATCAAGAGCACCAATTGTGACCAAAAATGGGTCACCAGGCTGTTTAGGGTAAATAAGCTGGCCATACACACACCGATACTATCGTACGAAACCTCATTTCGTACGATATTCGGTGCGTGTATGGCATGTCGGCAAGCAGGAAGCTGCTGATATCGGACGACTCGCCGATCGGCCAGGTTAGAAAATTTTGATCGGGCGCCATAATCTGCTGTCAGGGCTGAATCGGCAGAAGGAGGTAGAAATCCTATTGTTTCTACCTCCTTATCTGCTGTTTCAGCCCTGACTGTGTGTGGCGGATCTGACGACCGATGGTCACACGAAACATCGTTAGATCGCCATGTGTATGGCCAGCTTAAATCATCACAACTTACTGAGTAAAGCTGCAGAGTAAGGTTCCCTCCTAAGCAATCTGAGAAATGTTTTTGGGCTGGCTTCTCTTTTATACTGCCATGTACTAGTACGTGAAGGGCATAAATTGAGAAACTCACAACAATCTATGGCATTTGCCCAGTGTTACTTTTATGTTGGCACCATAGATTTTACATATTTGAAGGGTAAACCAAGACACATCCTGGGAATCTCTGTTCTAGATTAGGGACTGCTGCTGTGTCACCTGGTGTTTTTTATCCAAAGTCATCAATAACCAACAGGGCACACAGACCATATTGTTGTTGGCACCTGAGAAAGGGAACAAATCCAAAAGCTTATGCACTTATCTGCTGAATAAATTATGCAGTGAGGTAAAGATTTTGTACCAGTAGTAATCTTCACTGTGGCAGGGGCTGATGTAATTGATGCATAATCTTAAAACACTGCAGTATATGTTGGTGTCATTTGTCTAGAGGATAATTATAAATAAGAACATTCCAGAGATAAAATGAGGTTTGGAGGCACGTGTTGAAGGAAAAAAGTGTCAGTTATTGAGTGGGACGCAGGGAGGATTTAGGGAGCATGTTATTCAAGAACAGATATGTATGGGGGAGCAGGACTTAGAAAATGTAAGAGGGCCATTTACTTCTATTGTGGCAGGGTGGGAAGCAAATGATAAAAAATCTCTATTTTTTTACAGGAGTCTACGCAGAAATAATATACGGAAAATCAGAAAGGGCGCCCTATCCCAGATGAACAAGTTGGTGGACCTGTGAGTATTGTTATTATTCTCAACTTTCTATCCCACAAAGCACCACAACAGATGACCAGGAATGGCTTGGAGGTGCCAACTAAAAAGTATGATTTCTGTCTGTCCTTTAATTTGAAAAACTTTTTCACCAAAAAGGGAAAATTAATCATGGCATGTATGGCATGTTCTTAGCATATACATGGAGCCTGGGCCAGTACAAGCCAAGTTAGCCAATGAGCCTTAGGTCTATCCCTAATAGTCTCATGGCAGGTCTATTACAACTGGTTATTTTTAATAGAAATGCAAGCATTGTGGCCTATTAAGAGCAGAAATATTGTATGCACAGATGGAGCAAACTTTATACTGACAACATGCCTCACCATTTATTATGAAAAAAAGACTTCAGTATTACAGTGGGACATGGTGAGCACACTGGGATAAAAACTAAAGTTTGCTCTTTCCGCAGCATCTGTAAAAAAATACATGGCTTCACACAATACAACTACAAGCAAAGGTAATATACAGCCAAATAGAGATGTAGCGAACTGTTCGCCGGCAAACTAATTCACGCGAACATCGGGTGTTCGCGTTCGCGCAAATTCGCGGACTTTTGCCGATGTTCGCCACTTTGGGTTCGCCGCGTTTTTTTTTGGCGCCGCGTTTTTTCGCCTTGGTTTTTCCGCTGCGTTTTTTCGCTTCATTTTATCGCCTATGCATATACATAGGAATAGCTTGCGGTTTTTTTTTTTTTTGCGTTATTTTTTGGCGGGTTTTTTTTGGCGTTTTTTTTTTGGCGTTTTTTTTACAAGTATTTTTCAGAGACGTTTTTGCCCTTGATCCCCCTCCTGCATGCCACTGTCCAGGTCGTGGCACCCTTTAAACAACTTTAAAATCAGTTTTCTGGCCAGAAATGGCTTTTCTAGGTTTTAAAGTTCGCCTTCCCATTGAAGTCTATGGGGTTCGCAAAGTTCGCGAATATTCGCGAGTTTTGGGTTCGCGAACATTTTTGGCGATGTTCGCTACATCACTACAGCCAAACAAGGAACAACCTTAGCAATTCCTTTCCGAAGAGCATACAGACAGATACACTGAGATACTGCCATAGATAACTTGTGCCTTCGGCCACGCACCTAAGTGGTTTTTATACTAAAAGGTTTTTGCACACATCATGGCTGTTATTACTCCATACAAACAGATAGGAATTATAAACAGGCTAATTCTGTCTCCATCTTCTACGAGCAGAGACCTGTCAATGAACCAGATTGTGGAGCTGTCACCCTCCTTGTTCACTAACCTGCGGGACCTCCAGCAATTGTGAGTGTTACACGTTTGTCTGAATGTTTGTAGATAGAAAGTGCACAGAATCTTATTCCCGTACAACAAACCATATAAACGTCACAGAGGCATCTCCTTTCAGCTCTTTCTATAGATATTAGTCAGTGTTTGGAAGTTACTTTTGGAATCCACTTGTTCTGTGTTAGATTCCACTGCTCATGAATCAGGAATGAGTCTGAAATGTTTACGTGGACACAGAGCAAGTAGTGACCCCTACTTATCTGCGCTGCGGAATATATTGGCACTTTATAAATAAATGTTAATAAAATAATAATATCTGATAACAGACCCCTCCATATCTATAAATAATCATTCACCCTTAAATGGCTTTCAGCCTGGGCCCAACCTACCACTTCTTCGGGGCCCCTTACAGTTTGGCGACCATTTTATGTATTATTTTTTAGATAAACTGATTGGGGTTAGAAGCCTAGAATTAATTGTCTTTATTTACTTTTTAGGAACATCTCCTTTAACCCTTTGCAACACATCCAGCCAAATCAGTTTGACCTACTCTCTAACCTACAGTCCTTGTAAGTACCTTCTCTCACTAGAACCTCCCTTTCCCTTAACTGCCTTGATGACTCTAAACAAGAAATGTAACTGATTATATGCTTCTTCTCTAACAATTAAACGTTGTATACCATTATGTATATGTATGTGTAGTACTGAGATACAATAGAACCATGTCCCAGACAACTTTCAGTCTAGAAAGGTAAAGAGGAACGCAGGGATGCAAAGCATCAAATGTGTTTCTTTCATTCTGTAGCCAACTTGCTTATTGCTGTGGTCTAGTTGCCTCATCCCACAAGCGGTACAATCTGCTGTATGCAAGCTGATTTTACTGCTCATAATTGTGCATATTCTAATGTCCCACTCTGTCAAATCCATCATGCGGAAAAGGTAAATTTGTACCCAGATCAGGGTCTGACTGTACCAGAGAATCGGCTAAAGGGCCCTGGTCTGGGGCAATTCCCATCAGTCCTTTTTATCCACCTTAAGCCTAAATATATTCTCTGTAACATCTGGCCCTGTCTTCTTCTAATTGTAATAGAAGTAGTTGCTAGAAGGGACAGTCCAACACTGCCGACTATATACTTAAAGTAACAGCTTATTTTCCCACTGACCTTTCCCAAGTCCTCCAGTAAAGAGCAAATGTCCAACTCTAATTTTACTTATTTTGTAAATCCTACATTTTCCTGCCTTGTATATAGGACCCCCCACCCAAACAACACTATTTGTATTTGCATATATACCCTCTTACCACCAGCATCATATTTTCCTAAAACAAATATCAGCTTTCACCTGGTGGCCTTTTTCCCCTGTCATGCATCAGTGACATTTACATCTACAAACAGCACATACACTGTAAAGTTGATGCAATGAAGAATGCAGGCTTACACAG
Organism: Xenopus tropicalis; assembly: GCF_000004195.4. Lineage (NCBI taxonomy): Eukaryota > Metazoa > Chordata > Amphibia > Anura > Pipidae > Xenopus > Xenopus tropicalis. The sequence continues at coordinate 42,072,146 of NC_030684.2, read as the reverse complement.
GCAGAACTTACTTTGATAAAAGCATTGCTTGTATTGAGCACTGTTAAGCTGAGCTCAGGACAGGAGGTTAGGAGAAATATATGTTTCTCCAGCAGAGTACAGAGTAGAGAAGAGTTTCTTTGGAAACCAATAGTGCCATCTTTTAATTGGCTACCAGACTGGAGGGCATGTTTGGTAACTTGAGTTGAGAAGAACTGAGCATGCTCTTTTAGCCAAGAGCCAATGTCAGTTTCTAAGGTTGGGGGAGGAATACTAAGTGATTAAGTGGATGCTACAGCCTAAAGAGGCTATTCACTGATTACATTTTTTGTAATGACCTTTAATGCATCGGCAGTGCAGTTTTTCTTGCAGAATATGCTTTCTGTTGTGTAGTGTGTCAGCAAAATGTCTGTACCACAGATTTAAAGTGACACCTTCCTGTAAACACATACTGCATGTGTCAGCTCTGACTGGCAGACAAATCCTCCTGTCCTTTAATCTGACAGCCTTTCACCAGTCCACCCCCACGCATACTCTACATATATGAAATCATGCTCTGTGTCAGATATGTGGTGAACATTTTTGAAAAGATTGATACCATATTGATATTTCGGAAATGTAATGCAGCCATTCGATTAAAAGTGTCAGTATCACTTTAATGCTATATATATTTAACGTGTAATTAATTAACACAAATTTCTTTGACTCTGACCCCTACAAAGATTAGGAATGCATACCATGAGCTTGACAGTAGAAGACAAATGATTAAAACTGATTATATGCATGATAGCAAGTAACAACGCTCTGGTGAATGAGCGCTATGGTCATGGTGGTATGTGCAAGTCTTTGCAGAGAAAGAGGGTTCATTTACATTAAAGACGTCTGTCGATTGGTCTGTAGTTGAAACTTTGATTTAATGGATCAGTACAGATGTTGTTAACTTCTGTGTCACCAGAGACCTGTGATACATTGCATATTTTGTTAACAGCTTTCAATTTTAGCAGAAGCCAGTGTATTTGAGAGTCACTCTGGTGTAGCGGAGACCTTAATCTATGCAGGTCAAGGCTGGTTAGGCATAAATGCTTGATTTGAAACACTATTACACACTCTGTGTGGAATTCATTCCATTATTCGTTTTTGTCGACAGAAACATGGAGGATATAGAGATTCCCAACATTCATAATCGTATGTTCTCCAGCCTTGTCAATCTATCTCACATGTAAGTATGAGGAGAGACACCAGGATGAGCTTAAGGCTTGCTCACAAATCCTTTCAGTCATCAACGTACTTTCCCAGCTTCTGTGTTTTTCCATTTGTGTTGTTCAAGAGCGTCTGCTTTTCCAAGGCTGATTTTTTCTGTTAACAAACTTTCCCATTGTGTTTTCCTTTCCCAAAGCTATTTTAAGAAGTTCCAGTACTGCAGTTATGCTCCTCATGTGCGCAGCTGTAAGCCCAACAGTGACGGCATCTCTTCCTTTGAGAACCTCCTGGCCAACATCTTGCTCCGTGTCTTTGTGTGGGTGATGGCCTGTGTCACCTGTTTTGGGAACCTCTTTGTCATTTGCATGCGGTCTTTCATTGTCACAGAGAACTGCCAGCATACAATGTCCATCAAGTCCCTGTGCTGTAAGTATCCTTACCTGTACAAATAGTCCCTGAGGTGAATGGTCACATTCACCCACATTGACGCCTGATATTTTGTCTTTAAGTACACTCGCTCTTCCTGATTTCCTATAATAAAACATAAGAGCCCACTTTATAATATAAAAAGGAACATGCTTGATGGATGCATCACTGTGCTGGTAGAGTTATCATCTCCTGGGGACTCACATGGTGTCACCCTTGGTATTTCTTTAGTAAGACATGAAGGCAAATGTTCATTGAGGATCAGCGCATAGCTTTAAATCCAAGCACAATGCTTCAAGAGAGGGATGGGCTTTGGTTTTCTTGTCTGTGAATGGCAACAGATTTAGCCTGATATTTCTTTTCATCCAGAAGAGACTTGTTCTGCTGAGTGGGCTAGAGACATTTTGCTTGTGGCTGATGTGCCTACTAATCTATTAGCATAAAAACACGGCTCAGGAATACGGAGGGTGCTGACCGATGGCAACTTGAGTATCATTGAGAATTAGCTCACGTTCTTTATGGTTTGGGGTTCCTTAAAAAGATTCTGTTGAGGGGGCCTACTGCATGTGTGCTTAGGTTGATATATAGGTTCTCATACAGAAGAAGTAGTTCTCAAAGCTCTGTGGCCTCACTAGCATTGTCTGTTTAGGATATCCTCTTAGTAAGACAGTGTGAAGCCCAGGTAAATAAGTAAGCACTGTAATATATTATTATCCTGCAGCATCTCACTGCTGGCTGAATCTTCATTAAAGAATCCATTCTTCTTCTACAGAAATTTCCATAATGGTTTCCTGAAAGCCTGATACTTGTGATAACCTGTCCCCTTATAATACAATCATATATATATAGGGAACTGGCTAAGCCAACTGGCATTCTTGTCTCCAAGTCTATATTAAACACTTTTCCCTTTCATCCAGCAATTTGTTTATCTGTATCTCCTGATCATAATATTATTCTTTGGATCATATCTTTACCACAAACTGAAATAAATTTGTAAAATGGAACAATATTCAAGTTTAGGGGTTAAGTCAGAAATTCAGAAGCCTTTTACTCCCTTAACTGATTATATCTGTTAATGAGATCATTGATCTCTCAACCATAATATCCTCTATTCATTGCAACTACTGAGATCAGAGAGTTCCCAATGTTAAATCTGACAGTTCTGCTCGCTGCACAGGTAAGCCTTACAGCATCAGGAATTACATTAACTGTAATACTATGTGTGTACGTGTATCTTGCCACCTGCAAACGTGATAAACAATGTGTTGGAAGGACACAATGATCCCTAAGGGAAGGAGAAGATCTGATACCTGTAGAGCACAATATAATTGATTATGAGATTAAGAAAATGAAATTAAATCCAGCTATAATAAAAACATGTTATGTGTGAACAACAAGGAAATTTGAATCATATAAAACTTCAAGAAGTAGGAAGTATACTTGTGGGACCCAGAGGGGCGATATAAACATATTGTTGGATCAAAGGGAAGAATATGGGGTATAGACTTACAATGTCAGTTGAACCAGTGATTAGGAGTATATACAATATGGAGCGATGTATTTACACATTCTGTTGGTTACACTCCCTTGATATATGTACCCAACAGTGAACGTCACATTCTCCATATCTGTATACTTAAAAACTGTATTAGGCTATGGCAGGATACCACAAGGCAAGGCTTTTAGCAGACCTCTCTGTGGGAGAAACATGAATACTTTACCCATTAAAAATAACTAACCCATTAACAATAGAACCATGCTATTCACAGGCAAATGATAGTATTGAATTGGATCTAGATTATATGGATGGGCCAGTTTATTATAATATAAAATTCTTAGCTCACTAGGTTATGATGCAGGGTACTTATTTTCCAATGATCCTTCCTATGGGTATTTACTTTATCTGTGGTAAATGAGCTTATGCGTGGCTACCCATAGGAGCAGAAGAAAGGTGTGCAATAGGAAAAGTCCTGCAGTCAGAATCAGAATACAACTTAAATACACCCACCTCCCTCCGTTGTTCTTAATCTTAAAATAAGTAAGAGACAATTATTCTCTACTGGTGATGGAGTGTGGTCTTTGTCCCCCACATGGACTGGGTGGGGATTTGTAATGATGAAGTGGCTCAGTATATATGCTACTATAATGGACTATTGATTAATAATAGTGATGTTGATATTATCGCCTTTAACTCAAATGCTGCCCAAATGTGTACAGTAGCCCTTCAAAATCGTATGGCTTTAGATTATCTCCTAGCTGAACAAGGTGTGTGCGTCCTTGTAGGAGAGGAGTGTTGCACCTATATTGATGATTTAGAAAGTTTGGTTGAGTCTCATGTGGCTAAAGTTTTAGAATTGCAACAACAAAACAGAGATATAGATAAAAATGGCTTTAACCCTTTCAGATGGAAGAGTGGCATTTGGAAATTGGTTGAGCAAGTTTATTGGAGCATTTGCTTAAGCCTATCCTTGTGGTTATTGCAGTTGTTCTTGGTTTATACCTTTTGATTAGAATATTATTTTGTGCCATAAGTCGCTGTACCTCCTCCCATGCTTCTGCAATGATTTCATCTCATACCTTAATTTTCTACTGGAGGTTTGTCCTAACAAGTATAAATCTATCTCAACTTACTTATTCATTGCATTTATATTCTAGATCATAGTTATTCATTTGTCATAGTTTTGCTTACGAAATGTTTGCAATATTTACAAATCTAATTTTTTACATACATTTTTCTGCTGGCATCGTATATCATTTACATGCTATTTTTAAGTTGTTTCAGTTTCCTGTCATTCTCGGAGACTATATGTGTTGTCTTTCAGTACGCAGAGATTTAACCCCATTTCATCGCTGCCTTCCTTGTTACAGCTGTTTTGGTTTCACTCTCTCAGCTGTTTCCTCACTGTCATCTCTCACTTCCCTTTGCTGTAACCGGTTCGATTTGCTTCGTGTCTAACTGCCTGCATTAACTTTCCCACTTTCCTCATGTCTCTAGGGGCTCCCTCACTCATTATGTGAGTTGTGGATGGGGAATGTTGATTATTATAGAAGACCCTTCTCTTCATTTGATCTATAGCCCCAATTTGTGCCCCCAATATAGATAGGCCTAAGGCAGGGTGGGATAAGAGGAATGGTAAAGGCAGTAATGGGTTTACTTGTTTTAAGATCATAGCTGGAAGATTTGAGACTGTGAATTTGTAACAAACAAAGTTTTCCAATAATTTGCCTTATATGGAAATAACTGAATATTGTGCTTCTGATAGAAAACGTCATATATGAAAGGTTATAAAAGCACCGACCGTTACTGTATTGATTTGAAGCCTTTCATATCACATACTGGCCCCCAAACCTAATTCTCAGAGATATTAAAGTTGCCCATAAGTCAAGACTCTCTATACAGTATTCCTGAGCCCCCGGAAAGCACTAGGTCTGCTATACCCTCAGGCATTTAGGAAAGAGAGTCCCCAAAAATATTTTCTTAAGTGTCATCATGAGTAAAGTAATATTAATAATATGTCAATTAAGTCAAGGTTCTACAGTGTCCAAACCCTTCCGGAATGGTTGCTGGTGACACAAAGATTATAGAAATACCTAGGAAAGGGGTTAAAAATCCATTAACATTGACATGTGCACTCAATACTCTTGGTGTTTGGCATCGCTTTCGGTACCATTTGGGAATAGGGTTTAAATAACCCTTGCTTACTACCACTTGTTATTCCCCTGATGAAGTCAGAAGACTGACAAAAGGCATTGGGCTCTGCTGTATACTTGATATGCGACTTGTGCTTCAACCTTTCAAAGTGCAACTCTACATTGATTTTATGCTATGGGAGCGCACCCTTCTGTTTTCTTGTCTAAAAATCCATTAACATTGAATGAGACCAGTTGGGATAAAGAGCCCCGGTTGCTTTCACACCTCCACACATTTATAATTAGGCTTTTTGCAAGATGAACAAGTGCATTACAAAAGGTGCTATACAAAAACCCACATTGTGCCCATTCATAGTGAGGTTAAAGAGAGGCATTTGTTTCTATAAACTGCCTGCCAGCTATTCACACTCACACATGCCATGTTCAGCCTTTTATATTCACAAGATAGGGAATGTGCCAAGTGCATGTCAGTGCATTGCTAGACAGACACATTGCTACACTGGCTGGGACAGAACCAACGTGGATTCTAAATCTGAGAGTTATTGGTATCTGTGCAAAATAAAGAGGAATATGAATAAAGGACAAGTCAAGCCTCCCTTCCCTAGTAAAGTACTTAGCCAAAATCTCACTGCTGCTGCTTGTTATTTTCTGTCACATTGCAGCCCATTTCCATAACCACTGCAAATAAAATATAGACATTTTCTTGGAATATTGCTGCTGTCCACATCACACTAAAAGTTAATTTTAAGGTTGGCTACCCTTCTAAGGACACGGCAAAGTTGGCACAACACTGTATGGCATCTTAAAGCAGCACTATGGCATTTGCCAGAATCCACAGATTGCCAGTCCGGGCCTGCGCAGGCATTCAAACACTTATACTCCTAGATATACCAATGAGAATGTTAATAGATAACACACAAAATTTAGCAGATCCCTACACACTTAACTCTGCAGCAACAATTTCTGATTAGTTATGATCAGTCTAATACGAGTTAGATAAGTAAAGCAAAGATTTGGTTGGTTGGTACAGGCAATTGCACTGTGACTGTTTAGCACCTGTTTTGGTAAAACCCTGAGAACAGTAAATGTATACAGGGCCATCTGCTGGTTGGTAATGGTATAACAGCAGGCATGCTACTTTTAACCCTTGGGGGACTAGTTTTGACTTTGGATAAATTCCCAGCACCTGTGCCTTCTACCCTAAATCCCCCACTGAGGCCTCTTGGGGAGCAGGATTTGTCCCTCCTTGATGCCCCTAAAAAGCACATTGTTTCTAAAACCTGGCAGTGGGTGTCTTTCCTATCATCCAAAATTGTTAGTCTGCTAATTCCAACCATTACTTTGCATTGCGCTGTTCCACATTCCAGTGTGATCTGGCCCTTAAGCTTTGGGTTAGTGCCCAGTGCTCAGCACCCACATGTCATCCTAAGGATAATTCTTTGTTAGCACAAGCTCTGTATGTGTATCCCACACCTCCAGCTTAATCATGGACACCCACATGTTTCTCTTGTCTTCTTGAACGATTTAGGACGGGCAAAAATAGCCAAAAGCCATACAGACACTTTGTAATGCCTCTGCACTTAGCCTAATGCAACTGTGTTAGTAATTGTCTTTTTCCAGATGTACCCAAAGGGAATCAATTGTAAAAAGAGGGTAATAAAGCGATATGTGAATCTTCCTAGTTTTTATTAGAATAATAAATTCTACTATGTAGATAAAAGCAAATATGTGGTAAAGGCCGGTAATTAATAAAAGGAACAAACAGGTATAAAATCAGCAAAGGTATAAAAGAGAAAGATAAAAGCTACTAGGAAAGCTGTACCTTATGGGCTGGCTGTACCAGGGTACCCCATGGTATCGGGTCAAAGTCTGATCCATTGCTTTCTTTGCAATCAGTCAGTTTGAAGGAAAATATCTATATTATGCTATGCTTTATACCTGTTGTGCTATGCTGACTGCCCTGGTTTCTATGCAGCCATGCAATGCATATCAGAATTAATAACTCATTATCCCAGCACCACCTGGATTATATTGGTGTTCCATTTTAAAGGGACAGAGTTGCCACATGATTAATTCTGGACACTTATTAAAGCCTCATTCTGCATTGCTGAGTAGTAATGAATTGATCGGCTGTTTGTGCCTCTCAGCTGGTGCAGTACAACCTTAGAGTTTTCATGCAGCTTAGGGTTCCAAAACAGCGGGAAAATAAGCTGAAACTGAGTAAGGGGATACTTTGAGTAAGATGTTGCTGCTGCCAGGCAGGGATTGCCCACCTCTATGCTCACCCCATTGCGGCAAGAATGCCTGAAAGCCAACATGCTTTATTTTCAATACCTATGGGCATAAGAGCTGGAGCCCTCACTGCCCTTTACTGGCAATGTAATTGGCAGTAAATTTGTAATGCCCTACAAATCCATTCCTTCCCCAGATTACCCCTTATAAGGCCAGACCCCCCCCCCCCCCTTTATACTCTGCCCATTTCCCCACCACTTCACCAGTTTCCCCACATTATGCCCCTTCCTGTTCCACTGACCCAAAGGCCTGTATAAGGGTATAAAAAAGGTGGCAACCCTAGTGGTAAATATAGGGCACTTTTGATGAGCAAGAGTCCATCCATGTGCCAACTACCTGCCCTTCATAAATACAGAAAGTGCAGTATTCATAGCTCATAACAGTTCATTCTGGGAGCCTATGATTTGTACATTAAGGGGCATATTTATAATAGCATGTAAGTCAGGGGTCCCCAACCTTTCTTAACCGTTGAGACACAGTCAAATGTAAAAAGACTTGGAGAGCAACACAAGCACCATAAAAGTTCATGGAGGAGCCAAATAATGGCTAAGATTGGATATTAGGCAGCCTCTATGCACACTACCAGCTTACAGGAGGCTTTATTTGGTAGGAAATCTTGTTTTTATTCAACCAAAACTTGCCACCAAGTCAGGAATTAAAAAATAACTCCCTGGTTTGGGGGCACTGAGAGCAACATCCAAGGGGGTTGGTGAGCGACATGTTGCCCCCGAGTCACTAGTTGGGGATCACTGATGTAAGCAAACATTACCGGTGATGTTGCCCATACCAACCAATCACATCTTTGCTTTTGGTTTATAGCTTGTAGGTGGCTGTTTAGATCTAATTGCTGATTGTTTGCTATGGACAAAATCACCAGTCATGTTGGCTTACACACTATCATAATATCAGCATTTTGGTGGCTTTTGCTTATATGTAATGGTTTCTCTTTTTGTGCAGGTGCAGACTGCCTTATGGGATTTTACCTTTTCTGCCTGGGAGCCTTTGATATAAAGTTCCAGGGAGAGTATAACAAACATGCCCAGGCCTGGATGGAGAGCTGGGAGTGTAAGCTGGTGGGCTCCTTGGCAATGCTATCCTCAGAGGTATCAGTCATGATGCTCACTTACATGACTCTGGAAAAGTACCTATGCATCGTCTTTCCATTCAGCCACTTTCGGGCAGGACGTGGGCAGACCTTATGCACTTTGACTGCCATTTGGGGGCTTGGTTTCTTCATCACGGTCATCCCCTTTTTTAGTTATGATACCTTTGGAAACTTCTACGGCCGGAATGGGGTTTGCTTTCCACTGCAGTCAGACAGCACCGAGAAATACGGAGCCCGGGGATATTCCGTGAGCATATTCCTTGGTAAGAAGCAGAAACTATATTTATTGACTCATATTCAAGGTAAACAGAATACGTGTACATAGGTGATCATACGCTTGATTGTGTGTTGGTTGGAAACACAAGGTCTGACAATCATGGCCCCATCTGATTTAGCTAGCTCAGTTTAGTATTACAGTGCTGTCTGTGCAAGGTTGCAAATCCATGCAAGTAGTAAATGAACCCTAAGTCTGTACTTTAACAAAAGCACTAACATTTATTTAAAGCAGGGCAGCATTCCCCCCAGGGCCTCCCACAACAGAACAGAACAGTACTACTGACATTATCCAGGTGGCTGCAAACATTCTTGTTATATTTATATATATTTACACATCCAACCCACTTGGCAGCTAGAACAGTAGTAACACCGTGGATTATTATTGAAATAAATAAGTCTGTTGACCCCTGGCACTACCAACTAGCAACTGCCATCTCAGTGCAGTCGGAGAGGAAATTGGCAGAGAAGACTCCATTTGGGGCAGAGTAGAATTACAGATTGGCAAATACTCATTTGGAGGATTTGAGCTAAGAATATGTTACAAATAAGGGGATGGAAATTAGCAATTGATTATAGCAATGTTGTTCTGTTAACAATAAGGGATGAAGATAATTAAGACAAACAGTATGACTACACACGCTTGTGCCGGAGCCTTTGGCTAATGAAGAGTAATAGCGGGTTATTTAATATATTTGCTATACTATACTATACTATATACTATACTATATACTATATACTATATACTATACTATACTATATACTATACTATATTTGCCCATTAATAAATGAAGCACAATGGCAATAAAGACAGGATCCCAGTGCATCAGTAATATAATCTGCAATCAATACATATCTATATCACCCCTGACATGCTATGGGAATAAAAATGAGTGCTGCCATTTATATGCATTCAGGCCTTCAGACTGTGCTGCTTGCCAGTCATATGAGCTTAGAAACAGAGCAGGGGTTGGCGCCCAGTGGTTCCTTAGATGCTGTGGAACTCCCAGCTTCCCCTGGCAGACTGGGTACTACAGGACAAAGCTAGAGCTGCTCTGGTTTGGGCCATGGACACTCTCCTTCCCCCAAGGAGCAGAAGACAAAGCAAAAGAGACATTTAAGGGCAGGACAGAAAACAGCCAAAAGCTAGAGCAAGAGAGAGAGGGGGTAGAATGGGGATAAAAATGGAAGGCATGATAAAAATGAAAATGTTCTACAGCAAGGGCAATAAGAGAAATTGTAATAGTCAGAGCAGAACAGGGACCAAAACAACTGCCTAAGGCACAAAAAGTTTTGAAAAAGGAAAAGAGGGAAAATGTTTAGAGCAGCTATTTATTAGACCAGCTCCTTGTCTGCCCTCGCCCCCCGTCTCTTTTCTCCCTGTCCCTGTGTGCTGATAACTGTTCTGGACAGGAATAATTGTGTGGTAGGACCACTGGGGTCTGGGTGCCGAAAGGCAGAGCCTTGTCTTGGGTGCCGAAGCTTCTTGGCTCAGCTGTTATAAAGGAATTCAAAATAAAGGAGAAATGTGGCTATTTCCTTATTGTCCTACACACAAATGATTTAATTGGCTCCCAGTCAGAATGAGTGTCAGTGCCCAATCGTTCACAGAGAGTCTCTGATGAAGGGTGGCTGGACTGCCTGAAACGCTTTCATTCAGTTACACTCTCTGTGGCCAAATAAAAATTGTGTGTTAGACCTTTTCCTATGGCAAGCTGTATGAGCGGTTCCTATTTGGCTATTTGCATGAGCACAGTGATATCTAGAGAACATCAGCACCAACAAATATAAGCCAATACCGTACTGCTTGACGAGAGCGCCATCTGGTGGCAAGATGTATAATCACACAAGCCCCCTTATGTAAGTGAGCTCTGAATACTGAATTTATGGGGTATTCACTGATGGGTCCCACCAAACCTTGTTATACTATTAGCAAGGTAGGTGCACAGTAATTACACTCTACTTTAAATAATACACAAATAGTAAGAGCCACTGATTTGATACAAATCAATTTAATTTCTGCAGGTTAAAAAAACTAAATTTAATATCCTTTATCATTTTCAGTGTATGGGAAGAAATAATAACAGGCACAAGCTTTGCTCCAGGCAACGAATAAGATTTTTGCTATCAAACATCTCACCAGTTAGTTGCACTCTCCTGATTGTTAAGAGTAACAATAAATGGGTCAAGCTTTGTATTGCTTACGACAGTACATTACAATCAGGACACCTGTTAAAATTTGGCACTTTTGTCCCAAGTCAGTCATGGCTATAGATACAACCTGGTAAGGAAACCCTGGACTTATCAATAGGTCCAGGCTACAGGTAATTCCAGGGTTCCCTCGTGTCCAGTTCATTAGAGGAGACAAGGCTGACTAGTGTTGGACTGGGGTGCCAATGGCCCACCAGAGAACCTTAGACCTTGGGCCCACTCTCCCTGTCTCTTAATTACTTATTTTACACACTATTATCTATCCTTTCCTCCATTTCTTCTGTTTCTTCTCATATAGAATTAAGGAATGACCATGGTAAAGGCATACTAGGCAAATGGTTGGGTAAGCAGAACCGCCCAGACACCTGGGCCCACTGGGAGTTTTCCTGGTATCCTGGTGGGACACTGAGGTTGACACATTGGCAAGGTTAGAAGGAACATGTATGGATGCAAGCCACTGAATTCTCTCAAGATAACATGTCTCTTTTCTCTTACCCAGGACTGAACTTACTGGCTTTCGTCACCATCGTCTTCTCCTACAGCAGCATGTTCTACTCCATTCATAAGACTGGAGCCAAAACAGCAGAACGCAGCGTCCTGTCACGAGAGGTCACCATTGCCAAGAGGTTCTTCTTCATAGTTTTCACCGATGCTCTCTGCTGGATCCCTATCTTCTTACTAAAAGCAGTTTCTCTCACGGAAGCAGAGATTCCAGGTACAAGGGGGATGTGTGGGGATGGGCTTTCTAATATTATATACATTAACTCCTAACTGGAGCAATGAAAGCAATGATCAGTCATCCGGCTATAGTTACGAGAGAATCCAAGGCATCGTACAATAACTTGCCTTCAGACTGAGCCCCCCAATCAACTGCTTTGGACCCACCATATGGGTCTAGCTCCACAGTTTAGGATCTTATGTATAAGAGGTAAAGATTTATAGATGTTTTATTTACTCTGCTTCAGCCAAGCTTCATTTCTGCCACTTTCATACATCTACTAGGGATCTTACACAGTGGTGTTTGTTACCAGTTCAATGGGCAATGTCTCCATTAGGGGACCTGTCACCCTAAAAAATAATTCCAAAATCTTTGCTATCATGTTAGTTGGGCAAAATAAATTACTATAAATTATTAAAATCTTGTTTAGAATAATAGCCAGCAGGCAGGTGCCATTTTGTGGACACTGTTATTAAGGCACCCCAAAAACTTGTGTACATGCCAGAATAGGGGACCTATTGCCCATGCACAGTTTTAGACTTTGAGGAGGGGAATGAGAGAAGTGCAGTGACCTCTAGGAAGTGCTGAATGGAAAGTGAAAGTAATTGACTGCCCCCCAATGCCAGAGGTATAAAGGTGAGGCAGACAATATATAATTGACAGTTTAGATTTTTAAATACATTTTTAAAAGGTTTTAATAAAATAAGAAATTGGATTTCATGTTTATTTTGCAAATGACTTTTATTATAAAGGTCTTTATGCCTGGGTGACAGGTCCACTTTATATTGTATTTTGAATACTCAATAAACACATCTGATGCAGATATGAAAGCTCTTGGGTGCAACCAGTCAGAATGGAATTAAATCAGTGAGCTCATGCATTTTCATGCGTCTCAGTCTCATTCCATATTGTGGAACAGACCAGACCGACCCAGGCAGTAGCACTGCCCATGTCCAAGAGTTGCTATTATAAAGGAGAATGCCTTCTGACTAGTAAAACACCTGCTCTAAGAAGCAATTTACTAATATTTCTAGTGGCCATAAGGTTTGGCTCATGGGAATAAGAGTGGAACATGTGACATTATAAACAATATCTTGGTGGCTGAGAGTAGTCTGGTTTCCAGTAAGGAGGCAACTACTAGGACCATGGATAACCAGCCAACAGTCTTCTGCTTGGGAATGTGGAAGCAGTAACCCCAATTATAATATTCTTCTTCATTTCTTCTCTGCAGGCACCATCACTTCATGGATTGTGATCTTCATCCTGCCTATTAACAGTGCTCTGAACCCCATATTGTACACACTCACCACCTCCTCTTTCCAGGAGAAGCTAAAACAGTGTCTACAGAGCAAAAGGCAAGAGTCCAGCAAGAGCTTTACACTGGTATCAATACAAATGAACACAGTCTGACACACCCTAAGTTCTCGCATAGGAACTCGCACACCCTCTGGCAGGAGTACTGAAATGGTACCATTCCACTCACACAGCGACCGGGCTTTTCATAAAGGCGTGGTTATCCAACCAGGAGTTGCAGGACGATGAGACAGCACCATAAAAGCAATGTTCCACCCCCACCATGGATGCTGCTGATAGTGGGGTGCCACAATTCTAACACACAAACCTTAACGTGAACCCTGAAACACAAGGTGCTGACAGTAAATGGCCCATTTGAAAAAGTAATTTTAAACAATGGCCACCAAGGTGTTCCACGGGGATAGCAAGGAGACAGTCCTCTCAGGAAGCAACAGGCAGCAATGTCTGCAGTGTATATGGTGTCCGACAAGGGAAGGAAGCTGGGTGGTGTTACATACCAGCACAATTAAAGAACTGCCAAGCAGCCCAGACCAATGTACTGAATATACAGCATTGCTGGACACCATGGCAGGAGAATATTGGAGCAATTTGTACGATGGACCTGTTTGTGTATATATATTTATAAATTCTTTGTGATAAGGCAATAATTAGACAATACCTCTCACAAGGCATTTAGTGTGCTGCCCGCTCGGAGCACGAGGGTGTTGGAAATGGCCTCTCTGGATACACTGCCATGGAAAAGAAACTGCCAAGAATCTGCTGTGAAAACAAAAGCACCTGTATCTGTAACCATTAACAGTACACACACAGTACGCACAATATGGCAATGATATGCAGCAGAAGCCAAAAACCCAGTAAGCACAATCTGTGCTCTGGTCAGTCAATTGACATTTAAAGCTTCTCAGCTATACTGATTGGTTAATACTGGTGCAGGAAGACTGTTATAGGGTTCTGGGGGGGGACTTAGGGAAGGGCAGCAGGATGGACATTACTGATGTTTATATAATATATTTCTTTGGTACTTTCCACAACTGTAACTTTTTTTGTTGTTAATTGCAAAGCCCTTTTTAGATGCACTTCCTGTCCTGCCTTAAAATGTAAACCCTCAAAACAAATGAATGTGAAGCTGATCCACTTTTGCAATTACCTTTGTATTTTTTTTTCTCTCCTTTTGAAGATATAAGCGGTTTGTAAAGGGGTAAAGCAATGACAGTGAAACAACAGCACCACCTGCTGGTCAGTTCTGCCAACAGACCTGACAGTCGGGAGAAACTTTCAGAAGAAGAAAAGTAAAGTCTTCTAATATTGCTCTGCTTAGAAAAGATCAAGGACACTTGAGATGATTCTTCTCTTTTCAAAGCAGATCATCAGACTCTCCCAATTGTGAGGCCAGTCAGTAGCCGGCACTGATTTAATTTTATTAAGATGATTATGATCTTTCAAACTCATCTGAATTTTACTGCAGATAAAGTTGTTATAGAATCCGTGGCGGTAATAAAAATCAGGGGAGTAACCTGCATTCCCCAGGGCCCCCTTTAAAATATAATATCTGCCCTCCACCCATATGCTTAGAAACCTATTGGTTCAAGCTTTGAGAAAAGAAACTTGCACTTTTTAGAACATCACCGGGCCCTCTTCCCCAACATTGACTGAGGGGTTTGCTTCCCCTAATACAGTAAGTGTAGTATATTTACAGTATAATAAATATATTGTAGTTTTTTTTAGCAGATGAAAAAGTGATATTTTGTGTCTTTGCAAGTGACAAAGCTATCAATACACTATGCGACTGCAATAACCTTGGAATGAATGAAACTCCTCCCCCTGCTTGGTGGTGGGGGGGCTAAAAGTTTAAATACCATGCATGGCATACGGACAGACATTGTGTGATGAGGCTATACAAGGGGATGGGCCAATACCATTTGTTTGGGCTCACACCCCCAATGATAGCTGTGGGAGTGTAGGTGGGTTGCGGCTCCTCTCACTTTTGTCCATGAATCTGCTAAGAAGGTGACATTTTCAGTCTGAACAAACCAACTGAGCACGCTCCCCCTTATATTCAAAGTAGCATGTTACAGTTTGATGACTTAGCAGATGTTTTTTCTGGGCATTAGCTTTGAGACACCAGCAATTAGTGTTATCAAATTGTGCCATTTGCTAAGTCTCAATCTAAGCTGGTCCTGCTGAGACACCAGCAATTTATGGCTCAAATTGCAACATTTCTGCTGTTTAACAAGCATGAAAAAGCGTAATTAGGGTGCCAAATAAGGGCTGTGATTGGCTATTTGGTAGCTCCTATGTGGACTGGCAGCCTACAGGAGGCTCTATTAGTTTTCTGTAGAAAAAAACTTGCCTCAAAGCCCGGAATTCAAAAATAAGCACCTCCTTTGAGGCCACTGGGAGCAACATCCAAGGGGTTGGTCAGCAACATGTTGAGCCACTGGTTGGGGATCACTGATCTAGATGAATGGAATATACACAAAAGGAAAAACCTTGATGGTCATGTGGATTTTCATCAGCCTTCCTATTTGATGGTGCCCACAGTACAAACTGCAAGTGTATAGAAGTAATTTATGAAGAGTGTGTAAAGGATAATTCTGAATGCAGTTTGCCCCATAATCCGGCAGTGGCAAGTCTGCTGCGTCTATTGATAAAGCCCATAGTGGGAACCTTACTGTGTGAGTAAGAACTCGCACTAGTTCTTTAACAGCTACTTGGGAGTCCCCAACGCCAACCTTTATTACCCCTGAGCCACTATCAAATGTAAAAAAAATTGCATAAAATAAATTCCTTGGGTGCCAAATAAGGGCTGTGGTTGGCTATTTGGTAGCCCCTATGTGGATTGGTAGCCTACAGGAGGTTCTGTTTGGCAGTACACCTGGTTTTTATGCAACAAAAACTTGCCTCCAAGTCAGGAATTCAAAAATAACTACCTGGTTTGGGGGCACTGGGAGCAACATCCAAGGGGTTGGTGAGTGACATGTTGCTCCTGAGCCACTGGTTGGGGATCACTGCCTTAACTTATGCATGGATGTTGGAAACTGTACTCTTTCCGGAACTGCCGAGAGTAATTATATGAGATCATATCTTACATGAGAGCACAAGTGCAAACGAAAAAAAAAAAATAATAATTTAGAGTCGTACCTATGATACCTGCAGGGCACTACTTGTCAAGCCCAGGATACTAACAAGCAAACCATGTCTGTCCTGTTGTCGAGCCATAAGGGGCTGAATTAGGAGAACAGAATCTAGTCAGCAGAAGGTTAACTAATGGGGGCCAAACTTATCCCAGGCCATACACTGTGCCATATAAATGAAGAATTCTTTATCAGAGAGGCAGAGGGTAACATTTTGCATGCAATGTTATTATGGGGTGGCATGGCAGGGCTGGTAATGTATCACACACATAAGGCCATTCAGCCTCAGTAAGCCCCACGTTTTTATTCCATTCTGTACAAATGACCGGTGCTTCCCCAGAGACTCTGGCAGCTATAAATCAGAGACTAGTATAGAACTACAGGAGCACAGGCACGAAACAAACACGGACACCAGAAAGATCGATATTTTGGGGGATTATATTATATCTCCTGTCAATAAAAGCAGATTATATTACAAAACTTCCCTTAAATAAAAACATTGCTAAGACTGTGCTGTAGCCGGCACAGTCATCTGGTGGCAGAACAGTATAAAAACAATATATTATCATTTAACTGTACATTATTTATAGAACAAAATCACCTTTAGACATTTGGCTTATGAGAAAGGCAAATTTATCCCCAAATCTGAGGCTCAACTCGGTCACAAAAGTGAGTGGATCATCGACTATTGCTATGATTGCTCCTAGACTGAATGAGGGCCAGTAACACCTGCGCAGAAAGTAATATTCATATATGTTGGACGTATCCATTTGCATCCCAGGGTGGGGGTGTGTAACCTTACTTATTGCCGTGGGCCCCCCACAAACCCAAGGCCCCCTTGCTGCCAAACCAAATACTCTCTCTACAAGCGCAACCTGCAAAATACCATTCTGCCAGTCCCTACCAGATCCCCCCTCAGTCACAAGGGCAGCTCCCCGATAGTTACCCCATGGAGCACATTTACTGCACAGTATTTCCAATCACCCTTTCAACCCATCTACTCTCAAATCCTATTGTTTTTAATGGAGCTTTAAATAATGCATATTGACAACTTGAGCCAGAAAGCCCTACTAAATAAAGACATTTAAAAAGATACTGTGCCATCTACTGAAGGATTTCCCCTATTTTTCAAAACTCTCCCATAGAACATCATTCTGATTAATAAGGTGCAAGTGCTCAGAACAGCTCAGCAGCAGCACTGAGCACTAACACTGGTGTTACTGGCCCTTTAAAGCAGGTTTTAAAAAAAGCAGTTTACAGTACTGGAGAATTATGGTCCCCATCACCACCGAAGCATCTAACACATGCAATATCCTCACACAAACATACTAAGCAATATCCTACTTGCAGAGTTTGCCCATTGCATAGCTATAAAGTCCTGACTGCTAACACAACAGAATCGGTGCTAAGGAAAGTAACATTTTTGTAAGGGTAATCTCTTAACCCTCGCCCGCTCCCCTGCAGGAGACACCTGCCCAGAAATGTCAATGACCTGTTAAAGCTCTGCCCTGGCTTTTGTGGAAGAGGCAGCTGTCAATGGAAATATCTGCAGTGGCATTACCACCCTGTCATGAATTGTTCTAATGGCCCATGTAGGGTCACTGTAATAAAACTGTGCGTAGCAATGTACTGGCAGTGTCTCCGGTGCACAGGGATCTATTATACTAAACATCAGTTGTGCCATTTAGATGCAGATGTGTCAACATGTTCCTTCAAATATCTACCCAATCCCTGTACTTAGCTTTAAGGAATCTAGAGTTCCCCATTGGGCATTATACAATTCTATTTGTCATTTCACTAGCAATTCCACCTATTATGTAGTGCCAATGTGGCAACCCGTTCATTTAAAATGGATTTCTCTCCAGCAAACCCAGTGTGCAAAGATTTATCTGGAGAGGTATAGCCAAGGCATAGTCTATGCCATAGTGCGACTCCCTAAACAGCAACTGCTGAGCCATGATCCATGCTATAACTACTCTGTTCTACTCTTAAGCAGGTACCATAAATATTTAGACATGTATAAGGCACAGACACACACAGACCAATGCTCTGCATCTGACCTGGTCAAAGCCTTACTATTCAACTGCACCCCCACCCAGACACCCCACCACCACCTATGACATTGTGCCCTGACTAAAGGCCAAACACTGACTGGACAGACATATAAAGCCTGCTTACAGGTATCGCTGAGTTAAAACACATAAAGACACAGATAAAAATATAATCACTTATTTCAAAATAATACTGATCCTAGTTAATGCCTTCCTGAAAAAGCAGTGCAAGTGTTCTTGGTTTGTGCGACTGCGGTCATTATAGATAAAAGCCGCCAGCAGAACGATACAAGTCCACAAGCGCTTTCCGATAAAAACTCTCTCTGTCTCTGTATATTCCATTATTATTAGGGTTTAGTCCAATGACATGGCAGCTTGAAACATCTCCTCCTCCTTGTGTTTATACATCATACATGTTACTGCCCTGTTCGTGAACAGGCTGACAGGCAGTTGGGTTCACCGTAGAGTCTTCTATTCCTCACATCTGAGCAGACCAGGTTTCCTCTGATGGATGCTTTATGCAACGCTGTCTTGTTCCCCTGCCTCTGCCAACCAAGCACTTCAGACAGATGCATTATCCTCTATTTCTCTGGCCTGTGCAGACCATATTCTTCCCCATTCCATGGAATCTATCACTGCCATGTTGACCATGTTCTCCTCAGGCAGACGTTCTCATAAAATGATCTGTACAACTGATTTGGAACTACATCCACTCTAGATACGACACACCAAGAGCAATGGTTCCATTCTGGACATGGCACGGGGATTCAATTAGCTCTGTTTGTAACATACACAGGTAAGGTTACTAGTGTTAGGCACTGATGTTGGGCACAGCTGAACATCTTTTTACTGGATGAAACACCTGCCCATTCTTCACAGTTGTGTCTCCGGCCCACATGGATTAAGTGGAGGGAAAGAGTTCCGAATCCGTGCAATTTCCATGGCACACAGGTGTCCAAAGACTTTGTTGTACCAATCGGGGGATCGGCCCCTAATCAAAACAGGAGAAATTTTACATTTTTCAGTAAAATACAGTACTAGAAAATGTGAAATAAAGTGCAAAGTTAGTTACAGGTATAGTCGCCTACACCAGTACCTTTTTAAAACAAACATCTCATTGGCTGTTATGGGTTACTGCACCTGGGAAAAGTGTTGTGCCCTTTATTTATGTATGACAAATGCAAGATAATGTACAGCTAAATGGCTTAGAGCTGGGCACCTTCTGTCTAAAAGATAAGTAAACCCTAAAAAAAAACTTGCACTTTGGCAATCTATATTAGATTTTTTTTCAGTTTCAGAGCTATTTAAGTTTTTATTAACTGCCAATATAATGATTATATTGGTGAGTTCACGTAACTTTTAGTCTAAGTGAAACACTTTCAGAAGGAAAACATGTTCTGATGTTGCTCTGCTTAGGAAGGCAACGGGAAAGGGCATCCGATTTCTTTTCTGAGCAGATGAACAGCAGAACACTTCTCTGGTTTCCTTCTGACGGTATATCCCTATGACTGTACAGTACTGACCAGCAGGTGGCGTTCATTATATTAGCAATTAATAAAAACTTTGAAACGGGAAAAAAATAAACAGTATAAATTGCAAAAGTGCTTACAAAAGCACCCTGAACAATTTCATCCATTTTTCTTTTTTAAGGTCTACTAATCTACAATAGCTCCTGCCCCTTGATATATCCTCTGCCCCTTGATATTGTCTCTTTTATAATAGTGTAAAAGGCTATTACCGTAGGTCAGTCCGGCAGATGTACGTTAGCTTAGATCTCCCCATTCCACATGGCTCCATAAGATACTGGGAGCTCAATATGACAGCTTGTACTCCTTCATCCAGCTGCCTGGTGCTGTGGTCAATAGATGTGGACACAAGCAGGCAGCCTCCTCTAGGTAGGTCAGTCCGCCACTTCCTGTAGAATGAGCAACACTTTATTAGTTATAAAGCCATGAGCATTCAGCATCAGTTTTGTTTCATATTAGCCTATAGCCTAAGAAATGACCCAGAGTAAAAAGGCCTGACATCCTGCTCCTATATTGGATAACGTGACTACAGCGTCTGGTGAATTCAGCCATACCTGAGTACGAGAAACTGCCTCCGTGGATGAGGGGCCATAGTGTCAGTAACGTAATGAAAGATCTCAGTGTTTTGCCCCAGGGTCTCCAACACCTTCCCCTGAAGGAGATCATCATCCCAAAGGTGTCTCTCTCGTAGCACGCGGTGCAGCAGAGAACTGGGAGGAGCTTCCACTTCGGTTGACACCTTCCACACACGCAGAGGGTTTCCGTCCCCAAGCTACCGATAAAAGGGCAAGGGCATTCAGTAAATTAAATGCAAGTTACAAAAAATAAAAAACTGGGGATAGTAGTAGTTTTATATCTTACCTTCTTACAAGACAATTCTGTATTCTCTGGGCTGGACATGGTCACCCACCCTTTGAAGCGCTCTACAGACTCCTGAAGGAGACTCTGAATACTGTTATCCAGGACAGATGATAACTCTTGGGGTTCCCCCTCTGAGACCCCAGCAAGTTCTTCCAAGGACAAAGGATGAGCATCCGCAGCTACGTACGAATTGCGCGACTGCAGCATCATGTCATGAGGAATCTATGGAACAGTACATGGCATATTGTGAGTGAAGGTACCAAAGTAATGAGCATGTTGCTACCACTACCCTAATACTGTATAAATGCACATATTGGGCAACTACAATTATAACTCATTAAAGGATAAGTAAACATTAAAATAAGAGAATGTTAAATGGATAAAACTACTTTTCTAAGCACTTTAGCAATTTACATTATTTTTTTTTAAGATTCCAAGATATTAAGGAAAATTTGTACTGTTAATATGAATGAATTTTGTTACACTAACACCATCTACTGGTCAGTTTCAGACAGTGATCCAGTGTTGGAAATTATCAGAGGAAACAAAGACATGTTCTGATGTTGCTCTATTTAGGAAAAACATCAGATAACTCTTCTCGCATCTTTCCTAAACAAGCAAACATTACAACAGCCCTATTTCTTTCTTTTCTTGACTCAATCACAGTTGGAAACTGACCAGCAGGTGGCGATGTTGTAACACAATTCATTCATATTAATAGTACATACTTCCCTTAAAATGTTTAAAAAAAAAATAATGAATGTAAACAGCAAAGGTGCTTCGAACAGCACTTTTATCCATTTAACATTTATACATGTGCTTCCAGCTGCAATGAACATTTTAATAGGGCCGGGCAATTGGTCTGTCGTTGTGGGGCGGAACCCAGGGAATCACTGACCTGGAAAAGTTTCTTGCATTCAGTTATCATATGCAACAACCCTTGAGTGGCTGCCAGGTTCTCACTAAGGTCCTTATGCCCAGGCTTCCCAGATGTTCCTCTTCTGTGCATGACCCTGCAAAAGACATTGCATAAGTAAGTATAAGACAGGCTGAAAAAGAACAAAAGTGCAGCAGCAATATACAACATTATCAAGGCATTGCATGGAGCCTTCCATAAAGGCTGTTAGTATAAGAAGAAAATAATACCTGGGGGATGAGGTCTCTTTCTTGGAGATATTGAGATGGAATAGAGAGGGTGCCAAGCAAACAGCCAGGTTCCCAGGTGTCATTTGGTTTATCTGAGCGGAGGAGATATCACTCAGGAAATACAGTAACGTCTGCAGAACTTCCCGGTTTTCATCTGGCATGAGCAGGATAGCAGCCTGGACTGCCCGCAGCCTCTGTTCCTTGGGCACATCTGAGGCAGGAACAAGCAATGAAACCATTAAAAATCCTTTTCAAGGCACATATATTTAACTGTTGATCAAACCAATCCTTGTTAGGTTTTAAATGGTGGAGGAATGAAATAATGACACAGGGATAATGGTATGAACAGGGGGGAGGTAAGAGATAGGAATAGAGGACAGGACAAGGTTGCAGGTATCAATAAGGCTCCAACACTCACACTGATAGATTTGCAGGAATGTGTCGGTCAGTTTGCTAGTGAAGATGGGCTCGGGCAGATCTCGGAAGTACTGCTTCAGCAGGTCAGCCACGTCATAGGCAGATTGGCCCACATAACTGACATGGTCTGGAGAAGACTCATTCATTTGTCGCAGGGCCTGGATGCGGGATTTCACCCCGGATTTCCTGAAGATTCCCACCTAGTAGAGAAAGGATGTATCTATCAGGGTACAACAATTTCAACTCTCTGCAACTGTTTTTGGCCCTTTGCCACCCTCTGATTATTAACCCCTACTATGTTGGCACTTCTTTGCATGATTCTATTCTGACATAAAGGACAAGCAATGCCTCCACGCCCCCTGCACATTTGTGCTTTGGGTTTGTCTCCTGTTGTGATGTCTGATTCACAGGATTGCACGGCAGAACTCACATTCATCATCCAGATCAAAGTTGGGGAACCATAAATAAAGGACATAGGTCCTCAAACATGCTAGGGGGAAACCCCTGCTCAGTGCAATTACCTGGTCCAGGCACTGGCTGCGAATATAGCGCATTGCCTGCTGGATGCTCTGTGGTAGTGGCTGGCCTGTCCTCTGCACATTGATTATTGGGGGGACACTAAACACAGCTCTACCTCGGTAGTCAGGGACTTTACTTCTCTTCATGAATTTGGGCACTGTCCTGGTGGAAGAGAGAATAAACAAGAATTACTAGATGGTTGGCACAACCAGAAACCAGCAACCAAAGCATTAAATGTGCCACATTCTTTAACTCCAGATTACTCACATGTAAGCAATAAAAGGAAATAATTACATAATTTGGTCAGTAGATGGCGAGCAAGTACAAGTTGTTGCTTTACCATCTGTAGATCTCAATGCTAGAGTGCTTCAAAAATGAGGGACATGCAATGATCAATAACTGGGCAGTATTTTCTTAACAGTAGCTATATAAATTAAGCCACTATAGATATGAGCCCACTAAATTGCTTTCAAAGGCAGCCTACAGAATGATTAAGCTGCCCCAAGCTATATATTCTATATTCAGACAATTTTAGCCTCATTATATAGTGTGGGGTAGCATTAAGTATCACTGTGCTGGGGGTGAGTTAGGGGCAATGTGATCCTGCATGCCAAGTAATACTGACATGATCCTTACAGTTACAGATATGTGTTAGTTTCGCTTTAAAATGAAACCACAGCATTTCCTACTCACTATTTGCTGCTACTCTGCTCAGTACACAGAAGTGCTGCTGGCCCCTTTACCAAAAGAGCACCTTCCTTTTTTACCTGTTCTACATTATTTGCTCTATAGAATAGTATATAGATGCCATTTAAACAGACAATACAGTATATATCGTATTATGTACACAAAATATCCCTTCTCTAAATATTATTACTTTATGAGTCGGAGCTGCCAAGTTTCTTAATGATATACAGGGATCTTCATCTAATTATAATTCCATTTAAGTCTATGGAGCCAGGAGCAGTAGGAGCAAAATTCCAGCTCCCAATCATATATCAAGATGCAGGCATGCAGCAAAGGAAGCTGTGGTATCGTCTAGGCCAGGGATCCCCAACCTTTTATAACCTTGAGCCACATTCAAATGGAAAAAAAGTGTTGGGGAGCAACACAAGCATGAAAAAGGTTCCGGGGGTGCAAACAAGATCTATATTTGCCTATTTGGTAGCCCCTATGTGGACTGGCAGCCTATAGAAGGCTCTGTTTGGCTTTACACTGGGTTTCATACAATCAACAATTGCCTCCAAGCCAACAAAAGGAATTCTGGGAATTAATTCAAAAACGAGGACCTACTTTGGAGGTCACTGGGAGCAACATCCAAGGGGTTGGTGAGCAACATGTTGCTCCTGAGTCACTGGTTGGGGATCATTGGCCTAGGCTTTAGAGACACTATTCAGCAGGTCTCTGTAGATTAGATAAATGCGCAAAGTAGGCAGGTCGGTGTGCTGCACTAAGGGAAATTAGGTGGAATACAATATACATTTGTCCTTTAAGGCCTGATGGAGATAAAGAAAGCTGCTGTGCTACTCACCATGCCCAACCCTGCTTGCTGGGCACCGAATGCTTCTCCATGATGGCGGTGAGTCTGAGCAGAGAGAGCTTCTGCAGGAGGTTGAGCTGTGCAGCTGACTGCCTGTTAATCTCCAGCGATGCAGAGCTGAGGCTTGGCCGGTGCGAGTTCTGAAAGCTATGCCAGCGTAGTTTCCTGCCAAGGAGAGACACACACACTCAGGCCTGAAGATTAAATCACTACATGCCACACTAATCCTTAGTGGGTCACAGAGCTAAACTCTCTCTCTAAACTCTTAATACAATGCTAGGGTAAGTGAGCCTAGTGAGTGTGTTCTATCCCAGGATTCATTGAGTAGTCACTGAATGGCACGCTATTGGCTTAGGCTGTTGTAAAAGATAAGAACTGCTCAATCTCATTGGCTCCTTAAACCAAGATCAAGATCTTTGATTTTGTTTTAGAAACAAACCAAGAATTTTAGTAATATTTGTCTTAGCATACAGAGAAAGGTAAATATCTATATCAGCTTGCTGAGGATGATGGGAGTTAAAGGTCGCAAAAGCAGACAGGCTGCCAATTTAAGTGCTGTGTCTGGGTTTGGTTCTGCCAAGCCTGAATTTTGCAAAAAAGTGCCGGGTTCAGCTGAGTCCAAAAAACTAAATTCCAGATCCCAAATCCCATATCTTTTCCCAAAGAGAGATTTGTGCACTAGCTATACAGCAGGTGGAGGAGGAGAACTGGAATGCAGCACAGCTGGCTCCCACTCCAGCTAGGAAGGTTATGTGCTACATCAGGAACATCCAAACTTGAGGCCCTCCAGCTGTCATATAACTTCAGTTCCTAATAATCCAGCTACTAGTTGCATAGGAGTTATAGTTAATAAAAGGGCTGGATGGCTGCATCTGTGACATCCATGTATACAGCAGTCATGCAGTCTCTTCAGCTAACTTGTATTCTGTAATCTCTCAATTTTACTTTCCCTTTAAAATAGAAATAAAGCTAAGCATGCACTATAGGATCCCCTTGTTTGGTGAGGCTATCTATACTTTATATGGCCACGAACACACAGGGCCCAACTGGCATAGGGAGACCCTGCAGGTAAGGATGGGGTCTTCTTCCAAGAGGACTTTTAAGCCTGCCCATTTTTTGGATTTTTAATTATTTACATTTTTTCCTTTTAAAGCCATCAGGCTTGGCATTTAACTGCTGTCTGGTTGCTAGGATTAGTCAGAAATCTGGCAGCAGTTATGAATTCAGAATGGAAAATGAATAGTATGACAGACAAATAATTCCAAATGATAAAAAAATGACCAAACTTTTTGTTGGAATCACACCCTCCCACCAGTATACAAAGGCTGTAGGTGTTCGACATAGTTCTATAACATCTGCAGGGTCACAACAGGTTACCTATTAACCAGCCTAGTCAATGGCCCTGAATCAGAGTAAAATAATTATATTAAGGTTCCAAAAACAGGCTGAAATACTGACCAATAACAATAAATGCCAGGCATACGCATGTATGATATCAATATCAGTTATGTGTCCTACACCCTTTCCTTTGAGATGCTGTTAAACTACAACAACTGGGATTTCAAGTTTAACAATAGTTGGAGGGCTGCAGTTTTTGATCGGGGTTGGAATATGCAGTGTCTGTGCTGGGTAGATCTACATGATCAAATAACAGAAGATAATGAGGATTTAAGCACAGGGCACATCTGCCTCTAAACAGTAGCATTCTGGGAACATAAGGTACATAAGATAATTAGGTGGGACAGCCTTGATCTACGAGATGTAACACAGCCTGATGCAGATGTTTGTAGAATGTTTGAAGAAGGCAGAAGGCAGAAGGTAGAATGTTTGTAGAAGGCATGTTTGTAGAATGTTTGAAGGAGGTATGTTTGTAGAATGTTTGAAGAAGGCAGAATGTTTGCTGTCCTGCTGTAGTGAATCTGCCCAGACACAAGGAATCATGATTGCAATACCCAAATCCACTAAGGTAACTTACAGAGATTTCTGGACCAACCTGCAAGGCCTGGTTAATGATGCTCCAACTCCAGAGTCTCTCCTCTCCCTCATCTCGTTCTCCTCAGTCTCGTTAAGAGAGTTTCCAGTACTGTCAAAGTCACTGGCTGATGTCCCCACATCTGATATGGATCTCTCCTCATAGGCCAGATGCCCAGCCTGCTCACCCCCAGAGTCAGTGCCCTCATCGAGCTCTGGACATACAGTCCGTGACCACAGCTCCACCATCCGCTGGAGACCCCGAACATGATTAAGAACATCATCCAAGTGGCCAAACAGATCACTACTTCCTCCCAATTCTAAGTGATCCCCACTACCAGAAAGCGAGCAAGGAACATTGTCATAAATACTTGAACGACTACCTATGGAACTGTAGGAACCCCTCCTTGGCCTTCCCTCTAGGCCATGGGAGTCCATACTGCTACAAACTGATTGTCCCAATGATTTACTGCCCATTTTCCAGCTCTCCAGTGGTACTCGACTGGCTGGACACAGGCTCTCAATGGACAAAGCCCTAGGAAATGTGCCAGGCTTATGGTCTGTAGGGATGCACACAAGACGGTCAGATTTTTGAGAGTTTCTTTGCCGTATGCCATCTTTTCTGACCATCTCAAAGTCTTCCAAGTAAACCCCCCTGCACTGCCCATCCAGGTGAGGCTTTCTAATGCTGCCACTAGATGCACATTTAGTCCTATAACCGGGATGGAGAAAGTCCTTCTCAAAAACTGGGAAATCTCCATCATCTGCACAGTGGTTGGCATAGCTCAGGGTTTCCCTTCCAGAGTCATCAAGAGCACTATCTGACGGCACCTCCTTTTTGCCTTTGTCTTTTTCTCTTCTGCGCAGGGATTCCATGCGCTTCAGGAACCCCCTGGTCTTCCTCTTTTTGGTTTTCTCCTTAAGTCCTCGGCGCTGAGGAGCCAAAGACTGATCACTAAGGCTCCTACATGGTTTGGAAGGTGCAGGAGAGCTGGACACAGATGACATACCCTGTGGGGGAATTACCACAATGTCCAAGCCACCCCGACTGCTTCCTGCACTCTGCAATGAGGTGGCCTCTAATTCTGTGCTGAGGTCTGTCAGGATACTGTCACGGCTAGAGGTGCTCTTTATGGTTGGTGGTCCAGCATATGTCGGAGACAGCAGTTCAACAGAGTCCAGGCGAGACCAGCGTCCCTGGTCCCTCTGGAAGGCCCAGCGGTCACTGATTGCACACTGGTCATCCTCATCAGAGTCTTCATTCTAAATTATAGTGGGGGACAACAGAAAGTATTAAAAACCTTCCATACATGGTGGAAATATTGCAGAACTGTGTGCTAAGAACCTTCTGTGTCTGTCTGATCATGTATAATGGGAAATTAACAGTGTCAGGTATTGATTAGCAATGTGTGTAATAGAGGATGGAGCAATAACTACGAACAAGAAAAGGTAAGAAGGAATGTGCTTGTTTTTTCTTAATAGGTTCCAGTATGTATGGCCACTAATCTGGAAACATAATAAAATGATTTTCCTACAGGAGCATGTGTTATTTTAGCTAATCCTCAGATGTAAATCATGCTTAGAGAAACACATAAATGAGTATTTCATTGTCTGAATACTAACTGTGTATACAAAAGAAGCTAAAAACCACATGCAGGAATTTCCTCCCTGTCGTGCAGCTGTGTTGCCCCCTTCGTCCCTATGGGCAGGGTGCAGCTTCTGATAAAGTGTGCAATACCCATTGGGGTTGCCCAGGCGCAGTGCTTGCCACTCTGACCCTTGAATAACAATAGAGGACCATCTATTAGGTCAGACTCACTTGCTTTCGATAATGAACTTCCAGCTTCATAGGAGCACATGAATTAAGTGTCATTAGCCGCCTGCGGACAAGGAAAGCAAACAGTTAAGAGTGAACATTTTTTCGGGGTGAAAAAGGGGGTTTTCTTACATATGAGGGGAAGTGAAGGTCAGGCTGTAAAGTTTCCTGGCTCCAAAGCATGTGAATAGCTCTGGCTCATTGCCTCCCCATATCTGCCCAATCTAGTGTGCATGCCAAACCTAGAACTGCCTGCACCCTTCTCCTGCCGGAGGCCAGCAACACTGTGCCTTTCTATATGACAGAGGCAAACCAGTAATTGTGTATTCCAGAGCAGGAATAGGCCAGTTCCTGCAGGACAACCTGTACTGACATTTAGCTGACTTGCGGATTAATAAATATCATTAAAACTGTTAACTCATGCAATACCACGGCGCAGCCCAAAAAAAATAGAAGCCATTGTAGCACTTCGTTTTTACTGCTGGAAAGGTTAAACGAATGTTCGGCTCAGACAACAGGAAATCCTAATGCTAGGATCCAAGCGGATTTGTATTAAATGTCAACATATCCCGCTGCTGCACAGGACGTCACGCTCTGCTTATTTAATGCTTATCAGCAATCGAGTGGTTCCAGCCCGGCCATAGCAGCGCAAAGGAGAGACAGCTGTAGGTAGGAGAAAAGGAAGTGGACATTATTTTCTATGGCGCAAGCGTGCAGTGGAGAAGAGGATGGGGCAGTTCAAAACCAGTGCTTTTTAATGCCCTGACTTCCAGATGTTGCTTAACTTCAAATCCCAGAATCCCACACACAATGGAATCTGGGGGGGCCACAGTTGGCTCATCCTCGTATAAGTGGGAATATAGCATTCAATCTTTGTAATGTAACTAGGGCTATTATCACACATCCCTGTTGCGCGGGAGCTACCAGCCAACATTGCCCAATATGCTGTGAGGCCATGTCTCAATAAAGTATGGGCACGCTGAGCGTTTGGTATGCAGGCTGAGAGAAGCAGGCAAAACTCTCAATGTGCCCAAGCCCCTTAGGACAGGTCAAACATATGAGGGATGGAAGAAATGGGAGAATGCTTGATAGAAATTACATAGTAGGAAGCAGGTTATACATACAAGCAATTAATAATCTGAAGAGCAATAACAGCAAATAGTGATGTGGGTGATAAGAAACAAAGCTACAGGACAAACCATTTGTATGCCAGCAAAAAATTGGATAAAAAGACGTTGGCCTCCTAGAACCCCTTAATATATATAGAATCCAAATACTTCACAGCTGTTTCATCGTCAGTTTGGAGGCATGGCTGCTTGGAAGCCAGTGTAGTCTGAGCATGTGTATTTTATTGGTTGCCAGAAGTAATGGCAGGAACATGAAACGCCAACAGAGACTGAAGATAGAAAGTGAGTAGGAAGGGAAAGAGAGATAAAGTGGGGGAGATGAGATATTGAACAGAGCAGCATTCAGTGAATAAAAGGCATTTGTGTACACATGAAGGAACCGGACAGGAGAGGAGGGTGGGGTACAGAACTGGGGAAGTTAAGGTGTGTGCTTTCCAATAAGAGCATCATTTTGCTTTTAAAATCCCAAATCCTAGCAAGCGGTGCGGCAACGTGACCTCAGGTGAGTGCATTCCCTGCACAGAACAGAGCGTGCTGTTCCTGCTGAACTCACACAGAGGCCACTAATACCCTGCAGCCAATAACCCCATGACAAGCCAGCCTTTATACACTCTCCATTAATCAGAGCAATACGCCCACCAACAAACCAGAAGGGTTAAAGGAGCAATTCGATTTTTATCCAAAATGGATTTGTTGCACAAAGTGCCCTTTCTTTCGACTGGTGACATAATACATTGTGAAATCCTCCCACAGTTTCCCAGCTCAGAAAAGGAGCCATGTGCAATTATTGGTGGGGGCCGTGTTGTCTTCAGATAGCCCCCAGCTGCGCTCAAGCACTCTATTACACTTACAGTATTGTCTCTTGTGCCGACATTTTAACTTTGCCCCCCCCCCCCCCAACGCCCTCTATTTACTGAAATTCATTTAGGATTTTGCAGAACATATTGTGAAAATAAGCCTTCCTCTCATTAGAAAGGGATTGTGGAGATTTTACAGATAGGACAGCCCAGCTGGCTTCTTACAGAGGGATGGCGCTGACAGATATGGCTTTTCTAAGGCCTGGGGCCCAAATGGGGGCTGTACAACGCTCATTAGATTACATTATTTACGGTTTCCATTCTAGCAGTTTGCCCCAAAACAGTAAGCAGAGTGGTGCCATTTTTAACCCTTTTAGTACTGGCATGTGTTTGATCGTTTCTTGCTAGTAAACTCCCAGCATGGCATAGATTATAGTGAAGCCAAGCAGTGACTATAGAGCACAAAAATGGTTACTGCCCTTTTCACTTGGAAATCAAACTCTTTGCACAATAAGGAGCAGGGCTGTCCAGCAGGAGGCGCACATGGGTCAGATGGGTCCCCAGAACAGATTTTTATGACCATCATCGTACTCATGGGCTACACTTACATCTCCAAACAACATTACTGCCTTATTATAATCCATTCTATAATCATATGGTATCATATATAAATACTACACAGAAAAACATCAACAGTACTGACCTAAACAGGGGAATGCTAACCTTCTTTGCAAATTATATCAGCCCATATCAGCCAGGCAATGGCTTAAAGACTGGAAAATGAAAAGGGGTATATAGAATATAAAATGTAATACTAGCAAAATGTCAGCTCCATGTTCAGTTGGGTTTCTTGTTGCTAGGGTGGGTAGCCTAGCAATAAAAAGATATTGTAATGTCTAGGTATAAATCTAAGTCTAGGTATAAAATACATTTAAAAATAAAATCAAACCTACAGATGTGCAGCTAAATGCCAAATTAAGTACTGTATGTGTGTTACTTTACTGTTGTGGCAATGCCCCATTCCAGCTAATGGAAGCTGTACAGTACGTTAGCAAAAAGAAGAGATTTTATAGGTATTACCTGCACAGGGATTTGAGGGAATCCTCGTCTAAGAAGCTGTGGTCTCTCTTCACACAGGAGATATCAACTGGGAACTGGGAATCTGTAAGAAAAAGCAATACTGACAACTGGCTCTAACACTCTACTTTATAGATGGGGGCTTGGTGTCTAGGCTCTGTCCATTATTCATCCTCACAAGAATATGTTTCCTTCTCAGTGGAAGCCATAAACATTTTGGGGCCTGGAGCCCATACTGACCTCCCTGTTTTTGAGGAATGGAGGAATAAACCCCTTCTATGGAAGGAGAGGGCAGTTGTTTCTGGTTACGGAAAGTTCTTCTAGTACCTTATACTTCAATGAGGAAGTAGAATTTCTCAGCCCATCTGACATCTATGTTGTCAGCCTTCTTTCTTCAATAGGCACTTTAGAAATCCTTATGATTGCATTAAATAAAATGCCTAATAGCCCTACTACTATAACTATAGTGATATCCTGCAGAGGGAAATTAAGCTGGATGCACGCTCTGTGTTACATACAGGGGTGTGGTTCATCCAGTCCTCGTGATTGGCTGCTTGCCCAGAGGCACCACAACACCCACTCTCGTGGCAGTCAGAATTCTAGAATAACTACACACTAATAGAGCAATAGCAATAAGCTCTTATTTCATTTTATGTGAATAATCCAATACTGCACTTTGTGCATGGCACTTACGGTCGTATATGAATTCGGTATTATTCTGAGGATGGAGGGAGTTGTAGTTCACAAGGATACTGTGGCCGAAAAAACACTGCATTGTGGCTCCTAACATTACAAGGTATCAGAGGAACATCTAACTGGTCAAGACAAGAAGTAAGCTCCACTTTAGTGAGGAGGAAAGCTTTTTTGAATGGCAAAACCTATGAGCTGGGGCTGTTAGCAGTTACTGTCGTCTTCTTGTTTATTTGCTTTCTTTTTTTGGGAGGGGGAGATGTGGAAATGACTTGGCCAGACAAAGCTTGGCTTGACACTTCCCTATTATGCCATGCTTCCAGCTATTGTTCTGCAGCACAGTCTCATCCTCTCGGCCCCGTGTGAGTGTTGAAGACTCAATTCCTGGAGTTGGAGGCGAAAGGCTGAAGGATATAAAGACTGAAGTACACAGGGCGTACCTGCTTCCCTATGTCCCAGTTGCAGAAAAACTACATACAGCCCTTTAGACCATGGAAAAATATGGATAAAAATCAGGCTAATTCTCTGGACAACAGCACTGCATTAAAGGAGGGTTTTTATGTTTTTTATTGAAAACTTTACAAGGGCATGTCAATTACTCTTTGCCTGTGGGAGGCACCGAATGAGAAGACTATCAGTGAGGAATACCCAAGTGCATATCAACACCTCTTGGTAGGGCTAGAGCATCAAACACAAAGCAATAGTCAGAAATGACTTCCAGACATCTTGCCCTGTGCAGGGTCTGACACTCAGTGCCACCTAAGCTTAAAGATAACACTTATTCAGAACAAGGGCAAAAGATCTAAAACAAAAACATGTATTTTATATAAAGACACCATGCTTACCTTCATAAAGCTGGGCATACTGAGGAAACCCAGCGGCCCGCAGCCAATCACACGCTTTCTTAGCCTCGAGGTCTGTGATAAAATAAAAAGGACATGATTCATTACTTGTTCCCTTGCCTAATGCATTGCCAGTGTGCACTTTATCATAACCATTACTAGCAAAATGGAGCACGAGAAATACTGTTAAAGAGAAAATATACCCCACTTTTTGGCATGAGCTTATTCAGTTGGATTTATACAAAAATTAATTATTTTGTATATATTTATGTAGTTTTACATGGATCTTGCATGGGCCATTTCTCCTGCCACCACCTTAGATCTGCAGTCCCTCTATTTTCCATGGTGGGGTGTACACAGATTCTCTGGAAAGCACAGCTCCCAGAACCCATTACTTCAACATGGACAGGAAACGGAGAAGTTGCCAGCCTAAGCGGGTTGGGTAAATGATCCTGATGAGTTTCGGATAGGAAACGATGTTAAGGTGGCCATACACGGCAAGATCAGCTCGCTTGTCGAGTTTATCAAGCGAGCAGATCTTCTCCCGATATCCCCACCTATGGGTAGGCTATATGGGGTTAATTCGGTCCCTGGGGCCAAACAATCAAATTAGAATGGCGGGTATACACGCCTGTTGGTTTGTGGACCACATCGGCTCCTATGAGAAATCAAACCTGCCCAATCGAGATCTGCCCGTGTATGGCCACCTTTCTTATATGGTGTAGACCCCTTTCAGATATACAAACCAATGGGCCTGCCATTTCCAGAAGGTGGTCCTATAACAGCTTATTACAAATGAAAAGTCCTTTTGGCAGCTTGTCACTTGCAGTACCAATGGCATTTTTCCCCATATACCCCAACACAACAGTGCCACTGTCCTTGTTTGTGCAGCAGATAAAGTATTGACTTGTAAACATCAAATAACATTTGAATAAAGCATATTACCAGAATTGGCAGACCCCTCTTTTAGTCAACTGAAGGAAAAATACTTCCAAAAGCCAAAAATCACAGATTCAATCCATCTCTTACAATGACCATTTAAAAAGTAGGGCCATGATGCATAAGGATTCCCAGACAGACATGTGAGGAGTGTGAGTGGTGTGCAATTCCTTGTAATTGCAAGGAATAAAATTAGTACTGTGTCCCAGTTTGGACCTTGGCACTGTCATATTCTCTGCATTCTTAAATGGCACACATCCACATACAAGTAGCGCCTGAAAGTGCTAAAGCTTAACGTAACTTGAAAAATGTTCTTTTATGCTACTTGTATGTGGATGGAAGTAGAAACAGCACTGCTTCTGGAGTCATTTAAGATTAAGGCTTTAGAAAAACAGAAAGCTCCTGGTTATAATTGACAAGACAAAAAGGGAAATAAACACTATTCATAGGGTTTTATTCCATTTGTTACCACAATTATCTTGCACAAAATGGTACCAACATTTTATTCAGCAAGAAAAGCAACAACAGAAGTACAGGATCATTTATCCGGAATGCTTGGGAACTGGGGTTTTCCTAATTTGCATCACCATATGTTTAGTCCACTAAAAAAACATTAAATAAAGGCAATAGCATTGCTTTGCCACCATTATGGATTTATGGAGCTCAGTTACCATCAAGTACAAGCTACTGTTTTGTTATTACACAGAGTAATTAGAAAAAAACGTATATATATTTGCTTATAATCAACTTTATGGGAGCTTTCTGGTTTTTAGATAAGGGATGTCATACCTGTACTAACACAATTTATCAAGGTAAGGAATAGTGGTTGCTGTCCAAATGCGCTCCTGTACCTACACACGGTTACCAGTGTGTCCATACTGCCTCTTTGTTGAAGCTTCCAGCCCCTATGGACCAGGAGGTAGCACCAGTGTTTCCACAAAGGTTTGTGTCAATAGGAGATCCAGACTTGCGAGCAGTGATTTCAATGCAAACACCGTTTTTGAATGCACCCTCTACAAATGGAGCAACCCCTACTCTGAAGCTGCACCAGATTTGCATCAAAGCCCAAGCACGATTCAACAAAGGCAACTGCAATTACACTGGACTTATGAGGAAAAACATGGTATACCGTGGGATGGCCATATAAATTATTAAAACATTTGTGATGTCCAAACAGCATTTAGGTAGATATAGTTAAGTGGGGCTACAGACAGATCAACTCCACGGTCTGGATTTGTTTCTAATCCTAGCACCCATTGTGCTTACTCTGCTCTTGCACATTTCTCCTTTGGTCCGTCCCCGTGTATTGTCAAATAGTTTCCACTCTTAAATATTTTCCAGCTGCTGCTTAGAGACATTTACAGCATTTCCTCTGCTTGGCCACTCTGATCTGCTTTCTGATATCTTGTATTGTGCTGCTGCTCCTGCATAAACTCAGCATTGCAATACCCCGGGGGCAAAACAGCACAATGTAACAACACTGGCTTCAGTGCTAATGATACATGCACTGAGCTAATTACACAGAACTAATTGCAGCCACTCACAACTATGATGCAAAGGATCAGCCACAATCAATCCTGGAAACGCTATACATTATATTTTGCTTCCCCCCCCTCCCACAGTAGTGCCCAATCATGTTTTCTGATGATTCACAGCAAATGGCCTGGGCTGTTTTGGTTACCCAGGTTAGGGACTGGCTCACAATGCATTGGACCTAATAACACCCCTGTTTAGAGATTAATTGAGTCACACTGCACTCAATTAGCCCTTTAGCATCAGCTCCTGAGACTGACAAACCTCATTTTCACATTTCAAATGATCTCCAAAGCTTAACTTCTCAACGACAGCCCAGAGCATACAGAGCATGTGCAGTGTCATTGACACATGATCTAAGATTGGGAACTGCTAAAAACAATTTTAAATTATATATATATATATATATATATTATTATAGGGCTGCTGAACCTCTCTGCTGTTAAAGTTCAGTATATACATACTGCATTTCTAGCCATATTCTTTTCTTATGCTTAAGTTATCCTTTAAACATTGACAAAACTGACAAAAACTGTAGAGCATGGCAGCAACCCTTTATCTAGTTTCTCCTTTACATTTTGCACTTTTTATGTTTCCCCCAGATTTCTATATGAATAGCCTTTACAAGCCCTGCTAATAACACATGGTAATTAATGGCTAGACATGGCAAATAAAAGCCAAATAAAGTTGCCTTTTATTCTGCACGGCACACCTGAAGAACACATGCACAAAGTCTGGGGTATACATGTCTCTGACCTAAAGAACACTTAAACCACTTTTAGCCTGATAATTAGTCACTTTAAATCTGACAGGGCTGAGTATTCCAGCTAATGACCCGCAGTCACAGTCAACCAAAAAATATAATGTATGGGCCAATGGGCAAACCTGACCATCAGTCACACTACACGACTAGCACGGAGCTATGGAGCTATGACAAAACTTGCCTTTTTGCTCTTTGAAGTCAGTCTAGACTCAATCAGACACATATATTGCTAGACGTGCCAGTAACTGATGGGTTCCTAAGACAAATGTGTGAATTGTATTTGTATTTTCTCCAACACAAGGAGGTTCCAGCTGGGAAGCCACTTGCAGCTGGGGGTAATATGATGTCAGACTCCGCGCTGTGGGAATTATTTTCACTATAAACACTGCCTGTTCCATTACAAAGAAATCTGATTCTAAGCCGGTTGGGTCAAAGCTGTGGGAAAACTATGCTAGATATGTAGTATGTTGAAAGTACCCTAATTTGCCTTGCTTCTCTGTGTAATACACCTGCAAATCCAGACTCATAAACTCCCCCGGAGTTTACAATGAAAAAAATAATGACATGCCATAATAAGACTGAAGAACAGATTATGTAATATCTCTGTTATGGAAACAGGAAAAAAAAAAAAAGAATTACATGAGAGATGAAACATTAAGGGGATTTCAGAAACTTCACTTTTTGGCAGAAAGTTTAAAAGCCAAAGACAAGAAGCAGAAGAAAGTTTAATACACTCTGGTCTGAATGGGATTAACTGGGATTGTCTGTAATGACAGCATCCAAATACTGTACATCTGTCTCCCGTTGCATTACACTGTGCCCTATGTCTCCCTTTGAATGGGCATGATATTGCCATCCTGGGGCTAACTTATAACTGTTAGTGCTTTATTCATAAAATGCCTGCATTTAACTATTTCCTTAATCAAGAAACAATAGCCCTAAAATGAAATGTTGCCACCCATACACACCTACTTCCTGGATAACTTCCTAGGCTTCCAAACTATAACCTTTTTGTTTTGGCTTTTAAGACCCTGGTGTTGCTGTCTCCCAGGCTTTGCACAATGGTGCTTAACACAGTAATATCACCACTGACTGCACTCTCTTGGGTACACAATGAATATCCTTTCAGGTTACAATCCAACTACCATAAGGCCAAAACACCATTCCCTAGGAAACACCATTTGCAGGCTAGCCAAGTCATAACAGGCTCCCTTAATTTTGCATGGCCATAGATGTCATTGGAAGTTCAGCTTTCATCCTTGTTGGATCATGTTCTTCATTAGATCCAACAGCGATGGAAGGGATGGTAACAGTGAACTGTTACTGACAGATCAAAATCCCACTTTTTCCGCAAAACGATTCAATGAGAACCTAGTGAATTAGTCCTACTGAGAAGCAGGAGAATTTGTTTGGGACAGATGGGGCAGAATGTTTTAAAAACCTTAAGCAGTCACTGATGGCTTACCGAAAAGGCTCAGGCTCAACCTGCAGCAATGATTTATACCTGGAATAAATGTCTGGAGATAAGTGTATCTTGTTCGGCCAGCACCTGGCTGCTTTCACAGGGGAAGGGCTAGAAGCAGCTATCGTTGGCTTGGCTGACCGCTTTTCACTTTAATTACCTTTCTTGCAGTAACCAAACGCTAAAGGATTGTCTCTCATTCCCCTAACATGTCCAGTAACCAGCCACCACCCTATTAACATAGCCCACTCATCTTTAGGGCCAGGTTCAATATTTTTCAAGTTTCAAGGCGGAATTTTACAATTCACTAAGAAATAGGTCAGCTTGGCCCATATTTCCACTGTTAATACCACCTGATTTAGTAAAGGAACTTTTATCTAGAATACTCGGGACCTGGGCTTTCCAGAAAAGGAAGTGGTCTTTCCATAATTTGGATGGTCATAACATAATAAGTTCATTAAAATCACAAACATCCAATCCAATAGGATTGTTCTACCTCCAATAAGGATAACGCATATCTAAGTTGGGATCAAGTTCAAGATGTTGTTTTATCGTTACAGACAAAAATACAATAATTTTTAAAATAATGATTTCATTGGACTGGATTCTGTCTTTCTTGGTAAAGACCCCATACCTGTATCAGCTCTGCAATTTAGTCCTTTACCTGCCAGCATTATTCTGGGTTAAGCAAGCTTGCCAAAAGTGTATTACTCTACAACACCTAGGGGCAGATTTATTAAAATGTTAGTTGGAGGGTTCCTTTGTTTAGAGCCTAATACAAAAAAACTCATTCCTAAGGAATGTTTAGAAGTTTATTTATCAATGGGTGAAAGTTAGAAGTTACCATTCCATAAATTTGTTCTTAAAATCCCATAGGAATTAACAGAAAATGGGTGAGTTTTATGTATTAGGCCAGGGGTGTCAAACTCAATCACATGAGGGGGCCGAAATCTAAAACACAGGCTAAGTTGTGGGCCAAATTTTTTTATTAATATACTTAGTAAGATACTAAGGGGTATTTTTATCACAATGTGTAAAAAAGTGGAGTAAGACATTACCGGTGATGTTGCTCATAGCAGCCAATAGATGCTTTGCTACTGTTGAAATCTGATTACTGATTGGATGCCTTGGGCAACATTACTGGTAATGCATCACTCCACTTTTTACACAGCATGATAAATATACCCCTTAGTCTTAGTTACTATGTGAGGAAAATGGAAACTGATCAGGCTGGATGGTCACACTCACCAAGGGCCACATAAAACAGCCAGGTGGGCCGGATTTGGCCCCCGGGCCTTGTGTTTGACATATATGTATTAGGCTAATGCCCCAATGAAAGATCAGTTGCTCGTGATAAATCTTTGCTTGCTTAATTTTTCTGAAGTTATATGAAGTTTCCTCCTGCAGCCAACTTCATGCAAGTTCATGCAACTTTGAAGACGGAAACATATGTGCAACTAGGCATGCAACAAATCCAGGATTTGTTTCCATGGTCCTGGGCAAACCGAATCAGAATCCTCAAAATCATGTGACTTTTCATCACATAAACACGGAAGTTGAAAATTTGTCGTTGAGCGTGCGGTTCTTTTTAACCCTTCGGTAGCTTGATTTGCATATGCAAATTAGGATTCCGTTCAGAATTCAACCAAATCTTTCAGGATTCGTCAGAATTCCAAAATAGTGGATTTAGTACATTCCTATGTGCAATGTCATTGGCAGGCTGTCACTTTGTTTGCCAACAGAGTAGCACGAATGTCATTGGCAGGAAAAAAGCCAGACCTGAGTTGTGGGTAGTAAAATCTAAAATGTAGAAATGAAACTTTATTATAACCACTGCACACAGGCTCATATAGCTGGATCTTAAAAGTGGGGCAGTTAATATTCTTATCTCCAGTTTGTTATTATCTGATTTACATCAATATATCAATGTAATGCAATAATTGCATAAAATGTAAGGTTACGCCAATAATGCAGACTGCAAAGGGGTTAAATAGGGAACTCTACACACTTTTTTTGTTTGGATGGATAAAGCAAGTGGGTTTGTGTCAGTTTCTAGTAGGGGCGTTGAGAAGTTCGGCCCAGGGAGGAAGCAACATTTTGCAGGATATGAGCTAATGACAAAAGCAGCAAAGCAAGGCAGGCAGCGTGGGAAGGCAGCAGCTGTGGGGCCTGTGAAGGACACCTCTCTTATGTGATAACAGTTAGGAATCAACACCTGGGGGGGTGCAATAGGAGGCTGCTTAAGTCTGTGCTATAAACCTTGTGCTAGATTTTGCCAAGGTGCACAGAGGAGCCTCTCACATAGGTACAAAGGAACCCTACAACTACCATATGCCATGAGCAGGCATTCCATATCCAATACTGCACCCAATCTTGCGTGTTCTGTGTGACGTGTACACCAGGGACATTCCAGAGCACACACTGCCCATTGTGCATGCAGTACAGACCAATGTGTAAATAATGTTACATTGATTTGCCTATTTTTTGCACTTTGCACCTTGCCCCATGTGTTGTAAATAAGCATATTTATCACTAACAATAAAGAAAAATAGAAGATCACATTAGCCCTCTTTCATAGCAACCTACTGCTTCTGTACAAGACATACTGAGCCATATATTATCACAAACAATAAAGAAATATAGATCTATTTGTCCTCTTACATAGCAACATACTGCTTCTGTACAAGCCATTGTGATTCTCTAGCACCTTCACCAATAGATTAAATAAGTTACATGAAAAAGGGTGTCGTACAGACATGACAGCCACCAGACTGTAACCTCATCTCACCTTACAGACGTCATAATTCAATGGCTTCTGCTCAACTCTTGCACCCACCAGGGATCATCCTTAAAATCTGCTGCTAAAGCACTAGGGGAACAAAACTGAAGGTGGTATATTCAGGGCACCCACTGGTGCTCCCCTAAATACTGAACAAGTTAGGGTACATCCAAGGGGATGCCCAAATACCAATCCCAGTACACCCCAAACAATGACAGTGCCTATTCACCTGAGTGTTTATTATGGACCTATGTCTATGAGCACTAAGCATGGGGTAGGGTGTAAAAAATATATATAATATAATAATATAACCAGATTTTTTTTGTACCTATACTAATCTACTTTGCAGATAAAACATCTCTATATCGAAGTCAGAATACTTTCAGCCATCACTAAACTCACCTGTACTCCTCCTTATTAAAGTAGCCAGGCACTCGCACACAGACCTTGTACCAAGATTCTGAAGTTACTGTAAGAAATAGTTTACCCTTTAAGCTTCAGAAGGTTTCCAAAGCCCTCCGGGATTGTGGGAGTTAATTCCCAGAATAAGCCAGTGATGTTGGGGTGTGATTGCCTGACAATCACCTCTTTATTCCCAGGCTGCCACAGACACTCCCTGTTCACCTCCCAGGGGGCACAGACGCAGCCTTGGGTGGGATATGATCCCACACACTGAATACATATAGGGTCCTTTCTACTCTTTCCAAACACACTGCCGCCTCTGCTCCAGAGTATGTCACTGGGGGCATTCCTGAGAGGGAGAATTTGGGTGGGACACGGAGGCCACTTATGTCCCTCTGTGCCGAGAAAATATTGAGAGAAATCTTTCAGTTTAGGAATGTTGAAATAGGTTACCCTGCAAAGAAGCAGCTAACAGAGGTCTTAGTGTCTGGGACTGCATTATAGAAAGATATGTGGCACCTCCATAGCCTGGTAAGACGCTGCAATCCAGGGTTGGCCTAAAGCATTATGGGATGCCGCATGGGGTAGTTAGGGAAATGCCAAAGCTTTTACATGAGACAGGCCCACACAGGCTAATTAGCAATGCTTAACAGCACAATGTTTTAATTAAGCATTGAGAGTTTAGAATTACAGCTCTCTGCTAGAATTACATAATATTATATACATACATATATATATATATATACATATACATACACAATTTGTCTCTGGTATAACAGGGTGTTTTTAATCCCACTTACCCCCTTCCAGAGCTTTTTGACCTACCTTTCATAACAAAGCTATGCTTATTTAAATCAGTCCCACAGTCTACATCTATGAGGTTATCATTTCCCCATTCTCCTGTACCCCTTCCATGCCTGTGTACTTTTCACTGACATAATCACCAAGTATGAAAGGTAAGTGCAATCCTGACCCAGTGCAGCAGCCTATAGCAAGCAGGCCTTTGATTTCATTATTCTTGGCACAATAGAAAGATGAAAGGTGCTTGCTGGTTTCTGTTGTTACTGCATCTATGCTATTTTGGAGCCTATCCCAATCCAGAGCAACTCATTTGAAAGCTTTCTTGGTTCCAATGGATGCTGGGTATGTTACAAGTAGTTCAAAATATATTGAAAAGATAATGGGTGCCCAAAGGAACAAGGAAAGCTTAAAGTGATACTGACACTAAAAAACTACTATTCAAAATATGAATGTACATCAACAGTTCCCTTTAGGTCACATTGATCAGTTTTCGCTGATAGGGCTGTTTTTGTAATTAATTGTTACTTGAATTTCCTAAACCTGACTGTTTTGCCAACCTGACTGTTTCTTCTCAGTCTGTCAGTTATAGCTTCTAATGCTAATGGACTCCTACTGCACAAATATGGCAGCCCCCTCATAGAGGAACATTGGAGATTGCATAAGTAATGTAAAAGCATTGGGCAAATACTTTTAAGGCAAAATTATAAATAACATGCAAAGACAATGTTATGTTAGAAATAAAAAAAAAAGGTTTCATTTCTGGTGTCAGTATCTCTTTAATATATAAAGTGCATCCAAAAGTGGGGAACCTCAAATATGCAAAAACAAATGTGATTTGGACATACAGGCTTATGTTTATGTGGCTGTGGTGTATAAAGCTGTTCTGTGCACGCACTGGGGCTTATCAGGCTGATCTAATGGTTTGGCCCTTGGGCCAACAGCTGGATCATATGAAGATCTGTTTTGATAAAATCTATGTACAACGGGATTTTCTAACCATATATCAGTCAGATAAGCCATCAGAAGTCCTGAAAGGGCTAAGTCAGCAGCTTTAAGTATAAGGGTGCATGCTTTTTTTTATGGCTGTAACATAAGGACATGTAGTCTCAACACAGTAGTCTGAGCCTGCTGCAGGCAGCCAGCAACTCAGCATGGGCTCTTTCCTCCCTGACACAGGCACTGAGGCTATGCTGCCACTATATGCAGTCAGCAGTATCATCTCTGAGCTTGCCTTGTATTCAGCTCAAGCTAACATATACCACACCATGGCTGTAGGAACAGAAACCTGAGTGTCCATGCCCTAACAGTGGCCTCTGTTCTTCCTAAATAACCAGAAGAGTAGAGGTTGCAGTTTAGTAACAGCTGAGAGGCTACATGATAGCAATCCCCCCTGGACACAAGCAACATCCTGCTACTCCCCCCAAACCAAGCACACTAGCACATCTGCCTCAAACCTGTCCTGCACATTTCTCCCACTATTCTTTCCCCAGTGACCCTGGAGCAGCCAGACAATCTCCAGACCCCTGCACTCAATTACAAACCAGGCAGACAGTGACAGCACAGAGGGAAAATAAAAAGTGGGATTCCACACACTGTGCTAAGAAGCTAGCATGCTCCCCAACATGCAAATAGTAACTATCAATCTTGGCTAGTTATGCCCTACCAGGTGATTATATAGGATTATATCAGCCTGCCATTCTCTTGCTTAACTCTATCCATGGTTCTGTAAAATCACCTTCCTGAGCTCCCCACGCTCCTACAGTTTGGGAGTGTGAGAGGGAGAGAGAGGGGGGCGATGGGAAGCTCCCTACAGGGAAAATGGTAAATGCTGGCAGCCATGGCGTTCCTACACAAGTATTTCCTGCTATAGCATAACTCTATGAATGCCGGCTTATTCTGGAAACAATGAGAGCTGCTGGCTGCTAAAATAAATGCCCTGCTGCCAATATTCCAACCCATTAAGCACATGGTTAACAGCTATCTACACGAATGTCTATAAAGGGCTCCCTTTGTCAGCTCCCTTGCTACAGCCTCTGATGCAGCAAGGGGTTAAAGCTCAGTCGGGATCTTAACTCCCTTTTTGCTCTTAATGTTACAGTTTTACAATGTGACTTTGTACCAAGCCTTCCTGCTCTACGGTCCGTTTCATAGGGGAGGCTGCTCCGCACAATGCTCACCATTTCCAAAATTTCAAGGAGGATGTGTTCCTAAAATAGCTAAAGAATAACTGAGCACAACTGGAGGAACCAGGATTTAACTAGAAAAAAAGAAATACCATAAAGCCCCACCAATTCAGTTTCCTTTCTACAAGGAAAGTAAACTGACCTGGGTGGGAAAACTCATGTAACTTTACATAAAACATTCATGTGACAGCAGAAATTTTACTTTATCTAATTTTCAAGTCCAAAAATGCAGCTCGGTTTTATCACCAAACATATCACCATATGGGTGTGTGTATATTTTACATTATATAAATATATATAGCTAGATATCTACATAGATATATAGATAGATAGATAGATGATAGATAGATAGATAGATAGATAGATAGATAGA
The DNA here is from genome assembly GCF_000004195.4 of Xenopus tropicalis. Lineage (NCBI taxonomy): Eukaryota > Metazoa > Chordata > Amphibia > Anura > Pipidae > Xenopus > Xenopus tropicalis. The sequence goes on along the minus strand of NC_030684.2, from coordinate 42,028,228 downwards.
TAGATAGATAGATAGGGGTATAATGAAAGCATACACAGACTAAAGCAGAAGTAACAGGGAATTTAAGTACAAGTGTGTCCTTTTTACAACAGAACTACAAATCCCAGGATCCTCCTTGAAATGCTATCAGGTTAATAAGACCAGACAAGACAAGCATCAGTAATAAGTCATACTCAGGAAAGGACTGCCCCAAGAGCTTACAGTCATATATACACTGCCAACCCAAAACCCAAAATTCGCCCAACACATGCACATGAAGCAGTTGCTAGAAAAACTATTAGATGTTCAAAATGAAAATTTTCAGCAGCATAAAATATTAAAATCTTAATTAATATCTATTTCAGATATGGAGTCGGTAGCATAGTGGGTTGGGATGTGTCCAATCATGTGCCTTTACTTTAGTAAATGAGCTAAAAGTTTCCATGTTGCATGACAAGGCACACTCCCTTGTACTCTCTAGGAATAAACTTTGCTTGAAAGTAGAACATCTGCTCCTGACAGGCAACATTCTGCAGTAAGAGATCCATCACCCCTCTGCCCGAATGGGGGTTCTTACCATACTTGATCCTCTTAGTCCTGATCCTGTTCATTGGTGGGCATGGGTTTGTCCCCAGTTCGGGAAGCCAGTGGTATCCTGGGTTAGACAGAGGCAGCACATTCAGGGAAAGGCAGCGGCAATTCTCCTACACATAGGGTTCTGCTAATAGCAGCATCTGGCCCTGCTGACCTCACTAACTAAATGTTCCATCCACAACCCTGGCAGGAGTGGGACAGCCCATGGGGTGGGAGGAAAAGGGAGAGTATTTCTGGAGGCTGCATTTAACCCACTGCCTGCCAAGTCAGCCTGCAGCTCATCAAAGAGCCTTAGAATATGTCTTGCTGTGTCAGAGCCAAAGAGCTGAGAGTAGAAAGTGGGGAAAAAAGGAAAAATGCCTTGTTACCCGCAGCCTCCCTCTTTAACACATACTAATTAAAAGTAGTCTGGGAAACCAGTTATATATTTGTAAAAATTAAAAATCCAAACGCATACCCCCCTCCCCAAGTTCAAAGAACTCAGTAAAATTGTCTGGTTTTATTTCCCCCCTTTTCTTTTTTTTGTTTTTTTTTACTTTAACCTCACAAATTTCACTCTCGAGCCACCCTTTGCTGCAGCTGTTTCCAATTCCGCGAAAGTATAGGCCGATTTTCTGGGGGCTTGTTAAATATGGCAGCCACAAAGTGCGTTTGTAAAGAAATTCCTGGAATATTTCAATGTGTATCAGTGCTATGCTTTTTTTCCCCCCTCTTTCATAGGTAGACAGTATGGAGTTTGTCACTGACATTTAGAAGCCGTAACCCTTTCTCTGCCATAGGTCAATACATTCCAATGAAAGACGTCACTATTTTCTCTTACAGCCAGATTTTAATTAGTCAGATGAGTCTAATTCATTGGAAAGGGTACATATGAAGGGCAGGGAACAAAAACTGGAGTAAGAAAGATTTTTTGGCATAAAAATGTTGCTAAATGGATGTCAAATTCACGAAAGCTTTAGTGAAAATGTGTATGCTTTGGTGATAAATTGTCAGACAAATCTGTCCAACCAACTTATTGATGCAATTATATTGGTGTTAACAACTGTGTTAAAAATGTGTGTTCATAGACTTGTTTTTAAACAGCTGTCTAAGCAGCTATTGCCAATATATCTCCACCTTCACATGTTTGCTATGCCATGAGCTAATTGGATAACTAGATAACAGTTTTTATTGTTTTTCTATGATGCAAGCCACACAGAAACATAACATGTAAAATGCAAATTGCCCTGATAGGTAACAATAAAACTGTTGTATGTATGAGTAGTGACTACACACACAGCCTGCCCCAAAGGTAGATTTGGGCAGGTGGCGGATCCTTCTTCCCTTGGTGATGACAGTGGTGGAACAGTTTATCCTCTCTAATGTCATCTGTGAGTCTGCATCACAGGAAATGTGGGTTGGGTGCTGGTATCCTAAGGGCGGGATAGGGTAACTACTCATAACCTATGTATGTTGCTGCTGCAACTGAGAGACAACTCAAAGATTTTAATCTCATTTTTTTTTTATTAGGCTACTAGATTTCAGCTCAGACTTGCCTCAAACTACTTTTCAGCCTAACATAGCCATCAAACAAATCCAAAAGCAAAACAGACTGTGCAAGTCATTGTGTATTTTAGGGATAAACAGAAGAGCAACTGTCTAGTTTTAGCCATAGACACACAGGGTTGCGACTGGTCACTGTCCCATTAAGAAGTCAAATGAAAATGAAGTGAGAGGTTCATCACTGTACAGGTTACATGAGAGTGCTTTACTGTAGATACAGCACAGGAGGCTCACATTAGAGATCCCTCATTCAATAAACCCAAAGAACTTTTTAATTTTAATAACAGATAAACTGAGGTTTTAAGGCCCCAAAAAAACATACGTGTAGCATAAACAGCCCGGCTGATAAATGATATGCACAGAGTGAGCTAGGACTGCTGCTGTTTATAGGAACCGCTAACTGCTATATACAAATTGGTCAGCATTCCCCAGATGATAGTAACCCGTGCTGCCCTCAAGATATATTATCCTTGCCATGCATTGGTGACTGTGGCTGCAGGCAGTTTTAGCTGCAGTTTGTATTGTTTCATATTCACAAGTACAAAGTAAACGCGCAAGCAAAATACAATATCAATAACAAAAGTTCTTCAACATACACAGGGCTATGGCAATAATGACTTCTAGAGGTTAACTCCAGTAGGAGCGACACCACAGCTGCCTGACAGTAATGGAGGGACCACGTACAACAGAGCTGTCATTTTTCTAGCTCCAGAGGCCTCTCAAGGCAAATATCTCTGTTATGCGCAAAGCTGGACGTCACACAGGAATGAGGAGATGCCCACCACTCTCCTTTGATATAGGACGCCTATGGAAAAAACATATACTGCAGGGTATCATCTTTTTATAAGTCCTCCCCGGGGACGGTTAGACTTGGCAGGCGGAATGTCTATGGACAGCATACTTATTAAGAGTTTTGCACTGTCATAAAACTGTAACTACTTGCACATGGATATTTAGTTACATTTACAAAGCCATGAGTTTCAACAAGTCCGACTACATACAAGCTACTTTCCACTGCCTCTTACTGATTACTGAATGGGATCATTCCCCACAAGAAAATGCAGGAATATTAATAGAGGAGCAGGTTTACCTGTAGCATACCAAAACACAGCCATTCCTAAATGTAATTAAAGTTCTGCCAATAGGTGCACTTGGCAGGCTTTGTGCTAGGCTTAGCCATAAACTGCTAAGAAATTAAGACAAGATACATAAAGATGATGAGAGTTGCTAAATGGCTTACAGATGGTTCTGCATTAAGTATTCAAAATATTCTATTCTTAGGAACTTTTCAGTTGAAAGAGCTGCTGAAAAACAAATACATTCTTCAAAACCCACCAAAAATAAACAATTAAGACCAGCTGGAAGTTGTCTCACAATATTACTGTGTACATTGTATCAAAAAGTAATTTTATGGTGAACTTCCCCTTTAAGGTGGAAACAAAATATCAATTGTAGGCGCTATAAGCTTTTACCATGAAACCAATCACAAACCACTCCAACATTCTGTTAGGCATGAATAGCTCCAAGCCCTCTACATGTTGTGAACTACAAATCCCAGAATCCTCAGGCACTCAGCAGCTGCTGGTGTGTTCTTGATTAACAGGTAAGCCAGATAAATACCTTCATCAGAAAGAGAATGCACGCTCCAGCTCTCTTCTAGGCTTTTTAAAAGAACAGAGTTCAATATATATTTTCACCCTGTCGTAAATGTCACCTTAAAAATGCCATACAAGATAATAGAGAGCTAAAATATTAATTTACTGTGTTAAATTTACCACTTAACTGGGGCAAGCTCTGTTTTCACTCTGTTTGGCCCCAATATCTTTAAGTTCATCCTGATACCTTCCAAGTCAGTCAATATGTGGCCACCTTCATTTTTGGTTGCCAGGGCCACTGACCCTAAAGCTGGCTGGCCATACACATACTAATAATCCTTGATAAACCTAATTTTCGTACCTTAGTGATCGGTTGTTTAATCAATCAGCCAGGTTAGGTTAACGAAAAAATCTGTGCATGTATTGTGCATTAGACGGTATCCTTGGGGGACCTACAATGGAAGTCACTTTCGTATGATTGGTGTCTGCCAACAATTTCAGTCTGAATGTTAGTTTTAGATTGTTGCATTTAAATATACGACTGATATCTGAACATCTGTCGGAAGAAGACTAAAATCTGAATGTGTATGACCACCTAAGGGCTGTGGCAGACAGGGAGATTAGTCGCCCGCGACAAATCTCCCTTGTCGCGGGCGACTAATCTCCCGAAATGCCGGTGGGATGGCATACGCAGAACCGTGATTTCGGGCAAGTTGCCTTGAGAGGAAACGTATGTCATCCCACCGGCAATTTACATTTTCGCCAGTGGGATGGCATTTCGGGGAGATTAGGCGCCGGTGACAAGGGAGATTTGTCGCGGGCAACTAATCTTCCCGTCTGTCATGGCCCTAAAGGGGCAGATTTATCAAAACATGAGTTTAGAGCTTAATACATAAAAACTCTTTCATGTTCTATTTATTCCTATGGGATTTTTAGAAGTGTATTTATCAATGGGTGAAAGAGTTCATCATTGATAAATACTCTTATTAAAATCCCATAGTAATAAATAGAACGTTGGCGAGTTTTCATGTATTTAGCTCTAAACTCACATTTTGATAAATCTACCCCTGTCCGTAGTATCTTCTCTTTTTATGAAAAGGCAGGGGTACATCATCATCACTACAGTGACATGAAGTTAATTGTACCCCCCCAAAAAACAACTATTTCAGTGAGATGGGACACCATCAATGGTGTATCAGAATGGCTTAATCGTTTAAGCGTCCTTGGCAATTTCGAAAGTTTTTTTTTTCCTTTGCTTGAGTATTTCATTATTTTAAAATGACAATATAGCTGGAAGCCACCACTATACATCCTGTTTTGTAATGTTTCCTTTCCATTCCTGGAATTCTTGGCTCTGAAGTTCTATCTCCCTTTTTGATTTTTTTTATTCTTTACCATTATTGTTTGCTTTAACTTTGCAGAATTCTCTAGAAGTCATTCCTACAAATTAATTTAAAGGGGAAAATGAACCTCTACAATGTAAAAATTAATTTAGGGATTCCTGAGCCATAAAATCTGATCTTCGTTTTGATCCCCTCAAGATCAAGTAAAAGACATAATATCCTGGGGATTCAGTTTGCTCTATTTTTAGGGTTTCAACAACCCTTATTCCTAGCCTGACACACCAAGGAGCACTTTAGGAAGTCCGCCCTTTTCAAGCTCCCTTGTAGAATACTATTCGGCGACCTGACATCTGGTACTCCAGTATACTATTCCCGGCATACTGTGTCCTTATATCTTTATAACTCTAATACAATCTGTGGCCAAGGTTGTGAGTTAAGGTCCCTATACACGGGCCGATCCGGGAACTTCTTCCGATATCCCCACCTACAATATCAGGAGTGGGCGATAATCCAGGTTAATCCAATCGAATTATAATGATGGGTATAGGAAAAGTCGGTTTGGGGACCGCATCAACAAGCTGATGCGGTCCCCGATGCGGTCCCCGATCAGACTAGATTTTTTAACCTGCCCGATCAAGATCTTCCCGATTTCAGACCAGATATCGGTCGGGCAGGCCCGTTGGTAGTGCCCATACACAGGCCGATTAGCTGCCGAATCGGTCTAAGGGACCAATATCGGCAGCTAGAATCAGCCCGTGTATGGGGACCTTTAGAGTTGGATCGCATCTTTGATCCAGTGTTACTATATACTGGTGTTTCTAACAATCCTGCTTATAGGTGTGTTTAGGGGGGAGGGAGGGGCCCTTTCATGAATGGCGTTTGTTAATTGTTTTATGGGTTAGGGCTTTTTAACACTTGCTGGCTGTATTGGCGAATAAAGATTGCTATTTTATTATGTTTAATCTTTAATGTGTTTATTAGCTCTGGGGTCATTAAGTCCCTTATTTATTTAAGATTTATAGTGTCATTATCCCTTTAATACTTCTTTAGATTATCCCTTTAATACTTCTTTTAGAACAGCAATAAATGTTAAGTGTACTTACTCACCAATGGATATATGTTGTATATGTATGTGAACAAGTGGCACAATTCTATGTTCCACTAAAGGTTCCACTAAAGTTGAAAGGTACTTAGTATTGAGCTGTGCATACTGGCGGGGGGGTACAGTACACTACCCGCAAGCCCTGGGGAACGCATTATGATACACAGCAGCTGACATGTCAATTGGACAAACAAAGCCATGTGTTCCTATTGCCTTCCTAATTGTCAGGAGGAAAGTTAAGTCTTTTTATTTTCTGATCTATCACCTCATTTATAAAAAATATTAGAATGATATCACAAAACCCCATAATATACCTGGTAAAAGGTAACAGAAATTGAACCTTTTTCTTAAATCTAATGTAAAATTGTCTTTGCATGCACTTTATAAAGGTGCCTTAAACGTTTTGCTTGATGCCTTTACATTTCCTATCTGATCCCCCATGTTCCTCTATGAGGGGGCTGCAGCAGGAGTCAGTTGGCATAAGAAGCTATAGCTGAGAAGGGACAGTCAGGTTGGCAAAACTGTCAGGTTTAGGAACTTCAAGCAACAATTACTTACAAAAACAGGCTTTAAGTGAAAAACAATCAATGTGATCTATAGGGAACTTTTCATGTACATTCATATTTTGAAGTATTTTTGTTGGTGTAAGTATCACTTTCTAATCTGACAGCAAACTCTACAACTGTGTTGTGGTTCTAAAATTAAACAGCCTGCTCTGCAAGCCAATTAAGGCCTGTCCTGTGCATGTTAAATGTGCATACTGGCATGTAGTGAAGAAAGGACCATGCAGGCAGGTAGTTACACACTGACACATTAAATAAATAGGAGGGCTTTGCTGTACGTATGAATATCTTTATTCACACAACAACAGGGCCGGATTTCAGAACAGGGCACCCGAGGTCGCCTGCGAGCAAAATTCCAGAGGCGGCTGGGTGGCATGCCACACCTAAATTTCTGCCACCCTAGGCCCAGGCTTTTGTGGCCGCGCCACAAATCCGGCCCTGCACAGCAATACTGTATAAGCCACTCTTTGCATTGTCACAGAATAGTTATAGTGCAAATACAGCAATAAAATAAAAAATAAACAGACAGTATTTAAGGCTATATGACACGTATTAAGAGTCAAAGGAGAGAGGATGTCCCTGTCCCACAGAGATTGCAGTATAAGTATGCTGCATAAATACTGGCAAACTTGGACATGTGACTCAAGGGCAAGTTGGGCGGGGGGATGTGCCATGTACTGTAGGGGCACTTGTTGGGCTGTGCAATGTAACATACGTGTGTTTTGTGTCTCTTATTTTACAGTGAACTGTAAGATAGTAGCATGAGCAATACACAGTGTTCCCTACTGGCACTGGGGGCTGCGCAGTATAAAACATAAGGGTTGATTTGTGCAGGGGAGCAAAGTCAAGGATGTTCAGCATTAAGGTATACACCATAACACCATACACCATAAGATCCGCTCATTTGGCGATGTCGCCAGGTGGGCGATATCGGGAGAATCCAGGGTAATTTGATCGTTTGGGCATAGGTAAAGTCGGTCTGGGGACCGCATCGGCTTGTTGATCCGACTAGATTTTCTAACCTGCCCGATCGAGATCTGGCCAATTTCAGGCCAGATATCGGTTGGGCAGGCCCGTCGGAAGTGCCCATACACAGGCCAGTTAGCTGCCGAATCGGTCCAAAGGACCGATATCAGCAGCTATCATCGGCCCGTGTATGGGGAACTTAACACAAGGGGCTAAAAAGGAATACTAAAGTTGAGTGTGCTGTATGGCTAGGACCAACGTTGCCTTGCACAATATACTGCTGGTCATTGAATAATCCTGGCTGTAAACTGCAAAGAAACTGGGGCATGAAGAGTACAGCAAAACAGTGAAGACATAGGCTGTAGTTCTGCATGGCTGTGCAATTGGCTATATGTTCAGTGAGGAGAAGGCTGCATGGGAAGGGGGCTGTAAGTCCACATGAGGGTCAGCAGGCCTGGTATTGCTTGGTAGTTAGCAGACTTGTTATTCTGATACAGCAATGCAGGTCAGGAAGGAAAATGGGGGGGCCCATAGCTTTCTTTGTAAACCTTTTGTTTGGTTCTCTGAAACAACTGTTACAGTAAATGTTAACCCAGAAATATCTTCAGGCTGTTAAGCAGGGCTATGTCATTTTAATTACTAAAGGGATTTATATAATAACAAAGACAGCATTGTCAACAAGAAAAGTCACACCCAGATGAAACAAAACCTAATAAGCATGAATTAAATGATTATTTCATCACGCAGTGGCTTTCCCTGGCACTTAATGAAATTAACAGGTTCAACCTTGTGCTTCTGTAAGATCAGCGGAGGCGAGAGTGTGTGTATGGGGTGGAGAGTTGCAGATTAGTGGCACATATCACAGAAAGCCTGGCAAAGCTTCCAGGAGCTGCCACACAAACATCAAGAAGAATTAATAGTAACACTCAAAAGCAATTTATCCCTGATAATCCTCATTAGACTGGATATGCAATCTCATTATTATTTGGGGTTATGCAATGCTCATTACTGTAAAAAATGCCTAACTGCATTACATATTATTCTACATGACGTTATCTGAGGCTAAAGCAAACTGCCCGAAGCCAGGGCTAAAAGAATGGAGAGGTTTTAATGTGTTAAGGGAGAGAAGTAACAAATGTAATATTTATATTGCATATAAATATATATAATCTTTGCTCAAGAAATGGGCCACTGCATTAAAGTGGCCAAACCAAAGACTGGTTGCTAAGTTCCTATGCAGGAATATTTGACTGGTGGCATTCTAGATATTGTTGAATTATTGACCTAATAATGAACCAAGATAGTAAGGTGTGGTAGAGCCCTGCAGTGGGTCTGGTACTCGCAGGTTACCCACAAGAAAAGTGAGTGCCCCCAGTAGGTTGCGGGTAGGATTTTCAGATACAGGCATAGATGCAGGTGGGTTGTGGGTCTATGGTTCGGGTTGGCAGTTTTATCCATGTTTCTTATCTTGTATTATATAACCTATATTATCTATATTTTATGCCTTTAAATATTTTTTAAATGTTTCTTTCTACCGCTTGGTTGTGGATAAGGCAGTTGCAGGTTGGGTAGCACGTCAAAACCAGTAAAAATGCGGGTTTCGTTTTCGGGTCGCAGGTTGTGGGCTGCAGGTCTGGGTCAGGTCTCAAAAATGTGTTCTGCACAGGATACCTATAGGTTCTGCACTTTAGGTCAACCCTAAATCTGTAGTATTGGGCCAGCAAAGCACATTTTTAGCAGGTCATGGGATGAAAGTTAGCTCTCCCCAATTCCTTCAGCAGTCACCTGCTTATTTATATACCCGTGCCTGCCATGCCCCCCCTCTGGTAACATCACAGATAGGTGGGTCAGGCATTTAAATAATGACGGCTAATGGACATGCTCAAATTAGTAATGTGCCTAACTGAACACTGAATCAAACAAGTTGATCCAGGGACTGGTCCACTTGCCATCTTAGAGTTAGGAATTAATTTTTTACCCCTCTAAGGCAAATTGGAGAGGGTTCAGAAGGTTTTTTTTTTGCCTTCCTCTGGATCAACTAGCAGTTAGGCAGGTTATTGATATAAGAGGCATAACTAGCAGTAGACTACTTTCAACAGCAGGGGTCAGTGGGAAGAAAAGATGGAGAATTGCAGGTTTGCAGTTGGTACTGGCCCTGTTGGGATGGATGTGAACACAAACATTATTAGGGAGAGTATGGGTGACTGAATGAGTTAGAATGTATTAATGGCTACACACAGTGGTAAGCATTATCATGATCCATAAAGAGCATCCAGAGCTTAAAGAAATAATTTGTCCTTACTCAGCAACCAAGTTTACAATATATATACCCCTACTACTCATATGAACCTCAATTCTTTGTGTTGCTTCCTCTTCATCAGATCCATATAATCTCCTTGCCCTCTATTCAATTCTGGTCCCTATTTCTTGTGCCTTTTTTATTAGTCTTGTCACAGTCTACTCTCCAACTCTATTTGCAAACACAGACAGACTTCAATGCAAGGCAAATTATCGGTTTTACTTAAATTTAGGAAAAGTCGATTCAGCGGTCATTGACTGGTTCTACAGAGTCAGTTCTATATTCTATTCTATTGTTAGCTGCAGCTGGCCAAAAGGGGACATCAATACAACTTCTAATTACAAAGTTCAATCATGATTCGTAATACACGAAATATTAAAGAAAGCTGGCTTTAATGAATTTAGATATCCTGCTATCGCTAGATAGATAATCTCCAATTAAATGGAACAATGATGCTGCAATACAAAAACAAGCAACCATTTCCTCTGAGCAAGTTGTGCTGAATTCACGGGAAGCCTGTGAATATGCCTTACGGGTAATTCCTCTGTTGCAAGACCTCAGCTTGTGCCTCTGCAACTGTATTCTCCTAAACTCTGTCACCGGCGCACGTCACAAATCGCTAATTCATCTTTTAATAAAAGAAGAAAAAATATTTTGATAGCTGTAGAACATTTGCGATGGGCAGATAAAGGGCAACATGTCTATTTATAATGCGTGTATTCATATTATTCTCATTAGTTCTACTGTACAATGTTATTGTTAGAACTGGCTCTGACATTGAAGAGAGATCATTTTAGGAGTTCTGTGCTGCAGATGTGATATTAGCCATTTCCTATAAGGGCTAATGTAATCGCAACTAGACCATATAGTGAAAGAGTGATGTATTCCGAGAAGCATGATAGAATTGATATGCTCCCCCTACAAAATAAATGATATTTCAGACGTCATCGTGGAATTCTGTGACCTCTCTGTATAGGTTCTGGGAACTCCTGGGAGTTCTAATGCTCTGGTAATTTACAGTAAGGCTCAATAGTTCTACAGTATATACAATTATACACCAAAGACAAATGAGGCCCCTCTTACTAACTAGCATAGCAAGCTAGAGTACTATTATTACTAATCTTAATATAGCCCTGACAATTTCTGCAGTGCTTTACATTGGTTGCTGCCACAGTGGAGCTTACAGTCTAATGCCCCTATCACATCCTCACATACACACGTTGATCACTTTTTTCAGGAGCCAGTTAACCAGCCTGAATGTTATAAAGTGTGGAAGGAAACCCACACAAGCATAGGAAGAACATACAAACTCCTTGCAAAAAGTTAATGGGGGCCTGGAATAACTAGGGCCTGCCAGAGAACCCAATCTCAAGGGCCCACCATCCCAGTTGTAAACAACATACTGATGAACCTGGGGCAGTGGGGCTGGGATTTCTCCTGGTACCCTGGTGGGCCGGGATGACCTTGCAGTTAGCACCCTCGTTAGACCTGAACTAGTACTGGGAAACAGCAATGACAGCTGTCAGCCAATGCTTTAGGTGAGTTTATTGCTTTATTCAATATAGTACTTGCATCACAAAGGCCATATGACTTGGCCTTTGTACAGGATTCTCATCTACCCCTAGCTATTTACAATCAACCAACAATCCAATACAGATAGATTTCCCATGATGGTTGGATTCATCATCTTATGAGTCTTAAATAGTATATTTCTCATTAATCCAAAATGAAAAATATCTCCAGAATCCACCCCCACCCAACAGATTGCAAAATGCCCCTTGTCCAACCTCTAACCCACTCTCTAGTCCAGAAGTCTGTCTGTGTTGCAGTATCTACTTCTAACCTTTGCACAGACCACAAGCTTAACATAACAAGAATAAGGTCACCGGCCTGTCTGTGTCCGGAGCTGGACTCAGAATAAAGATCAGCTCTGCAGTTTCATCACACTGCCCAGGCTGTGGGCTCAATGACATCAGTTAATATAAGTATATAGAAAGAAAGGATGATAAAGGCAAATATGGGTACTGCTCAAATATCTGTTCTAACTGGAGTTTTTTTTCCATGTTAAAGGCAAAAGGCACAAAAGACAGATTGTCATCCTGCGGATAAGCACAGGCTGACAATCCACCCCTACGCTTAAAAAATCTTCTGGTTGTGCTGTACCCAGAAGCATTGAATCCGCCCAGTTGCAGGTACACTCAGCCGATGTCCGTCAACGAATGCCAAGTCTCACATTTGTTGGAGGGTATCGACTGCATGTGCCTGCACCCGGGCAGATGCAATGCTTCCAGGTACAACCCCCTTGCTGTCAGCCTAGCTTTCACATGGAAGTCTGGCTTGATAGTCAGTTTGGGGATGTTTGGGATATAATGATATTTGCTGGCAGTGGTGTAACTAGCCAGGAGCAGGCCAGAATGTGCACCCGGCCCCCTGAACCCCACAGAATCACTTACCAGCGATCTGACCAGCTGTGCCAAAAAAATCTCCTTCTGCCTTGCTGCCCGTGGTATGACTTATTTCGGGTCTGGTGGGCCCCAAGGGATTGCACCCCCAACACCCACTTTTTGCTGTCCCAGATATTGATGACTACTGGAACAGATTGAGAAGGTCCACAACATTTCCTGTTACACCTTGCTATGATGCACAGGTCAAAGGCCAGTGATCCTCTCTGTACCTCACATGGCTGATAACAGAGAACAATATTTTGAAGTGAATCAGATAATATAAACAGTACATTTTGCCTAGGTCTGGGACTCTTTAGCACTGGGATGAGAAGTTATGCCAATTCATTACAATTTATGCCTACACCTTCTCAGCGGTAGGTTTATTAAATAATGAGCAAGTGCACTACACAAGAAGATTCCTCTGTTAAGAAGTTAATAATCAGTCTGGGAACAGTTAAAGGACCTCATACAAGTCCTCACAAAAATTGCCCTTTTCCCAGTCTGAGATTCTCTCACAGTTCCTTGACTTCCTGCAGAATATGGCACAAAGATGACAGACAGTGAGGGGAGTTAAACAATAAAAGTCAGTCAACTAGATTCCTTGGGGTGGCGGAGTGAGTGCCTGTTCAAGTAACTTCAAAAACATCCAAAAGTCATCTCTCAAAATGTAATGCAATGAAAAGGCTCCTGCAGCCTGAAACCCTTTGTTAACCAGTGAAGGAAAAACTATTCACCCCCATAGGAGTCTGAGAGGGAAAGGTTTATGGAAGCGATTTTCCTAGAATAGGCTGCCACGTGAGATGCAAATACGACCTATGAAGAAGAATTATTTTGCCACGTAAGACAAAACACATGGTGATATGAAAGAGTTGCGTGCAACAGGAGTATACACTCCCTTTTTGTAGGAACCACTCTCTGTCAGTGAAAGAATTAAATTGTGCATCCTGCCCCTACATCCATTATTCAGAACTTCCTGGCTCACTTTCATGCCATCAAAGATTTAGTAACGACCGACATGTTACTTTTGTACAGTGTGGGTCATTTACAGACACCCTGGACAAAGAGGTGCAAAAGTGTTCATTTAAAATGCACTTATCTGAGGTGTCACTGTCTGTACCTTATTCCAGATAAAAAAAAAACTGGCACAAAGTGCAGCACTGGTGATCTCAGTCGCAGGGGACACCTATGTGCCTTGCCCTACCTAAGCCTCATGAATACACTGCTGCTGAACACAGGCTCCAATGTATTCATGGGGGGAACAAAGGTGAGAGAGCAGAGACCTGCAGCAATTTTTTCTTTGAGCAGGGCAGGAAACTAAGGGCAAAAGACATGGGCGTCCACAGAAGGGGGCAAGAGGGGGCACTTGCCCCCCCCTGGAAAAGTAGCAAAAAAAACAAAAACCTTACTCCGTTTCTGCACTTTCCCCTCAAGCCCGTTTTTGCTGTGCTCCGATTGGATCTTTCTTCTTGTGGATTCACCAATCAGAGCACAGCTTCCTTGACAGACAGTAAAATTGACCAATCAGAGCACAGATGCACACAGGGATCGGGAGATTTTGCAAACTGGAAACAGAAATAAAGACTGAAAAGATGAATCTGCAGCTGTAACTTTACCTGAGAACCAACTCTCAACTTTTGCTGCAGTTTTCATCCCACAGGTACTATACAGTTCTAAAGAATCACTAGCTGACATTAAATTGTTTAATTTATAATCTATCCCCTACCCTAACAGATGGAGGGTAAGTTAACTCTTTCCCTCTGAAAAAGCTCATTGTGAGTTTATATATGTGTTGTTGTTTTTTGCACTTACTATTTTTTTTTTTTTTTTTGTCATTGTTTTGTTCATTTATAGTAAGTTACAGTGGGGCCAATGTTGTGTATCAGTGCCAGTGTTATAGTGCCAGGGCCTGAATATCTGCCATTAATACCCACTGCTTCTCATGGCATATAATGTGCTGGGTTTGTAAATACGGACTGCATCTCACTGTATATAATGGGGAGTCAGTACCCACTGCCTTTCTTGCTATAAAACTAACATAAACACATCTAAAGGGGTGGTTCACTTCCTTTAGTATGTTATAAAATGGCCTATTCCTAGCAACTTTGCAATTGGTCTTCCTAATTAATTTTTTTGAATAATTTGCCTTTCTCTTCTGCCTCTATACAGATTTCAAATGGGGGCCAAAAAATATTGCTCTGCGAGGCTACAATTTTATTATTATTATAATTTTGTATTACTTATTTTTCCAAGTAGGCCCCTTAACTATTCATATTCCCATCTCTTGTTTAAATCACTACCTGGTTGCTAGGGTAAATAAGACCCTAGCAACCAGATAGCTGCTGAAATACCAAATGGAGAGCTGCTGAACAAAAAGCTAAATAACTGAAAAACCATTAAAAATAAAAGTGAATTCGAATGCGAACTACCCCTTTAAGCTAACTGATCCCAAACACAAATGTTTGCAGATCCCCTAACAGAAGTGCGCGTATGAATACTTTTACTACTAATACTAAACATTTTAGGGTAAAAAAAAAAAGCACCCCCACCCGCACTTTTGTACAGTATCCCTGGGAGTCAGTGGGAACGGCAAGAGGTAGTTGGGAGGTTAACTTTTTACGTCAGCAGTGAATCCACTAAGTGTCACATTAGCTGTAGGTCAGTCTGTGTATGGGCCATATTTAGCCTCCCCTAGTATCATCCTGCAAAAAAAAAAAATATATATATATATTTATCTGTTGCAGGATGATGCTAGCTTACTTGCCCCCCCTTGGAAAATTTTCTGCGGACGCCCATGGCAAAAGACATGGTGGACTGAGTCCATTTTTTTGCACCTTGCACCCTACATGTAGTAAATGACCCCTAGTATGTCTGCCACAAGTTGTGTCCCTCTTAAAACATTAATGAGACTGTTTATTTTACAAAACATATATTGTTTTTATTTATTTTTTGTTAAAAATGGTTTTTCCATTATTTCCCAGTCAATGATCAGTAAACCGTAATGTTGCCTTTGTTAATGGTTACAATTTGAAACACAAGTTGGTAAGTCTGTAAAAAAACAACTGTTACAACTGATACATTATCTGACTAGCATCAGCAGCTACTGTATCAACTAATGTATTTAATACTAACAGCTTAGTATTAAGCTTACAGAGGTTATATAATGAGGGGAAAAAACTTTAAAAACAAAATTTTTGAAAAACAGAAAAAAAGAAAATGAGAACCAGGTATACTGAAAAAAAGCCATGCAGACCTGACATTGCAGAAGTCTAGATACTTGCTTGTGAGCAAGCATAGGTAAGCTGGTTTGCCTGACACATTATTTCTTTCAACAATTTATTGACAAAAGATATAATCAGATATTTCAAATCACTTTCATCATCAGTAGGCACGGGCACTAGGTGCACAAATATATGCAGAATTGTGCCTATCAGTCAACCCACTCACAATTTTAAGTTGTCCTGATTTAAACCCCCTTTTACCTGTCCAATTGCTGTAATTGGCCAGTCACCCACTGTATGTTATTTGCATCTATATCTCCTGCCAATGAAATGTATAAAAGCGTACACCAAAATCCTCAATACAAAGATTTGACAAGTTCCAGGTAGAACAGAAGTAGCCTATAAGTAGGACATTTGATAATCGTGGGGTTGCTTCCAGTTTTACATATCATACTCTAATGTCTAAATTAAAGATAATGTCATTCTACTTGAATTTCCAGTATGAATTACTTGCATTGTCATCTGTAAATGCAATTACAATTGAAAGCAGTCTTTGTTCATTCCTTTTTATACTGCTAGTTTTGACTCAATATATAGCGACTGTCCATTGCATCTTACAGCAGCCCCTCTAGCATTTGCCAGAATACACAGATTGCCAGTCCGGGCCTTCATTTTACCCACCATGCAACTTGCTCTTTTTTTGCCTCATACAGCTCTCATCAGGCCAGCCCAATTCAAAGTACCATGTCGATTAAACACAGTTGTTTGCGGCTAATATCAGTCATATCAGAAATGTCAAGAACTGCATGCAGACGAGTTGTTAGAACTCTCTGTCTAGCGCTGTGTTTGTGTCTAACCTATACTCACCTGATACAAGATGTTGCCCGATAGCTCTCAGACGTGAGTCAGCTCCCTTTACTGGTAAGGGGCAAAAGCCCTTTAGAGTCCTTACCTTTCCAGGAGTAATAAAAAGCCTCTATGTGGAAGTGGCCCTTTCACAATACGATATCCTTCCTTATCTGTGTTCCTGTGTTTCTCAGCTTAAAGTTCAGTCAACAAAAATCTACCTAAAATATACAGGGTAGGGGTCAGGAAGTTCTTTACCAGCCATAAAAAAATATGGCAGCCGCTATATGTTTCTGTATGTCATAGAGCTTTTCCTACTGCACACAATGGCTAAAAAGCTCAAAGGTATAATGCTGGCCTATATTTTTTTGCCAAAGTTACTCTTGATATGTATAATGTAAGAGGCTTTAGGATTCCCCTTTGCGGTTAGTTGTTGCCCTTCTAGGACCCCCCACCATGCTGTTAAGGTGGAAGGTGAAAACCTCTCTTTTTGGGTTTAAGCCTAATAAAACAGCAAGTGAGTAGGCTTTCACTGGATTGATCCTAGACTTACAGAAACAAACTCTATACCGTTTATTTTTACAGTCACCGTTTGTTCACCTAAGATCTGACAATTCTGCATGGCAGCAGCCATTCATTTGTATTCTCCGGAGTGACACACAGCGGGACTTCCACTTGTGAACTACCTGCCAGCTATATTTAGATATGACAGGCACGAGAAACGGCTAATGTTTTATATCTGTCAGAACTAAGCAAAGACCACAGGGAAAATTCTGCCCCTGACTCTTTGGAAACACTCTGGACATTTATTTAGAGGTGTTGGTGACACTTTAAATCTAGTTTCTAGTGTAAAACCTGCCTTTATACAGTAAGTTCCAGTAAACGTGTCAGCAATTGAACACACATTCCTCTGGCATTTTAGGAGTTAATATTTAACAAATTACTGGTTATCCAAAGTGCTTCCTGGAAATGAACCAGGGGCCCATAAAACATACAGACTTAGGATTCTATTATATTCCAATCTATACAGCCCACAGCAGTGCAAACACAGTCCCAAAAAAACAGAAGACACCTATCACGTATGATAAGAAAATCTATGTCATTTCTTTTTAAACAGCAGATCCTGGTATGTATAACTGCCATTAATGTGTTACTCATTAACCACTTGTGATTGCAAACATTTCCTCCAAACCAGTTATACTTTCCTGCACCAAATTATATACCACGTACCATGCAGAGCTGAAAAAATGGCCCCAGGTCTGGACTGAGATTCATAATAGGCCCTGGCATTGGAAGTACTCAGAGGCCCAAACAGCCCCCACTAGCCCAATAAATAGTGATTGCCTATGGCATTTTACAGCAGTCCCTCTGGCATTTGCCAGTCTGGGGGTCCAGGGATCCCTTGAAGTTGCTCTAGGATGTGCATATGCACAATAAAGTAAAATAAGATATGAAAAGGTAAATTGTTGCTCTACTGCACATGCAAGCAGCCCAGGGCAGCAGAAAGGATTGCAGGGGCACTGACCCAGGGTCTGAGGTTAGTGATTATAATCACTAGTTGCTATCCCAATACAAAGTACTGTTTTATTTATTCTGGGAAGAACACCACATTGTAGGTAAAAAACATGTTTGTTTGTTTTATTAATCACAGTCAACTTCTATTTGCCAGCCTGCTTTGTATTAGTAAATGAGTCCTTATGACAGGGTTTTATAATTAAAGAGTCAGGCATGAAATATTCTTTTAAACCAACCTATCATTAAGACTATTTTATGCCTCTGAAACTGAAGGCAAAAAGCAAGTTATTAGTCACTGTGGGTAACAATTCCTTAGTGAGAATCTTGGACTATTTTTTACTACCCCGTGGGGCAGTGGGATATGGTGCAAGGCAGTTATGGGGGGGGGGGGGTCAAGACTGATATTTAGTTTAGGGGAGATTTAAAAAGAATCCTTATATGCTCTTCAAGATACACCTAAAAGGCCAAGCTGGAAGGTCAGTTAGGGTGAGATTTGGGGTAGATAGTTTTATGCTGGCATAGATGTTCTTGGAACTATGGCTAAATGGTTGATATACCTACATTTTACTAAATCTGTAACCTTGTTATGAGCTAATGGAGGACCTTGACCAAGGATATCATCTCAAGGGAGGAGCTTGATCAACCAATAAAAGAATGTCCAGCAACCACTACCATAGGGCACACAACGTGATTTTAGGCATATTGGCCACTACATTTTTTAATCACTCAAACAAAATACCCCAAATTACCCATTTTTGAATGGTGTCACTGTATCTACCATCACAAACCCACTTACATATTCTCAGCAACCACTCAGAGCAACTTCTCTGTTTCTCATCTGCATTTCCTCAGTTCAATATCTCCTATGTTCTATCTATTTTCCATTTCATCTAGGTTGATCTCGAAAGAAAGTCCCTCATCTATTTCTCTGCCTCCCACTCCCCATCTCTCACTCCCTATTCAACTCTCACTCTGTCTTATTTTCCCTGTTAAAATTAACCTTCCTTTAAAGGTTAACTCAGGGCCAGCAGAGAAAACAAAGGCCCCAGGTCTGCCGAGCCAGCTGAATCCAGACATCTTTTCTTTCACATACCACAAATTCCCCGAGACTTGATGATTCCCAAAGGGAGTCTGGGAAAAATAGGCCAAACCCAGAAGAGGTATCTTTATAGGATTCTTCCAAAGACTTTTATAGGATTCCTGATTATTACCAGATACCGTAGCCCTCATAACAAATGCACAGACTTCAATCTATACGTCTCTTCAGTCATTCTCTACTAATCACTTAGGTTTAACATTGCTATTTCACAGGGTCACCAACACAAATAAACATTTCTGAGTCAGGGTGTTAAACACCCGGGCAGGTTTATTGCAGTCCTTGAATACTGATGCTTCTTTGCAGAATCTTTGCCTATTTCCTTTCCAAGCTGACTCAGTAGGACTACTTGCTGCTTACCTACAATAGCAACAGAGAGTACTCATGGACAGCCTATTGAACAAACGCATTCCGAGTTAAGACGTTATACATGGCACTGCGCTCACAGATGTAACCTGCTCAGTTAAAAGCACTGAGTGGCATTACAGAGATGTTGATGATAACCTGTGTTTTAAATAAGCTCCACTCTGACCTGCCTTCTGAGATACAGCCACACAAGGCACACAGTCACATGATCTATTTACCTCATTGTGTTTTAGAAGCGAATCGCTATCAGTTAGACGTGGTGTTTCTAGAGATAAACTGGAAATACAATGCTCAGTAAAGAGGTCACTAATTCACCTTAAGCAAACAGGCCAATGAGAAGGGTTGTCCATTCCTTCAAGACTCTGAGCATGTCTCAGTTTTGCCTTCAAACTGGGGACCCTGCAGGGTCCCTGGGGTGGGAGCCCCGGTGGGCCCCGCACTCCTCAGTCCGACCCTGGTTAAGGGCATTTTATATCCCTTGATCAATGACAAACCTGACATTTCCCCATGGAGAAAAGTCAATCTTCTGCCTTCTACACGTACTGTGTGTGTTCACAGACAGGTATGGGTCTGGCCTTTTAGGGAACACACAAGTGCATACCAGCAAGAAAATGCAACAGCAGGGATCCCCAACCTTTTTTTTACCCATTAGCAACATTTAAATGTAACAAAAATTTTGGGGAGCAACACAAGCAAGAAAAAATTTCCTAGGGGATGACCAATAAGGGCTGTGATTAGTTATTTTATAGCCCAATGATGACTGACAAGATACAGGAGGCTCTGCTTTGACAGTGCACATAATTTATGCCTCCAAACCTTGTCTTGAAGTCACAAATTCAAAAATGAAAACCTGCTTTGAGGCCACTGGGAGCAACGTCAGAGGGGTTGGTGAGCAACATGTTGCTCATGAGCCACCGTTGGGGATCACTGCACTACAGTATACATTTCCACCCTATGTATTCACTAACAGGCTGTTTTTCTGCTGGTGTAAGAAATATGACTAGTCTGCCATTGGCCAATACATTGTTTCAAAAATCAGACACTAATACTGCTTTGAATAACACTTATAGTTCCAAAAAAAAATCTAGAGTAAGTAATGTTTTAACTCTGAATTTACATCCCTTTGGACACATGATCTCCCTAAATAAATAACATATATAACTTAAAAAAAAAAAACAGCCTGAAGTGCTTCTAGCAACAGAGCTAAAAGTGTCATAAAGTGATTGTTTGGTTACATAATAGCAGGACTTGACTCTCGCCCCTGACCCTGCAGCACAAGTCACCAAGTGTATGAAGGGGTCAGTGACATTCCCAAATCTGTGCTCCTTCTGGGAAAAGCAAGGAGGGGCGGGAAAGAGGGTAAAGGCCTGTGATCAGTCCTAAGGCCTAGTGACCCTGTTAACACACTGACCTCTCTTATTGATGTACGTCTGCTGATACAGACTGATACAATGAGGGTTACCACTTTCTCACTTGTTAAACCGTCTGCTTCTTGTTTTCGCAGAGGAGTCAGATGACTGGAGACAATGCTTAGTGTGTGTGTGTGCCTTACTAATGTCGCTTGTCTATTTAAGTGTCTTTTATTCTATCTCACAGGCAAACAACCACACAAGTTCCAAAAAAGAACAGGAAACTCTTATGTTTAACAAAAACTTCATGCCAAACTATAATTAATAATACAATAATAATAATAATAAAAATAATAAAAAAAAGACTGTGCAAAAAGCATGAAACAGGGATAGCAAGGGCTAGAACTCCCAGCATGCCAATCCAATTAATTTTATGTAGTTTAAAAAAAACCTGATATTGGACAGCCCTTATAAGAACTGCCCAACATGTGGCCCTTCAAAATTTTCTAAGAATGGGCTTGGTTTTGTCAGTAATAAGGCAGATCAATATTGGTGAAAGAAAAAAAGGGAAAGGGAACCTTTCATTTAACTTTTAGTATGATGTAGAGAATTTGCTATTGGTCATCATTTTTTTATTTGTGGTTTTCCTAATTATTTCACTTTTTGTTCAGCAGCTCTCCAGTTTGGAGTTTCAGAAGTTATCTGGTTGCTAGGGACCATATTACCTTGGCAACCAGGGAGTGGTTTGAATGAAAGACTGGTATATGAGTAGGAGAGGACCTGAAAAGAAAATGAAGTTAACGTAAACAATAACAATGAAATTGTAGCCTGGTAAAGCAATATTTTTTTGGCTGTGATGGTCAGTGACCCCCATTTGAAAGCTGGAAAGAGTCAGAAGAAGGCGGCAAATAAAACTATAGAAAATAAATAATGAAAATTTGTATAGAACTTACCATTTTATAACATACTAAAAGTTAACTTAAAGGTGATCTACCCTATTAACAATATTTGCTAGGAGCTCTTTTACACATATACACATGAAAAATTTGTGATGATCTTATTGAGCCATTGAGTTCTTGCTTCATAAGACATAAGATGGAGTGCTTCCACCAGTATAAAAATACCCGTAAGGGTCGGGCGGGTGTCTCCTAGTATAGGGGCCCCAAACTGTCAAAAATCAATAATTCAAAAACCAAAAGTACTGTAGGCACATCTGATGTGTTTTATTAGTTCACCAAAGTGGCAATGTTTCAGACCTATACTGAGTACTTGCTTCATGATCTGAATGTTGGCCTGGGGCCCTTACAACTGAATTAGCCCAAATTGCCCCAATTACATGGGCAAACTTAAACAATGAGCTTTTTTTGTTGCCCTCATCAATGAAGCAGACCTCCCATAAGCATTGCAAAGGGCACTAGAATGTTAAAATGATTTCATTACAAAACGATGCCTTTGCAAGAAAGCATTAAAATATGATGCTATATCCAGGATATGGGCAGAGTTGTGCTTTAGCTCTGCATTCCCACTTGGCTTGAACCCACAGTTCAGCCTACACATTGGTCCAGATTCACGAGGTACGAATCCGAATCACAAAATCCAATCATTTCTGATGATCGCAAATGTCACGAAAATTCTGTTTGTGTGAATATGAAAATTTCGTACTTATGATCCAAAAGTTCTGAAATTTTCGTATCTGAACGATCGTTAACAGCGGGAAAACCTTTCTGACTTTGAACCTTCAGTGCATGATTTTGGAAGCCTCCCATAGGGCTCAATGGCACTCTACAGCTCCAACCTGGCCCAAGGAAAGTCTCCCATAGGACTCAATGGCACTCTACAGCTCCAACCCGGCCCAAGGAAAGTCTCCCATAGGGCTCAATGGCACTCTGCAGCTCCAACCTGGCCCAAGGAAAGTCTCCCATAGGACTCAATGGCACTCTGCAGCTCCAACCTGGCCCAAGGAAAGTCTCCCATAGGGCTCAATGGCACTCTGCAGCTCCAACCTGGCCCAAGGAAAGTCTCCCATAGGACTCAATGGCACTCTGCAGCTCCAACCTGGCCCAAGGAAAGTCTCCCATAGGACTCAATGGCACTCTGCAGCTCCAACCCGGCCCAAGGAAAGCCTCCCATAGGGCTCAATGGCACTCTGCAGCTCCAACCTGGCCCAAGGAAAGTCTCCCATAGGGCTCAATGGCACTCTGCAGCTCCAACCTGGCCCAAGGAAAGCCTCCCATAGGGCTCAATGGCACTCTGCAGCTCCAACCTGGCCCAAGGAAAGTCTCCCATAGGGCTCAATGGCACTCTGCAGCTCCAACCTGGCCCAAGGAAAGCCTCCCATAGGGCTCAATGGCACTCTGCAGCTCCAACCTGGCCCAAGGAAAGTCTCCCATAGGACTCAATGTCACCCTGCAGCTCCAACCTGGCCCAAGGAAAATCATGATACTGAAGCTTGAATGAATCCGAAACTGTCGTACTCCTTTAGACAAATACATTTTTGTGGCACAAATTGTCGCAAAGTATGAAAAAGTTGTGCAAATTAACAAAAATAAAATAAAATATGCACTGTTCTAAAACTTGGAAAAAATACAAATTTTTTGTATTTGGCCTCAATCGTACTTTGATAAATGGCCCTCACAGTGTAATAAAATGGTATAAACAATGCTTTCTGGGATCCTGACTTGCATCACACAGGTAACAGTTTTTAAAGCCTCCTATAGAGCTTCATTTTGTATAGAATTGCAGTCAAACAACTGCTCACATACAAAAATTGGATTTGATTGTTGGCAAGAACACATGGACACAACTTAACAATCACATTCTCTTACTTAGAATTTGATGCGACTGCCAAGAGTGTTTAGGGGTAGTCTGAATGCATTTGTGTATGCGAGTTGTGTTCATGTCCAAGTTCACATACAAAACATAGTTTAGGATTTAACAGAGTCTCTCCTACTGGAAGCTGCTTTGCAGACCAAGGGTGCCTTGAGGATAGAAATGTAATGATTAGCTAGCTTTTAGCATCTGATCTGCAATGAAAAATATGTGGCAAGGTGAAAATCTCCCTTGACCTCTGATCAAAATATAGAAAATCCCAGTGGACTTCAGAATGGTGAGTTAATGATCTTAAAGTTCCACAATTTCTACTACTGCATCAGTAACATACCACACATTATTTCTAGGTGAAAAGGCTGATAAAGTCTCCTCTAGCTGTAACTGAGAAAGTAGAATATATCCCCAGAATGAATACTTAACCATCAGATAGTTTATATTATTCAAGTATATATGAACAGAAAATGCACTCCACCCAGGGTCACCATTAGTGAAGACATTACAAGGCACCATTACTTCTTTACAGTACATGTATAATGCATGTAAGAGATTTATCTATTACACATAAGGAATCTATTATTATTAAAGTGGTATCATATACATTCCTCATGCTATACAAAAGGAGAAAGGGTTATACATTAAAACATACAGATTCCAAGAAAATATAGACTGACACACAAGGGAAAGAGGGCCCTGCTCATTGTTATAAAACAAGGTGGGGGCTAAGCAAAACAGAAAGCTGCAAAATGCCATTTGCCCTTAACGTATGCATTATATATTTTCTATATATATATATTCCTTTAACAGAGGTAGAGATAAACTCTTGTGCATATGCATTTGATTTGCCATGAAGCCTTGATCATCTGGACCCAATTAGAATAAACAATTTGATAAAAAAGTGAAAAGCATTGCTCTAGACAAACAATCCCATTACTTCAGTACATGCTCTCATCATTGGCAGGCGATCAGAATAGGTGCAATAAAGCTCAGTAACGCCATACAACACCTTAATAAGCACACTGGCTAATCCTGGCTATTTAAAAATGACATTTACCTTGAGGCTGTGTCTATTCTTCTTTTGTCACCGAGCTGCACACTTTTTTTTTTCTATAGTGCTGGACAAGGACAATCTATCCCTCCTTGTTTGAAAACGATACAGGTGATGAGTGAGGGATAAACAGCTTGTTTTTTCAGGGGCTCAAAGCTGATAGTATGTAAAGGCTTGGGCAGATAAGAGGCACGTGGCAAGGAGTGCAGCAGTGCCAGCCTTATGCCAGCTCAGCCGATGACCCTGCTGAGCTGTTGTCACTGAAGGCACAAACTGGAGGTGATCAGTGAAAAGTCCTTGATGGATTTGAGGCCACGCCTCTCTAAGAGCTCTAGCCAATCAAGGACAGGTTGGGTTATAAAAAGGGAAGGTGTTAGTTTAGTGCAGGCAGTTGGTGTGTGTGTGACAGCACACATGTGAGGGATCATTAACTCCCTCGTGCCTTCAAGGGAACTATATGAGCAAACAATAAAAGGCATATATATATAGATTTATTAACACAATATATATACATTAGCCCAAAAGATACCCTCCTTATAAGCTTCCTATGCCACACAAAGGGTCATTAAATCCTATTGCTAAATCTTTTTCTTAGTATTTTTACAGAGAGGCACAAAATATTTCCAAAATATTTAAATGCAACTTAACCTTTAAAGCCTTTTTTTTTAATTTTGCTAGTTTTCAGCCTTTAAATGAAGAAATAAAATAAATGAACAACTGCAAGTTGCCTTTGAAACTGAATGTAGACTTTTAAGTTAAGTTTTACATTTGTGCTTAGCAAGGCACTGACCTTGCCACGTGTTGTCAGACAATGCTCAGCACAGCATAGATCAAAGAGCAAGCCAGAAATGTAATAGCTATGGCACAGGCAGGCTGGAATGGACAGCCTTCAGCCCTCTGGATGTTGTTGAACTACAATTTATATCCTTAACAGCCTTCAGCCAGGTGGCATTTGCAGGTTGTAGTTCAACAACATGTGGAGAGCTGCTGAATGTCCACATCTGCTCTTTGGTCCTCTAGGAGATCATTAAGGTCCCCAGCATGCTTGTATGACATTATTGTTTTATAATAATCTGGGCCCTGATCATGTGATATAGCAGATACTTGCCCCACAGCATGGAATACCTGCGGCAGTGCTGCTTTAGTGAAACAGGAAGAACATGTGAGACAGGTAGGGTTGCCACCTAACCCCTTTAATACCAGACTCATATTGAACCCACATCCTGCATGGCTAATTAGCAATTAATGTAGATGCATGCTGCAGACTCAACTGATTTATGTGCAGCCATGTAGGATGTATCTAAATGAATTGCTAATTAGTTGACAATTTGGTATTTGGGCAATAACATATGGGGTACTTTGCTGCACACAGGAAATCCCCTGCTGGCGACGAAGTGCCCTGTCTGTCATTGACTATTTCTTACTGAGCCATAACTCATCAATCAGCAGTTAGCCCTGACTGGTGAACTGCACACAGATGGGTGAGACAAAATTCTGACTGTTTGCTATGGGTTACTGATCTGGACAGCTAAAATGTGTTTAATTAGTTGCCTTGCCTCCATGATATTTAGTCCTGAACTTTATCAGAGCTTCTATAGGATGACATTTAATTACTCTTTGCTGCAGTTCTTCTAACTCTGAGCAACCAATCAGATGTATGCTTTTAAGCAGCACACCTACACCTCTACCTGATTTTTGGTTGCTATGGTGCACTAGACCTAGAGCAAACTGTTCACCTGTTATTAAATGGTATTCATAGTGGTTGTACTCCAGGGCTGTAATCAGATTCAGCGACAAGGCAGGAAGCAAGGAAATATACTTTCACATTTGAAGAAGATAACATTTGAAGATAAAAATATGGCACTTTTGCGTTTTGACTGAATCTACTGAGGCCATGCTTAGCAAATTGTCAACATTTAGCCTTACAAATGAGTACTAAAGTGACTATTTTGGTTGTGGACTAATTTTTGAATTTTATATCTTATTGTGGGCAATAAAAAGTAGTTGACGATGATTTATTTTCAAGTAAAACGTAACCTTGTGTGCTAAACGATGTTGGGAGCTGTAGTACCAAAGTATTCTCTTTATTTAAATGATGCTCAAATTACAAAGAAGCTGGTTATTGGAATGGCATGCTGGGAACTGTAGTATTTCACCACAGCTACACTCAAAGGCACCAAAGCCATAATGTGGAGTACCATTTTCGACTGCATCCTAACAAAACAAATGAGAATGTTGAAATTCTAATCCAATGCCGCCTGGGAGCTCAGCAGCCCACAAAGACTACACAAATATTATGCCTTCACATAAAAGGAGCAGCGGAGCTGTAATTCCATATGGACTCTCCAATCTTTCACAGACAGCAGTCAGCTTTTATACCCACAAGGAACATTCAGGGGACAGTAATGTAAACAAACACATTCAATAATCATCTGAAAACCGTTAGGAGTTTTTGGTGGTTAAGAGGCAAAAAAATAAATAAATAAACCCCAAAATATTTAGCCAGAAAATCCCAATAAGTTATTGTAATGATTGCAATTTTCCTGAACCAATCAAAAAAGAGAAGCATAAAAGAATTGTGCTTGGAATATACTGGGGAGTCTTTTAGCCCAGGAATGTAAAACAGAAAACCTACTGTCCTCATTAGGGCCATTCAAGGCCTTTATAGCCTTCTTTGTATAACATCTTTATAATATGACAAACTCAATAAGCACACTCAAAAAAAAGTAAAGTATAGTGACCTCCAACAGGTAGGTAGGTACAATTTACTTGTCAAACTGTTTAAACAAATACATCTTTATTAGTTGCAACATATTATTTGACCTAGGCAGGTCCTCCTTGAATGAAGCATGTATACAGGATCTACCGGGTAAATGAACTATGCTCTTGTAAATACCCACCCACAGTTAAACAGTATACTTTATTGAGCTAAGTTTGGGAAACACCCATAATGTGAAAAATTCCGACATTCCATCGGGAATGTTTGGTTTCTATAGTAACTGTAGGTTGTCATTCCATGAAACTTGCGCAGTTTCACTGACACCTAACATAAGATAAATCTACTGGAGCGACCAGTACATTTAGGGTGGGGTGGGAAAAAGAAAGTAAATAGTGAAAAATAAATATAGTAATGAAGAAAGGTTCTGGCATAATTTTACAATGGTCTGAAGAAATGGGTAAATATAATGTTAAAAATATACACACACATTCCCATGTCCTGATATATATATATATATACAAGGAAGAGTGGAGCACACCCTACACAGGCTCAAATGCCTTGGGTGCTGGCAAAATGAGGAAATATAAGGACAGAGAGCCGCACGCACAAGGACTTAGCAATTAGTGAAAAAATTTATTTGAAAAAATCCAACGTTTCGAGTACTGACTGTACTCTTCTTCAGGGACAAAATATTTGTATTGTTCGGTTCAGGAAAATTGCAATCATTACAATCACTACTTAGGATTTACTGGCTAAACATTTTGGGGTTTATTCTTTTTTTCTGCCTCTTAACCACCAAAAGTTTCTTATGGTTTTCAGATGATTATTGTTTATATACAACATCTGCATGGAGCTTGTATATTCTCCCCCTAGTGGTATAGGTTTCCTCTGGATCTTTGGATACTCCTGTTTCCTCTCTCAGCCCAAATACATCTCAGAATAAACAGAGAATTACTGTGTAAAGGCCCCCATACACGGGCCAATAGAAGCTGCCGATATTGATCCCTTGGACCGATTTGGCAGCTAATCGGCCCGTGTATGGGCAGAAATGAGCGGCCTGGCCGACCGATATCTGGCCTGAAATCGATCGGCCAGGTTAGAAAATCCAGTCGGATCAGGGACCGCATCGGCTCGTTGATGCGGTCCCCGAACCGACTGCCCATGGCCGCAAATGTAATCCGATCGTTTAGCCCCAGGGCGAAACGATCGGATTATTTTTTTTAAAGCAACTTGCTACCCGATATCGCCCACCCGTAGGTGGGGATATCGGGTAAAGATCCGCTCGCTTGGCAACATCGCCAAACGAGCGGATCTTATAGTGTATGGGGACCTTTAGGCTGATGCCACACAAGGTTTATCACGGCCCTCAGCAAAATGCATATACGTGTTTCAACACCAATATCCACCACATGTGCCTGCACCCAGGCTGACGCAATGGTTACGGATGCAGTGCCGCAGGCTGAGAATTAGCCCATGTAGCATCAGCCTACGTCTAACTCATATGTCAAAATTATATGGAAAAAAAAGCTTATAATATAGAATAATAACATTGAGATACAGTCTGAATGAAACAATACTGACCATACTTCTGGCCAAATTAAAAAATGCTTAAGCCAAACTGTATAAACATAATTAGTACATATTAAAGTGATGCTACCAATCTGAATTTTGAAAGTGTTTAAAGCAGTACCCACTGGGCTTCAGAGAAACACTATCACTTTTAAGGCCCAGAAAACTAACATTTATTATTGTCCAATATTCCATAGGTGGCCACAAATGTCTTGCACAAGACCCCATAGAACCAAGGGGAGGCTGTTCTAAAGACTGATCAATTATAACAACCAGTAAATATGAAACAGACCCTGAATAAGCTCACCTGCCCTCTGGTTGCAGGGTGGGACACGTAGCCCATCCGTCCCCCACAATCCCTTTCCCACTAAGTAAATAAACTAATCTCCTGCAGAGATGATGGGATGCATGGCTACAGGGGATAGGACATCTGTGAAAGTGAACATAGTCCTATTTATCTGTGCTGGCCTGGAGATGGCTTTGCTTAGCAGGATACCAAAGTGTCAGGACCTCCTATCCTAGCCCACCACCTTGAGAGCTGGAATGCTTATAGCCTGGGAAAAGCATTCCCTCTATTCATTTGAGTTTGAATGTGCTGCTTGAGTTGCTTATATATAGATCAAAGGAATTATTAAGGATCTAAAATAAACATAACCCCTACTGATGACTTTGTATTAAATATAGGTACATTATTGCTCATTAAAGGAAAAGTGCTGTGCTGACCATGCTGTAATATTAGTGATAGCGGTTCCTCCAGGAAAAACCCATCAGGGACCACTAAGTACTATAAGAGAGGAATTGATTCCAGATCATACATCTGGAATAAGCAGGACAATTGTAAAAGGGAAAGAAAAAACTTTGCCTGGCATGCTAAAACACAGCTTATGTAGGTCCCTATATCTTAATTCCTATCAATGCGTGAAAAAGCAAACTGTGAATATTTAGCACAGTATAGCTACAAAGTAGCTCTTTCTCTAGCAACAAAAACTGACATGAAGCATGAGTATTAAATTATTCCCTAGAGCTGCACAGAAACTAATATAAGTACAGATCAGAGCTTAGGGGGGTCAGCGAACAACTGGGTGACTGGGAAGAGACCCTAACACCCTATAAAGAATATGAAACACAGGCAAAGTAATGAGCAGGTAAACTTTAAGCAACACAATGGCTCAGTAGGTAACAATCCTGAATTGCAGTGCTGAGATCCCACTACCTGCAAGAAATGTGTATGCTCTCTTCATGTATACTTGGGTTTCATGCCAAATGCCAAAAACATACATGAAGGCAATTGGCTTCTGATAAAAACTAACCATAATGAATGTGACAGAAATCTTAGATTATAAACTTGGATTGTACTCTCTGTAAAGAGAACAGAACAATATAACATGGCCAGTTGTACCATATCTATGCATCCGCCCCCTAAGCTGATTGGTCAGATACCTTAAAGGGTCGCTCAATGTATGGCCAGCTCCTAACTCAAACAATATGCAGGTCTTTATCTGTGCGATTATAATCCACCAACCAACATTGGTTTTGCTGTTTAATAGTTCTACCAGTTATTCACATCTGGCTCAACAATCTGATTTAATACTGGCTACAATTAGCAAGACAATAAAAGGTTCCCTATTTGCACCTTCTTAAATTGACCCTCTGTGCCAGCCCAGCCACAGCATATGTCCATAGCACACAGTACTGTAATGTGTGTGTACCCTCTGACTGAGAAAGTCAATCTGTAAGGAGGGACAGTATATTTTTTATAGGGGATGAAATGCAGCTGCTGAACATTCCTGCATAACAGCCTTGTAAGCAGCGTCAGATACTTAAGCTTTTCATGAGTACAGAAATGAATACACTGCTCTTATTGTAATAATAAACCCTGTATTACTTACACCTGTTCTGTGCCCCTTGCCCAGCTGCCCCACACCCAAACTCTAAATCCAAACAGATGCCAGCACTATGTGCCCACATAATGCTCCCCTGATATGTTCTCATGGGCAAAATATGAAGAGCTGGGTGGGGAGATGGAATATTTCTACTACATTTCTGAAGCAATGGGAGGCACGTATGACAAATGCGTCCAATTCAATGCTGCCCAGAGCTCCTAGCACCTCCTAGTGCCTGCACAAAGGAACTGTAAGTAGAATTAGACTTGCAGCGTTGTATCCAAACCTGCAGCTCTTAGTAGCCACTCATTCCTTGTCTACAAAGGACATACATTATATATATGTGAATATCTGTGTATGTTTAGCCATTATAGAATAGGTTTAAGTCAAACTGGATGCAGATCTTTTCCAAGTTATTTCCAAAATCTGTCAATAGGCGCATTTAGTACTTTCTGCGGAATCTGTCACTAAGTTAATGAGGGTGTTGCAAGCCTGAATGCATTCGTTATATACAGTTTGTGTGAATGGAAGCATTGAGGCAGCCAAAAAACAGTGCTATAAATAGTTCAAAACACATTTCTGAAGGGTCGTCAGGCACACCCCTTCCCAGATGTATAACAAGGGCATCTGTGTGTGCGAGGGGCTCAGATCCTGATTTTGACAAGAGGGTGACACACCTCTTAATGTGGGCGTAATGATCCGTTTTGGGTGCAAGGGCCGCATGTGTGACATTGTTTGCAAGATACAACACATCAGTGAACTTATGAACACATAGGGGCTGATTTACTAACCCACGAATCCGACCCGAATTGGAAAAGTTCCGACTTGAAAACGAACATTTTGCGATTACTTTGCGATTTTTTCGTATGTTTTGCAATTTTTTCGGATTCTGTACGAATTTTTCGTTACCAATACGATTTTTGCGTAAAAACGCGAGTTTTTCGTATCCATTACGAAAGTTGCGTAAAAAGTTGCGCATTTTTCGTAGCATTAAAACTTACGCGAAAAGTTGCGCATTTTTCGCGTAAGTTTTAACGCTACGCAAAATGCGCAACTTTTTACGCAACTTTCGTAATGGATAGGAAAACTCGCGTTTTTACGCAAAAATCGTATTGGTAACGAAAAATTCGTAAAGAATCCGAAAAAATCGCAAAACATACGAAAAAATCGCAAAGTACCGATCATTACGAAAAAAACGCAATCGGACTCCATTCGACCCGTTCGTGGGTAAGTAAATCAGCCCCATAGACTTGTGTGGGAGGAGACAATCTCGAATGGGTATTAGAAGCACATTCATTTGTGATAGTATAAAGAGGTCACCCATGTGGCGTGTCAGAAAATACCTAAAATAGCCTGGCACACAAGGCTGCTTCTAAAATATATCACTTAAATAGCTCAAGAGACAACTTATACTAACTCAAAATGTATACTAAAAGAAAATGTATATAATGGCACGAATGTATAACATTCCACTAAACTGCTGGACCAGAAGGCCTTTTCATCTCTTCCTACAACAGTGGCCTCCACATCTGTCCTCAGGCACCACACTGATCTCTGAGCTCTGATGTCTACATGGATGAACAGAGCGAGCCCTTCCGTCAGCAAAACGGACTCTGTGGCTGTATATACTACCTATATCACTGGTTGTGTCACCTGTGCTCTTAACTTTAGTGTCAATGACTTGGACTGGTCTGATAGTTTGGCCCAAGGGCCAACCGATGATAGTAATAAAGGCCATGGAAACGAGGACCACATTAACAAGCCGATGCAGTAATCATTCTGATGAGATGGTTAATTCTGTCCGATCGATATCTGGCCGACTTTCAGTCAGATAATAGTCGGGTAGGCCCATCAGAGTGCCCCATACATAGGCAGATAAGCAGACTGGAGGAACTGAATTACTGCCCAGTATGGCCATCTTAAGCCTGTAAAACCAGCAAAATATTTTAAAAGAGTATAGATATGTGGACAGGGCATGAGAATAAATATGTAATTTGAAAAAGCCAATAACATAGCAAATAATTCACTCTACTTTTTATAAATGTTATTCTTGAACCAACAAATGTATTTGCCTGAGTCTGAGCTTTCAGAAGGAGCCAGTGCTAGACATTAGAACTGCTTTCAGGTAAACTATGGTTTCTCCTAC
This sequence comes from Xenopus tropicalis, assembly GCF_000004195.4. Classification (NCBI taxonomy): domain Eukaryota; kingdom Metazoa; phylum Chordata; class Amphibia; order Anura; family Pipidae; genus Xenopus; species Xenopus tropicalis. The sequence goes on along the minus strand of NC_030684.2, from coordinate 41,995,220 downwards.
TCCCATGTAACTGGAGGAGTCCCAAGCTGGACTTGGATTTCTTACTATTGAGTGCTATTCTGATACCTACTGGGAGCTGCTATCTTGCTCCCTTCCCATTGTTCTGCTGATCGGCTGCTGGGAGGGGGGGGGAGATATCACTCCAACTTGCAGCTCAGCAGTAAAGTGTGACTGAAGTTTATCAGAGCACAGGTCACATGACTGTGGCACTCTGGGAAATGATGAATATGGCTAGCCCCATGTGAAACTTCAAAATTAAATATTGAAAAATCTGTGTTTTTGAAAAACAGATTTGAATGCAGTATTCTGCTGGAGAAGCTCATTGATGCAGTTAAAAAAAAACATGTCTTCCCGTGACAGTATTCATTTAAGATCAAAAGTTTGGTGAGTGCAGACAATTTGATCTTACATTGCATATACACACATAGGCCCTTACTTTTGATATATATATTGTTCCAGTTAATGTGTAGCCAGTGACATGGCTAAAATGTAGATTCAGGAAAAAGATTTTGATGAACACTAATGCCTCACAATGAAAAACAAACCCATAGGGCTGTGGCACACGGGGAAATTAGTCACAAATCTCCCTTGTTGGGGGCGACTAATTTCCCCGAAATGCCATCCCACCGGCTAAAATGTAAATCGCCGGTGGGATGGCATACACCTCTCAAGGCAACTTCGCCGATTTTGGCAAATCGCCGCGCCGTGTATGCCATCCCATCGGCGATTTACATTTTAGCCCGTGGGATGGCATTTTGGGGAGATTAATCTCCCTGTGTGCACAGTCCTTACTAGTAGCCCAGTAGCTCCAATAATATTACTAGCTTCAGGGTTACTTCAACTCTCTCCGCTTTTTGCCCAGGATGCTGAGAGATGTACCTAGAGCATAATATCCAGGTAAGACAGAGATCATCCAAAGTGAACTTTTCCATTAGATTCCCTTTAAATTACTAATTCATTTAACTCTCTCTTTGTAACTCCCTCTTTGTATAGTAAAGAAATGTATATTGTATCTAGCTGATACAATACTATATATATATATATATATATATATATATATATATATATATATACACAGTGGATGAAATAATTATTTGACCCCTCAATGATTTTGTAAGTTTGTCCAATGACAAAGAAATGAAAAGTCTCAGAACAGTATCATTTCAATGGTAGGTTTATTTTAACAGTGGCAGATAGCACATCAAAAGGAAAATCGAAAAAATAACTTTAAATAAAAGATAGCAACTGATTTGCATTTCATTGAGTGAAATAAGTTTTTGAACCCTCTAACAAAAAAAGACTTAATACTTAGTGGAAAAACCCTTGTTTGCAAGCACAGAGGTCAAACGTTTCTTGTAATTGATGACCAAGTTTGCGCACATTTTAGGAGGAATGTTGGTCCACTCCTCTTTGCAGATCATCTCTAAATCCCTAAGGTTTCGAGGCTGTCTCTGTGCAACTCTGAGCTTGAGCTCCCTCCATAGGTTTTCTATTGGATTAAGGTCCGGAGACTGACTAGGCCACTCCATGACCTTAATGTGCTTCTTCTTGAGCCACTCCTTTGTTGCCTTTGCTGTATGTTTTGGGTCATTGTCGTGCTGGAACACCCATCCACGACCCATTTTCAGTTTCCTGGCAGAGGGAAGGAGGTTGTCGTTCAGGATTTCACGATACATGGCTCTGTCCATTTTCCCGTTAATGCGAATAAGTTGTCCTGTGCCCTTAGCAGAAAAACACCCCCAAAGCAAAATGTTTCCACCCCCATGCTTGACGGTGGGGACGGTGTTTTGGGGGTCATAGGCAGCATTTTTCTTCCTCCAAACACAGCGAGTTGAGTTAATGCCAAAGAGCTCTATTTTGGTCTCATCAGACCACAGCACCTTCTCCCAGTCACTCACAGAATCATTCAGGTGTTCATTGGCAAACTTCAGACGGGCCTGCACATGTGCCTTCTTGAGCAGGGGGACCTTGCGAGCGCTGCAGGATTTTAATCCATTGCAGTGTAATGTGTTTCCAATGGTTTTCTTGGTGACTGTGGTCCCTGCTAATTTGAGGTCATTAACTAACTCCTCCCGTGTAGTTCTAGGATGCTTTTTCACCTTTCTCAGAATCATTGACACCCCACGAGGTGAGATCTTGCGTGGAGCCCCAGAGCGAGGTCGATTGATGGTCATTTTGTGCTCCTTCCATTTTCGAACAATCGCACCAACAGTTGTCACCTTCTCTCCCAGCTTCTTGTAGCCCATTCCAGCCTTGTGCAGGTCTATAATTTTGTCTCTGACATCCTTGGACAGCTCTTTGGTCTTTCCCATGTTGGAGAGTTTGGAGTCTGCTTGATTGATTGATTCTGTGGACAGGTGTCTTTTATACAGGTGACTAGTTAAGACAGGTGTCCTTAATGAGGTTGACTAATAGAGTAGAAGTGTCTAACCACTCTGTGGGAGCCAGAACTCTTAATGGTTGGTAGGGGTTCAAAAACTTATTTCACTCAATGAAATGCAAATCAGTTGCTATCTTTTATTTAAAGTTATTTTTTCGATTTTCCTTTTGATGTGCTATCTGCCACTGTTAAAATAAACCTACCATTGAAATGATACTGTTCTGAGACTTTTCATTTCTTTGTCATTGGACAAACTTACAAAATCAGTGAGGGGTCAAATAATTATTTCCTCCACTGTATATATTGGTTTGTGCATGGTATGTGTGGAAGGGCAGAAAATTGTCTACATATTTGAGAATCTGGCATGAATTCAGGGATGTGCCAGTGCTCTGAATGCTGACAAGAGATTTGCAAGGAGGTATGTGTGCTGCAATGTGTAGTGTTGATGGCTGAAGGTGTCATGGGATACACATCAGTGTTACTGTCATATGAGCACTTAGCTGTTCCAGGAGAATTCTGCACTTGACAAATTACCAGGAAAGGTGCAGGAATGATCTAGGAATGTGACAGGTTCGTAAAGTGGTGCACAAGCTTCACTACTGCACTGGGAAGCAGCAGAAATACCCTGTATTGACAGCTATTGCAAAGCAGCAAGTAAGAACCAATAAAAAACTCTTAGGTTTATTAATAGATCACTAGTTATGCAGCCATAGCAACTTGTAGAACATGTAGAAAACATGGAATTCTACAGATTAAAAAAAAAAAACCATATGTACAAAAACACTCAATTTAAAGAAAAAGGGTCGCTAGGAAACCAAATGTAGGAACACATATCAAAAAAGGTGCTCCAGGTGCACCAGCCCCTGTCCCTCAGCACAGGGAGTGGTAATCTGTCAACAGAACTACAAAATTAAAATCTATGGCTACACTAAAATCATCAGCATCTCCATTTTCCCTATTCATTTGGTGTCCTAGGGGAACTTAATCATAGACAATAATATTACATTAAATTGACCTATGAGTGAGTGCCCCTAGGGCACAAAACACATAAAGCAAATGGAGATGCTGATGATTTTTATGAAGCCATAAATAAAGATTTTTTTACTTTTAATTTTGTGGCCCTTGTGGAGTCCTCAGTTGAGTGCTCAGTTTTTTCCAAGTTTACAAACCTTGCCAAAATACACAAAAGTACATCTTGCTAAGTACTGACAATACAGACATCGGTGGATTACAGGCCAAGGTTCATGTGATGGAATCACTGTTTGGAAGAGCATGTGCCAGCGACTGCTGTGTGATGAAAGTATGACAGGCATAATCCAGTGACTACTTAAACTTGGCTACTATGCTCAGTCATGCTCAAACCTCTCTGCTATACAAAGTACAGAGGTTCCAGCTGTTAAGTGAAAGGTTTATGGGCTTGAAGCCTTTGTATCTGGCAGCTACAGACGAGTAAGGAGATGTCTCACGACTTAACTATAATAATGAAATGATCCTTCAAGTTGGGCAAGCCAGACAAACAGCTTTTTATAAACACGTAATAGTCGAATAAGACATTGACTGAATGAACAAACCAAGACTCTGACTAGACAATGGCAAACACATAACCCTAATGGTATGAGCCCATCTGAAATGTCATTGTGGAACTCCACTCCCTGCAACTGCACTCACGCCAACTCTGTGCCTGTCTTTTACACAAAATGCAGGTGGAGAGAAGTGGACCCTTAGATAGGGAAAGGATAGAGGTGGCCTGAATGCAGAACTCTGAAATCCTCCAGTTTAAATAACGTTAATACATGTTTATATTTTTTATGTTTACACAGCGGAATGATTCTCATCATTCCCTACATGAGTGGAGATAACAGTCTATGGTCTGTCTCACACACTAGGATCAATGTAATCAGAAGCCAATTAACCTGCCTGTACTTTGTGGTGTGTAGTAGAAAGCAGAGAACATGTTGCAGATAATGTCAGGGTATCTTTATACAACTTGCCACAGCAATTATCTACCCATGATAGCAGTCAGGTACTGCCCATTCACAGACCTGTGCTGGTGACCCTCAAAGATCCTGCCGACTACTGAAACAGATCCAAGTTAGGAAAGTACCCTCACGCTGAGTCTGTGATAATATCTTCTTAGGGCCCACACACACAGCCATGAAGGTCACCTCTTACTGCCAACACACACTGTATCCTCCTAAATCTAATAACAGAGTCAACTCATACCAATAACCACACAGATGCCAGTTTTCTAGGACAGTCATAAGTCAGTTTGGGTCACGAAGACATGACATTTATTTTTATCCTGACTTAAGCTTCTCACATACTAAGGCAAAAAAAAATTTCTCTCCAGTTTGTTCATTTTTCAGAACTGGTCCATTATTCTACTTCATATTACAATCACGTATTGTCAGGCCCCTCAGAAGCTTCACAATACCTAAAAGACCAAAGCAGGGAGCTGAAAGTCCAGTGGGGATGTTTGTGGTTGGACACAGATAAGCCTTTTCAACATATATATCTGCATCTACTTGTGTATGGCAACTCACACCAAATATTGCAGACCAGTTCAGAATTAAGGCAAGAATGTATACATTTCACAGATCTGTACGTGCTGCTTTTGTATAACACCCTGACAGACAACTTTGACAGTTCTTGATGACAGAAAAATTATTTGACAACAGAAAAAGGCTCATGGGATCTGGTGAGATTATCAAAGGGTATTTTAATCTTAACACTCAAACAAGACATGAGAAACTGAAAGGGAAGCAAAGTAAAGCTGAAAATATAATGTGAAGTTCCTGGAAACATCCTACTCATTAGTGCATGATGGGTCACAAGGAGCTGAGAAACTTCTCATGTTTATTGTCATAATTTTGCAACTCCTAGCCTCTGCTGATAGGAGAAAGCTGTCACATTTAGCTAAAGGGCCAAAGGTATTATTTAATAAACTAGCTCTAGAGTGTGCCGACAAGCAATTAATTGGTTGGCATAATGGTCTCAGGTGGACCCAGAAGGTACTGATCCCTAGTTAAATACATAATTCAGATTGGTACAGATGGGGGAATACCATAAAAAAAAGTTGTATAGATAAACTTGATAGAATTCAAATGTTTATAATCCCCATAGCTCTTTTCTTTTGTCTGTGAAAGAGTCCTAAGGGCTATGGCAGAGAGGACTTTTTGTTGCCCCCAGTCTCATCCAGCATGGATGGCAAAATGTGCAAAGTTAGCTCTCTATTGGGATAAATGTAGATAGCCGGTGGTAAAACATATACATTGTGCAGTACCTGAAGTTGCGAGACAAAAGTCTGCCATTACCCTAAGGGTGGCATACACTGGATGATACTTTTCAGTATACAGTATCACTGCCCAAATACTGTATGGCCACCTTTGTATTTTACTGGTCCTTTGGGCTAACAGCAGGAAACAATTAGAACAGCAGGAAGTAATATGTTGCAGATGCAGATGAAATTTTTAAAATGTGCTCAATTTTCAAACCAAACAATATCTACAGTAAAAAGAATCATCCACCCAACATTCACATACCAAAAATCATGTAGACCATCTTAAGTGGTATTTAAAGCATTAGCAATCTACTCAGCCAGTATAACTACTGAGCCAATGACTGACCATCTGAGGAAAAGCATGTATAAAGCAAACTGCTTACTAAAGGGCAACAACATGGGGGAAACAACTGCTAGAGCATGTCGTTGTTGGAATCTTCATGGAATGCTAGAATATGATCTCAGTTCATACTTTTACAAATCTGCTTTGGCGACGTTTGCTTTTTCTAACAGCATACATTTTGAAGGAAAAAATTATTAAACTAGCAAAAAAGCAGCAAGTGAAAACTCTGCATCTTAAGCTAATCATACACATTGTTAACAGATCTTTTCTGTATTATAGGAAAAAGTTTATCCTAAAACAATTGTTTAAAAGTACGATTTGTCCAAATGACAAGAAATATCGTCTAGTTAAAAGTTGGAAAATTACCTGCATAGTCCTGCAAACAACTGGACAATGGGCAAATTTCATTGCTAAGGATGAAAAGTTTCAAACCTGCCCGACTGATTTTCTGACCAATACTGGATGAAAGATCGCTGATGTATGATTGTTCAGTTCCTACTAACCTTACAATAAACTAACGGTTTTGTCAGATTACACTGATATTGGTTGTTAGGAAAGGAAAATGTGTTACGAGTATGACCAGCTTTAGTAGATTGTAAGCTCTTTTGGGCAGGGTTCCCTTCACCTCTTGTATCGGTTATTGATTGCTTTATATGTTACTCTGTATTTCCAATGTATGAAACCCACTTATTGTACAGCGCTGCGGAATATGTTGGTGCTTTATAAATAAATGTTAATAATAATACACAAGATTTAAACCCACAGACACAACCAATCCTAGACAGTTTTGCTTTCCTAACAATGAGGAAGTAATGAGGAGGAGGGGAAGGTAGCATTAATAGCTCTCGGAGCCCATATACTGGCTGACTTCTCACAAATGATTCAGCTGAAATAGCCGCAGCATGGAAACAACTGCCAAACAGCACCTTCCAGAATCCTCTGGTAGTAAGTGAATGCTGACAGGGTGACTAACTTTATGCTATGTTATGTATACGAAAATAAATGTTCTGTGTAGGGTAAAAAAAGTCTTCAGCAATGCAACCTGACCTGCACAGGGTTTAGGGTAGGTAATTTGCCATGGGTGAGACTATAGTGTGACAAAATTGTTACAAACATTCATTGAATAACTGGGGATGCTGGGGATAGCAGAGTCGAGTCTTCTCAATAGAGTGCAAAAGACTTTGTGCTCTGCCCGCTCTTCTCAAACTGCAGCCCCAACTCAGCTGAACTACAAATCCCAGACACCCTTCCCTTTAGTGTATGCTTCTGGTGGTGCTATATTAATCACACGCAGCGGGCTGGGACTGAAGCCATTTGCTCACATCCTGCACAAGTCCCACATCTCAGGGGAACAGAGGGAAATAATGAGTCAGAAGCACCCAGCCCAGCCTATGAGCTCACACTCATAATATTTATACACTGCCACGACAAGCTTGGAATATCCCTTCCTCTGCCCTCTACACCAACAAAGGAAGGGTTAAGTAGTGTCATGCCCCACTTAACCACATCACTGCCAGAATAAAGTTATGAGCTTCTCCCAGGTTCATTAACATCTCAAAGTGTACATATGTGCTCAGCTGGACAACAGAATGGCTCTGGAGCAAGTGGCAAAGCAGGGATTTGATTCTCTAAAAACTTGTCTGTATTATAATGATTGCGACAACCCAGGGTGTCCAACCTGTGGGCCCTCAGCAGTTGCCGAACTACAGTTCCCAGAACCCCCAACAACCTATTTTGTCCCTTCCAATCCCAGGGCCCACAACAAATAACCTCTTAACACTACTGGAAAGCCAGCCTTGCTCCTTAGTAATAATGAACATATTGGAAAATACTCAAAGGAACATAGTTCCAGGTCTTTAGAAACAAAAAGCTCAGCTGGCATGCCAAAATATAAATAAAAAGATAAAACTACAGAAACAGAAAGCATATTGCAGAGAAAGAGAAACACAGGAAACACATGCTCTAGGTTCCAGGTACGGGTAAAGAAGTGATGCTGCTGCTCTTAAGGAGAAAAGAGTAACAGGAAAGGCTTCTTTATTGGGCAGCCCAGCACACTTAAACAGCTTTTTTCAATTAATAGTCTTAAAGAGGAACTCTAGCTTCTGAACCAAAATTTGTTAATGAGCCCCACAGAACACAGAAACCCCTAATATACCTATAACTGTATTCTGTTCCTTTAAAAAGTATGGATAAAACAGTTCTTCTGCATTATTTGAAATACTGGTAGGGGAGGAGGGACTAGAACACTGACATTAAAAATTGTAACAACTTTTCCACAGATTACAGACAGCATGCAGAAACCACAAAACCCACAATGCATTGCAGTGCAATGTTCCTTTTCTTACTGTCATCACGTGTGCAAAGTATCTTAAAGTAGCCAGCCGAACAGAGGGCTAGGCTTAGGTAACTGTTCCAAACCATACTATTGTATTAAAAATCATGAAAAGGCTACATATTTTTTACTTGATGTATATTGCAATGTTGCTTGAAGTCATGTTTACTTTTCAAAAAGCTTAAGTTGTGTTTAGATAGAGTTCCGCTTTAAGCTGTCTCCACAAAGTCTGGCCACTGGGTCATCTGAATGTTTTGCCACCAGGTCAGATAACTGAATTATATGTAATTTGAGAACATATGCGACTATTACATTTGTACTAAAAGAGCATGAGTCCTGAGAAGCATTCCTGATTGTTTCATTTAAATGCAGTTGGTCCATTTGAACTTGAAGGCAACTCATAGGTCCATGTAAGACATTACTCTCACAAAACCAGTACAGGTAACATGTTTATGTACATTTTTTTTGTAAACTGACAAGTGGTAAGGCAGACATTTTCTAAAATAGGTATCAATGCAGTTACTGAGAAGATTGCATTACCACAGCAAGTCCCACAATGCAACTGCAGATGGCTGGATGGACCTGTACTTTCCATCAGCCCCAGTATAGTAAAGCATTGAGCCATTGTTTACTTTAGAATCATGCCGTGCATCCCGGTCCATCAAATATTTGTCATATTCTGCCATTACCACTTGCACCAAATGAATCTGTCAACCAGTGTCCTCATTTAGAAAAGTTATTATAAGTACATATTACAAATGCGAGTATCTGCAAGTGTGGATAGACAGATGAAATTAAGAGCTTCTTTCCATTTATTACATTCCCAAAGTGAATACATTTAAGATGATATATTTATGCCAGACAATTATATACAATGGCACACCGACAGCAGTGAGATGCAGAGGTGCCACAAGGACTAAGATTTGGCTTCATTTTCCTGCTGTTTCACCCTTTAGTGGTGAGGAAAATGTGAACCTTATCTAAAGTCCATAGCAACAGTAACTCTGAGGTGAAAAAAAGCAGAACAGAGCAAAGTTCAGTCTATGTGCAAGTACCCAATAGGACCACAATTCTAGTTCTGCTTTAGTCAGGAGGGGGGAAAGGAAATTTTCATGCAGCACCTAATGACACTCCAAATAAGACTGCCTGTGTATATAACAGCTGAATGTTTGACATAGAACTAAGAATGATAGGTGTGTCTATAAATATAACAGCTGAATGTTTAATATAGCACATAACAGGGGGTTTTGTATATAATGGCTGAATGTAAAACATATAGAATAGGTAATATCACATTATACTGCTTCCCCCATGCACTGGACCCTGTTAGGGGCAGAATGCAGAATCATAACTCACCCAGCTCCAGGGGAGCAGACAATCTCCTCCTCAGACGTTGCCAGGTTTTGGATGCCCTGTCTTTAAAATAAGAACGATTTAGCCTGCTTCCTTCCTGCATTCCCGTCTTTATTATATGAGCTGTTCTGGTATCCTCTCAGATCCACTCAGCTCAGATCCACTCAGCATTTCCCCAAGATCCAGGGAAGTCCCACAGCACAAGCAGAGGCGAGGAGGCACAATCATTAGCAAGAGCTGTCTGTAGCAGCGCAGAGACTGGAGGCAGCATGGAAAGTGTGACAGCAAGCTCCCCCCCAGGCTGTGTCTGGGACAGCTGGATGTGTCTGAGTGTGTGCCTGTATCTATACTGCTCTATTCTGTAGCTCCGCAAGCAGCTCTGGGGCTCACTCTGTTACTGGGCAGCATGTGTCTGTGTGCATCTCGCCTGTGCTTGTATGACATGTGACTCTCTGCGTCTCTTTGTGTTTCTATATTTGCCATTAGGGATATGTGTGTGTCTACTTGCCTGCTTTATATTTGTTCAACCACTTTGCTTGTTTGTGTCATTGCACTGATATGTTATCATGTTTAATTCTATCTAACCAAATTAATTTCATACTTTCTGTTATTTTTGGGACCCCTGTATTACTTGCTAGCTAAATCCCCCCTCCCCTCTACATGGTCAGTTAAGTTGCAGCTACAGTAACAACACCCAAGGTTGAGTTAGTGAGTTCATCTGGTCTGTTCTGTTTGTAACTGGCACTTCAGACTTATACCCACCCAACAACCTCACCACCCTCACCACCACTTTACCACTAATAGGTGTCCATACTACTCCTTAAAGTTAGCAAATCTCCTGTGCCCCAGCATACAGTCAGTTCCAGCACATACAAGTACCTCCATAATGTATGTCACAGCTGTCACCTTCTCTCCCTAGCATTTGATTACTGTCCCTCCCCAAAGAGCTTGCTTACTCACATACCCTGGCCACATGCTAACAAATTGCCCAAAATAAGCCATGGGAGGAGACTTTACACAACAAAGCTCTTAGGAAGAATGATATTTAGTACTTGGGTCTCCATGGAGAATCAACAGCTGTTAGGACAAATCTGTGACAGTGATGGGCAGACAGATTAAGTAGTGCATGGGCATGTCCTTAAAAACAGAAGAGCTGCCCGACCACACACACATCCTTTACTTAGAAAAGACAAATTTCTGTGGTCACATGAAGCAAGTATTTCTGGTGTATAGAAGCAAGCCCCATTCTGAGTATGCAATTCGGTCAAATAACAATACTGGCAATGGACAGATTAGCTAGATGTCAGCTGGGCAGGTCCCCAACCTAATGGCATGCATCATATAAATTTGATCTAATTGTTTGGCCCCAGAGGCAGAACTATCGGATCAATCCAATATTGAGGTGGCCATATCCTGTAGAGATCTGTCCACTGTGCCAAACAAGCGGACCTTAGGGGCAGATTTATGAAAATGTGAGTTTACAGCTTGACATAAAAATTCACCCACTTTCTATTCATTCCTATGGGATTTTTAGGAGCGTATTTATCAAATGAGTTTTTTACTTTCACCCATAATAAATATGGTTCTAACAATCCCATAGGAATGAATAGAAAGTTGGTGATTTTTTCTGTATAAGCTCTTAACTCACATTTTGATAAATCTGTCCCATAATGTGCATGGCCAGAAGAGATGAATGAAGCAGATATGAAACATTATGGCACAGCCCCAACCTGCTGTTAATTGCTTCCCCTGGCATAAACGGGAGGCACCAGGGGTCATTCAGATTGACCTGTGGTGATCAACAGAACTGTATAAAATATTGGTATATGGATTTAAGGTGGCCATATGCAGTTTGGCGAGGTCAGCAAATAATCTTCTCTGGATATGCCCACATAAGGTGGCCAAAATCGGGCTAATTTGACCGTTTGCACTATGGCCAAATGAACGAATTACGTCAGGTATAGGCGACGTTGGACACAAGACCGCGTCAATGAGCCGATGCAGTCCTAGATCCGATGGAAGATCAAACCTGCCCAATTGAGATCTGGCCAATTTTAGGCCAAATGTCGGTTGGGAAGACCCGTCGGGGGTGCCAATACACGGGCAGATACGCAGCCAATCGGTATAAAAGACCCAAATTGGCAGCTAAAATCTGCCTTTGTATGGCCACCTGCTGTGTATGACCTAATCTGGTCTCATTTTTATTCTGTAACCCTTGTTTGTTAAACTATAGTAAGACCCTGCATAACTGGATGGTGCTATATAAATAAATGATGTTGAGAATAAGAAAAGATGTAAGACCCAGGAAGAGAAGAAAAGATGAATGAATGAGACAGAAGCAAGGCAAAGTGAGGGATGGAGAAGCAGAGTATGTGAGTAATGGATGCACAAAGGAGAGAGGCACAGGGGTAAGGGCTGGAGGGCAAAGACATGGGAGAGAGGATGAAGGTAAGCATAGCTTGCAGACAGGGTTTACAAGGCTATATAAGTAGGGACTGGTAGCAGAAAGCTATCAGTCAGTGCACTGAGAAGGACTGTGTACACCCTTCTTACAACAAATAAATAAAACCGTGGGGGGGGGCACAGTAGCGAGGAAGTTGGAATTGCATTAGTGCTGACCAGAGGCAAATACCATATGTTTGCTCTTAACAGATAATCTATTGTTTTCAACAGCCACGCAAATTAAAAGGCCATAGTAATTTCTGATCTAGCCAAACCACAAACAGTGTAGCATAAGTAATGACACATTCATCTTAGCCTGCTGGACACAGGCATCAAGTAGCCCCTATCATAGTGAAAGTAGCCTATGTTTGCTGAGTCAGAAGGTCTGTCCAGACAGACTCATGGCTAGGAAATGTTGAAGTGAGAGGTGACCTGAGGCTGAAGTGCTGACACATTATTGCTCTAGATCACAAAGGTCATTTCAATCAACCACCCTTCCTTCGGGTTCTAGTTTCCCAATTCCCATGAACCCCCATCCAACCCCTTCTGTTGTCCATTACCAGCTGTAAAGCAATAAACCAGCTGTATTCCTCTTTGTTGAAGCTTTGTTTGTATGACTCAAGGGTTTTCAGACTGAAGCCCTCCAGTTGTTTTTAACCTACAAATCACCTCTATTAATAGTCCGTCCCTGTAAATGTGGATCGATTTTAAAAAATCCAACTGCACAGAATTTTTTAAAATGTTTGCTATAACATACCAAGCGGCGCTTAAAACACCATTTGCATTGAATAATTAAACAGTGTCGGACTGGGATGCCAGGGGCCCACCAGAAAACCTTAGACCAGGGGGCTCAAACTCAATTTACCTGGGGGCCGCAGGAGGCAAAGTCAGGATGAGGCTGGGCCGTATAAGGGATTTCACAAAAAAAAGTCGGGAGCTGCTGATTGCGGAAATGACGTTATGCCATCATAACAGTTATTATGGGAAGACGTAAGGAGCTAATTGTGCACACAGAACGTCTTCCCATAATAACTGTTATGATGGCATAACGTCATTTCCGCAATCAGCAGCTCCCGCCCGCCGTGCCTAGCATTATTCCTTGAATCGCAATAAAAATCGCGATCCATTCATTCGGCGTTGGTGCGGGCCACAAAATATTGTACCGAGGGCCGCAAATGGCCCGCGGGCCGTGAGTTTGAGACCCCTGCCTTAGACCATGGGCCCACTCTCCAGACTATTTTTCATCCACTTCTTACTCAGTCTCTATATTTTCCTAGTTTTTTTATATTTACATATAATAATTTATTCTTCTATATATTTAGTTGCTTTGTTCCCATAGAAAAATAAGTAATGACTGAATGAATTGGGCCAAACAGCTAGAAGCAAGAGGGCCCACTGACACCTGGTCCCACCGGGAATTTTCCTGGTATCCCTGTTGGCCAATCCAACACTGTAATTAAACCAATTTGTCCATCCCCATAACCCTTCTAAAGCTTTAGTGAGCAGGGCCCTCTTTTCATCTTGCATCCATTGGTTGTATTTTTATATGTTATCTGTATGTTCAAAGTATGCCCTCATTTCCTTTATAGCACTATGGAGTATCTTCATAATAAAAATAATGATGATGCTCAGTAGTCCTAACATATTGCTTTTTCAAGCTGCTCACATAATTATATTTCGGCAAATGTAGGTTTTTGCACAAATGACAGGGGCATTTTGCTGTTAGCGGTGATCAAAAAGATTGTGTATTAGCCTAACGTTTGTGCACAATTAGTACCAGGCCAATAAGGCATTCAAGGCAAACCCCCTGCCATCAACCACCCCACGCTGTCATCACCTTGCCACTACCATGGCATCTCCCCACCCTACCACTCAGCACCTAAGTTTTTACAAGTCAATTAAGCATCAAAAGTAAAGCCTTATTTGTCACAGAGCAAATTCTGGAAACACATTTCTAGCCAAGTGTGAAGTCATACCATCAGGTCATGCCTGGTCTTAATTTTATAGGTAACGTCTATTTTATGCCGGCATAGGGACATTTATTAACTTGTTGAATATTCTTTTTTCTTACAAAGCTGCATAACCCTCATGATTTTTATCTTAGCTTTTAGCTACATTAATAAGAAAAACATTCAGACCACCCTTGTCCAAGATTTCATCTACTGATTGTTTATAACACCAAAGGATTTTGATCTCTTATCAGGAATAAATAAAGTGAATAAAGCTTTGCAAAACTGGATACATTTCCTAACAGGAAATGGCTCAGCAATATTAAAAATCTAGATACAAACAAATTAAGTTAATGACTCCTGGGGCAGATCCTGGGGCAGATTTACTAAAAATCTATCTTTTCTCATTTTTTCTTTTTAAAAATCCGAATAAACTCATTTCCACAAATGTCTTACATTTGCTAAAAAGTCTGAGCTAAACAAGTACGTGTGGGAAAAAGTGCAACTTTTCTCAATTGTTGCACCAAAACCTTTACTTTTTTGAATTGTCAATAAAACCTGTGTCAAAAATCCAAAATTTTTGAAGCAAAGAAGAATCCTCCATGGAAGTGCCAGTAATTTCTACATGATCTTGACAAGTTTTAGCTGGCGAATTGTTGGATTCGGAGTTTTAGCCAGTTTGTTGCATAGTAAATCTCGAAAAAGTCACAACTTTTTTTCCTGTGACTTTTAGCGCTAAAATTGGAATTTTTTTTTAAATAAAGCCATTAGTAGATGCTCCCCCTAGAGTCAGACTAAGGATATGGGAGCAATACTTTCTAAAAAAGGGATAATTAAATACACAAATCCGTGTTCAAAGTTGTATGCTTAGACAAAAACACACCTCTAGGAGTGGGGCCAAACAGCTGTAAAAAGGGTTATAAAACTATTCCCAATAATGGAGTCAGGAATTAGGAGGATGCTGGGTACTTTACTGTTCATATTAGGAGTTCTGTACTTGTGACCCGAACCAGGCCCAGTGGGGTGCCAGTATATATAAATAACAAAGCCAATCTGTTTTTGCGTCAGTGGTGGAGTTGGCACAGTGCAGGAAGGCTTATCACAAGTACAGAACTCTTAATATGAATGGTAAAATAACCAGCATCCTCTAATTCCTGGCCTTATTTTTAGAAATAGTTTTAGAAGCCTTTTTATAGCTATTTGGTTGTATTAGGCACCAGCCCATTGATCTGCTAAAGGGGGCAATTGCTTTGCCTTAACCTGCCAACCTTCAGGCTTTAGGCCAACATGCTCATAATTATTCCATACATTTTACCAGCTTTTCACAATGATATTACTTAAGGTGGCCATACACCTTCAGACCAACGGGTGGGCAATATCGGACAAATCCAGGTTAATTTGGTTGTTTGGCCGAATTAGAACAACGGGTATAGGAGAAGTCGGAGCAGGGACCGATGCAGTCTGATCCGACTAAATTTTTTAACCTGCCTGATCAATATCTGGCTGATTTCAGGCCAGATATGGGTTGGGCAGGCCCGTCGTTGGTGCCCCTACATGGGCCGATTAGCTGCTGCTAGAATCGGCCCGTGTATTGCCACCTTAAGTCTTTGCTTTTCAGCTCTTTTGCAAGTGCCATAAATGCATTTAAATATCTCTTACCTGCATTTTTTACGTCCCCTTTAATAGCACCCTACAAGAGAACAGAGAAAAAATAAATGTAGTAGATGCACTGAAACCATTTATATTAACTTGCTACTTGTTCAAAGTTGATTGCTGACTGGTTGCTACTGACAACTGCACTTCTGAAATTTAGCACCTATGTAAATATATGAGCCCCCATGAATATAGGGCACCAAGTTTCCCCATATGCAGTAACCTATGTCAATGAATAAGATATTTGCTATTTGGCCATTAAATGCAGTTGATTATTGGTTGCTAAGGGCTATGATTGATTGCTAAGGGCCACTGCACCTGGGCAAACTTAGTGTATTTTTATTGTTCACTGTCTGACCCTCCCTCCTTTTAATACCCACCTAAGCATATACTTTGGTGCCGTTTTTAACCACCAAAGTCCTTTTGGTTGGTCTAAAATGTTCGGATGAACATCCACTTGGACTTCTCATCTTATTTCCAATCAGTGGGACATTATAGGCATGCCTCATTTTGGGGTGTGGTCCATATATGTCAGAGGAAGGTTTATTGCCCCTTTATTATTTGTATTATAATGCCCTAAAAATGATTTTACTGCACCAGCAATCTTGAATGTAGTAATATGCTTCTAACAAAAACCGACTGCATTTATATTACACAAATAAGTCCACAAATGAATAATAATCAATCTTAATTCAAAGCATGACTCTCCATGCCATGGAATAGAAATGCTTTAGGTCTGTGGGCAGTGTGTGGGGGCTGAACCACCATGAAGCCCTGCGCAAGTCTTGTTTAGACCCTAAGGGTCTGTGTTTTCACATGCCACCACACACAGGCAAAATCTGCTCCAGATGTGGCCCCAGAGACCTTAGATAAATATAGAAAGGTCACATCCGGCAGGGTTACTTGGAGACAACGAATAAATTCCCTTGTGGAGAAATACACAGTTTAAAATTACATATTTATCATATAGGGAACAGAAAACATGCAGCAACATATTTGCATTTATGGGATACTAAAGATAGGACTAAAGATAGAACCTCCCAGAGAAATATTTAGGCATAAAATACACATCTATATTTTTTGCTATGATGTTTATTGAGGTAGTATAATGGTTCTGACCGCCAGATAAAAGATACATGCAGCAAGAATATATTGTAGTTATTCTTTATTTTCAGTAGCCACAGTAACACCAAAAATGAATGGGTTTAATTTAGTTTTTAAATATAATGTACTGATAGGGCTAATGCACATTGGAAGTATAATCCAACAGCTGAAGAACAAATAAAATGCCTGAAATAGTCACTGCCCAACAAAATCCCCCCAATGATCTCCCAAATCTCTGCACAGACAACTAATCTCCCAAAATGCCTTCCCACTGGCAATAATGTGACTCCCTGGTGGGAAGGCATATGCTTCACTAAGTTGCCCAAAGTTTCCTTCACAAGGAAACTTCTTGCAACTTAGCGATGCAAGATAATTCAATTTTCAGTTGGTCTTCATTTACATTTTTATAATATCTGAATTATTTGCCTTCCTCTTATGCCTCTTTCCATTCTTTAAATGGGAGTCTCCTTCTGCCACAAATTCCACAAACGCATAAGAAATCCACGCTCTCACATGACTTATGATCAGGGAGGATTCTATGATATGAGCCGCCCTGAAATGGGTCCAGTGATGCCACAACTCCCCCCCCTTTCCTGTTCCAGATGGGTTCTATGGGATGGCACCGCTAATGTAGAGAGTGCAGTTGCCCTCTCTGCACTAAAAGAGCCAAATTTCAATATATACGTATGGTACCAGTAAAATCATATATATATATCTATCTATATATATATATATATACAGGTATGGGATCCCTTATCCGGAAACCCGTTATCCAGAAAGCTCCGAATTACGGAAAGCCCCTCTCCCATAGACTCCATATTAATCAAATAATTCAGAATTTTAAAACTGATTTCCTTTTTCTCTGTATTAATAAAACAGCATGTTGTAATTGATCCCAACTAAGATATAAATAATCCTTACTGGATGCAAAACAATCCTGTTAGTCGTAATTAATGTTTTATTGATTTTTTAGTAGGCTTAAGGTATGGAGATCCAAATTACGGAAAGACCCCATATCCGGAATACCCTTGGTCCCGAGCATTCTGGATAACGGGTCCTATACCTGTATATATATATATTGCTGGACAAACAAATATAGCTTGAAATGTAAATAAAATGTATCCACATATTAGCGTTACTAGTCCTTTAAATATTTTTTTATTCAGGCCTCACTCACTTCCTGCTTGGAGCTGCCTTTTGGCAAGAAAGTGAGATTTAAAGAGGAAAAGTGTTTCCTTCCTACAACCTGCTAAAAACATCACAACACAGAAAGTCTTATTATTTTTATTATCCATTATTTATACAGACATAGGGCATTACTGAGAATATAGATCATTTACACAAATGCCTGCCCCAGTGGACCTTACAATTTGATATTGTATCACATGAACACAGAGACTAGGAGCCAATTAACCTGTCTGTAACTCCATCAAGAAGATCTTTAAAATACAATAGAAAATATACTGACTTATATGACCATATTTTGTTCAGTAAGTATACCTGGGCTCAGCAGCAGCTGCACAAAACATAAAAAATGTGTGCAAATTCGCATAGCCTAAATTCCTTAAATGTAAAGTACTTGCACAGATGTGTCCTTGTGGCGAGCATCAACCCACCCATTGGCTCAATTACTGTAACTGAGGCACAAGGCACCCCTGCTGCCATTCACCGGGTGGGAAGCAAAAGGCTCCCTTTGAGCACTGTGCCTGTAGGTTGGTGTTGTAACCACGTACTTAATGAAGTATTAATGCTACCAGTGAGAGAGACATCTATGTGTTTCCTGATTAGATTTACAGTAGGTAACAAGGGAGTATCCAAAATGCATGCTTCTTAAAGGGGAAGGAAAGGCAAAGTCACTTGGGGGTGCCAAAATGTTAGGCACCCCCAAGTGACTTTAACCGCTTACCTTGTACCCCGGGCTGGTGCCCCTGTTAGGAGAAAATAGCACCAGCCCGGGGTACCTGGAGCGCAGCACTTCCTCCTTCCGCCTTCCACTTCCTAAACTGCCGGTGGCCGGGCATGCACAGTAGAGCGAAAAAGCCGACTTAAATGTTTAAGTTCGGCTTTTCACTCTACTGCGCATGCGCGCGCAGCGAAGCCGGAAGGAGGAAGCGCCGGCAGCTACCCCGGGCTGGTGCTGTTTTCTCCTGACAGCGGCACCAGCCCGGGGTAAAAGGTAGGCGGTTAAAGTCACTTGGGGGTGCCTAACATTTTGGCACCCCCAAGTGACTTTACCTTTCTTTTTCCTTTAAAGGGCCACGACTGTAACAGAAAGGGAAAACATGCACAGGTTTCTCCAGAGCATAATAAAGAGAAATGAGAATTATATTTTTTACATTATGGGACAGATTTTGAAAGTGTAAGATTAGAGTTCACCTCACCCACTATCTTTTCATTCCTATGTGATTTTCAGAAGCATATTTATTAAATGGTGAACTCTAATTTTCACCCACTAATAAATACAGTTCTAAAAATAACATAGAAATGAAAACAAAGTGGGTGAGTTATTCTGTGGTAAACTAACATTTTCATAACCCTGCCCCTATTTTAGCTCTACAAATGTTGTTGAAGTACAGGTATGGGACCTGTTATCCAGAATGCTCGGGACCTGGGGTTTTCCGGATAAGGGATCTTTCTGTAATTTGGAATTCCATAACTTGTCTGCTAAAAATCATTTAAATATTGAATAAACCCAATAGGATTGTTTTGCCCCCAATAAGGATTAATTATATCTTAGCTGGATCAAGTACAATGTTCTGTTTTATTATTACAGAGAAAAAGGAAATCATTTTCAAAAATTAGAATTATTTGCTTATAATGGAGTCTATGGGAGATGGCCTTTCCTTAATTCGGAACTTTCTGGATAAGGGGTTTCCGGATAAGGGATCCCATACCAGTAATAGAACTCCTAGCCACTGTCAAGTATCTCATGTGTCCTGTAAACCCAGATTCTACTTGTTTCTATTCCTAGACAGTTTTGCAGTTGGCCTTATTCTTTTTCAGTTTAAATTGTTTGGACCCTTTCTGCGCTGACAACTTAAATGCTATCTGGTGTTCTAAGGCTAGAAACCAGATTCATCGTAAGGTTACATATTTTTGGTCACTTTATCATTATTCTTATGTTCATACTGTCTCCTGTTCATCTTTCAGTCTGTAATTCAAACCAATGTTTGGTTACTATTGAAAATGGGACCCTAGCAACCATATGATGCTATACATTCCAAAGTGGAGAACAAACAAATAAATAGTTCACAATAATAATAATATTTAAAAAATAATGAAACAAATAAGATCAATACCACTATCTCCAAACTGCTAAAAGTACAGTGTTTTGATTCACTTTCATATTTTCACATAAAACATTCCCTTAACAGGTACATATGGGTTAAAGTGCAAAGCAAAGTATGATGAAATAGCTTTTGTCCTTTATAGAGCATTTGTTTTCTGCTCATTTGCAATTATACAAATCAGCGGAAGTTTCCATAGGACGCTCCCAAACCAGTGATTTTGAATAGACCACGTTCTGCAGCTTTTTATGATGACATAAATGCAATTACGCAACAATGGAATGTGTGAGTGAGCACATAATGAGCAATGTCTTTGTACGATACTATTAACATGTAAAAGAATGGATACAGAGCCATAGCTATAAAGAGAGTGCACACATCCTATTCACATTTTTGGACAGATAAACATATTTATTCAGTTCCAACGTTTGCCTTTACCCACGCCAGACCTAATACAGGTATGGGACCTGTTATCCAGACCTGGGGTTTTTCGAATCTTTCTGTAATTTGGATCTCCATAACTTAAGTCTGCTAAAAATCATATAAATATTGAGTAAATCCAACAGGCTTGTTTTGCCTATTATAAGGAATAACTATATCTTAGTTGGGATCAAGTACAAGGTACTGTTTTATAATTACAGAGAAAAAGGGAATCATTCTTAAAAATGAGAAGTATTCGCTTATAATGGAGTCTATGGCAAATGACGTTTCTGTAATTCGAAACTTTCCGGATAACGGGTTTCCAAATAAGGGATCCCATACCTGTACTTCTTACACATTCGGTGCAGCTCATCAATCGTCAGATTTTCAGGCTACAGCATCATCTGGGACATAATGTCATTCCCACATGGGAATCGGTGACTGGCAAACAGCTGAGAAAACCACACGGGAAGCTGATAAAAGGCACATGTACAATGCAGGGCACAATTGGGGCATTAGCACAGCTATCCACATTGTGCTCTTGTCCCGACAATTGTCATTTAGCAGAGGTCACTAGTGACATGTAAAGATAACTTGTTTACCCAGATAGTCACAGTGATATGTTCCTAATATATGTAATATATGTGTGTGTGTAGCCATCCCCATCCCTCTCTCACATGGGTGCACTATATTTAGCAGTGACAGAGGAGCCCTGGCTTGCCCTTTGCAGCTGTCACCCTCTCCACATCCCACGTTACCTTTGCACGCCTGAAACAAGCCCTGAATATATCCAGCAGTGGCATTGTGTACGGCTGAGGGGGGCTCTCAGATGGGGTTCCTGCGCAGAGAAAGCAGCGACGCACCGCAGCCCCCAGCCAGCTCCATGGGATACAGCAAGGCCAGAACAGCTGTGAGAGGAGCTGTCAGTGAGGGAAGGAGGGAGGGAGAGAGAGAGGCGGAGTGGGGAATTCAAATCCTGCACCGTTATCCAGTTGGCTGGAACAGCATTCTGCGTGAGACAAACTGGCACAGACCATGCCTTGTTGCTTGCTCACCACATTGCGTTATAGCGGCATGGGCAATAGAAAAGCCTCAATCACCAACAGAAATGTAAAGGGGGTGAATGATAAAACGGGTCCATTCACTTGGCTGAGTATATCAGCCACTTGGTTTCTGTCTCACTTATGGGCATGCAGAACGCCAGCGCCACTTTTATATGCACCAAACCCAATTCTTTGGGTTTGGCCGAACCCCCGAATCCATGTTAAGGGATTCGGCCGAAAACAAAACGGAATGCTAATTAGGATTTGGAAGGGTTAAATGTTAAAAAAAATTTTACACTTCCGTGTTTATGCAGCGACATTAACCCTTCCATAGCATATGCTAATTAGGATTTGGATTCCGTTCAGCCAGGACTGCGGATTCGGCTGAATCCAAACCCTGCCTTAAAAGGCTGAATCCTGGCCTAATACCGAACCGAATCCCTGATTCGGTGCATCCCTACTTAAAAACAGTGAATTGAGAAAGTTCAAGTTAAAATGATGAAATTGTCTTAATATAGACATTAAAAAAAAACATTTTGGAATTTGAAAAAATTCAAGTTTGTGAATTTATCTTCAACAATTTTAGCTGTAAATGAACATTTTACTCTAAATACAGGGCTATAGATGAACATTAAGATGACAGATACTGCCATGTTATTACACACGTGTTTATTCATGTGTTCCCACACATTCCACCACACGGAATGTATGAAAGAAGCACCTTGTAAATGACAGGCAGGTAAGAAATATTTCATGGCTTCCCATTCTTTATAGAGTGCACTATTCACAGTGTAAAGATTTATGGTGTAAAAGAGCAAATGAGAGAATAAATTGCATTAAAGACATAAAAACATGCAGATTTTACTGTTTTCGCCCTTTTGTTACTAAACTGAGACCATTATATACATTGTTGGCAAAAAAAAAGTTACAGAGTGACAGCAACATAGACTTGACATTCCAACATTCCATTCACATCAATAGGGAAAGAAAGCACTTTGCTAAGCAACCAAAAGAACTGGCCACTGGCAGTCAAAGTGTTAAAGAAGCACTGTCTAGTAAAGTAAAGAATATGTTAATTTTAGTAGATTTTGTGCGTGCACAAAATGTAATCAACCTAGGGGCACATTTACTAAGACACGAATCTGAACCGAATTGGAAAAATTCCGATTTGAAAACGAACATTTTGCGACTTTTTCGTATTTTTTGCAATTTTTTCGGCGTCTTTACGAATTTTCGGAAATTGTCGCGACTTTTTTGTTACCAATACGATTTGCGTGAAAAAACGCGAGTTTTTCGTAGCCATTCCGAAAGTTGCGCAAAATCTGGCGATTTTTCGTAGCGTTAAAACTTGCGCAAAAAGTTGCGATTTTTTCGTAGCGTTAAAACTTGCGCGAAACGTCGCACCTTTTAAGTTTCAACGCTACGAAAAAGGCGCAACTTTTTGCGCAAGTTTTAACGCTACGAAAAATCGCCAGATTTTGCGCAACTTTCGGAATGGCTACGAAAAACTTGCGTTTTATCGCACAAATCATATTAGTAACGAAAAAGTTGCGACAATTTTCCGAAAAAATCGCAAAATACCGATCATTACGAAAAAAACGCAATCGGACGCATTCGGCCCGTTCGTGGGTTAGTAAATGTACCCCATAGTGTCATCCTTCATTTGCCTCGCTTAACAACATTTCCGCCATGCTTTGTGGCTGAGATCTTCATAAAAGAAATTTCCAGACCACAGCAGTTAGAGATCCTATGTGAAACTCATCATTTACATCACTGCAGGACTATGAAATATATCTAAGATTAATTTGATTTTTAAAAAAAGACAGTTTAGAAGAGAGACGAAAAAATTCCGTAATAGTTTTAAAATAAATACAAACGTGAACACCAAGGGGCTGATTTATTGAAGTCTGAATTTCGGACTTTAAAAAGCCGAGTGGGGAAAAATCATATTTAAAGCCGAAAATTTTGTATCGCATCGTGGCCGTACGAAAATATCATGGTATGATCCGAAACTAAAATAGTTTGAAAATAGATATTTGGGCCAATGGGCGTTTATTAATTTCAATGAGCTTGGAGCTGATGTGCAGCCTGGGAACAAGAAAGCCCCTCCCCAACTTGCATCTGTCCTCTCCATTCTGGAACCCAGCCAGGAGATCATAGCATTCTTTCCATGGGGGAGATACAGGAAACCAGAGGAGAAAACATTTCAGCTGAACTCACTCTCCTTAGCAAACATACTGCTCATCTAAACCCCCTCTTAAAGGGAAAATGCATGCTATTTATAAGTAGGTTTGTCCTCCATTTATTTTCCCTTAAACAAATGTTTGCATTTTTACATATGAGAGGGAGGTGACATATTGCTTGCCATAGCTGAGATTTTCTCCATACTAGTGACTACCAGGGGTCACATGCAAATAAGCACAGAATGGAAGTTCTGCATATGCAGTTAGTTCTCTTAAACTGAACACAAGGGGGAAATTAAAAGATGGTTAAGTGGTTAATATTTAGTCTTAATAGACAACATTTGAAACCCCCTATTTTTAGAAAAGTACATTTTAAAACTACTGTGGTTTGGTTGCTCTTTTCCTTAGCTTTGGTAGCAATTTTCATTTTAATTAAGTGTAGACAATTCTAAGACAGTTTATTATTTGTTCATTTTTTGTGGTTTATAAAGTTTCACTTGTTGTTCTAGGTTGGCATTTCTGGTTGCTAGGACACCTTTTACCCTAGCAACCAGGTGGAAGGTAGTTTGAAAGTCATAATGGAAGATGTACAGAGTAAGGTAAGCAGCAAAACGTAACGGTAATAAAAATGCAGCCAAAATAGAGCATCAGCTTTTGGTTGCTGGGGTCAGCAACCCCTAACAACTAGATATTCAGGGTGACTAAGGGGTGAATTTATTACATCACCAGTGATGTTTCTCTCTATTGTTAATAAATACACCCCAAGGAGGGCAAAAAATAATAAAACATTAAAAATAAAACCAACAGAAAAGTAGCCAATGTGGCCACTCATGACCCACATTCACCTTACTGCATAAACATCTTATTAGTTGCTATGGGTTACTGCTACTGGGCAAACTGAGTGCCTTTTATTACATATGGGGGCAGTTTAAAGAATTCTGGCAGGTAATAATACAAATAGGCAAAGAAGGAAAAGGAAGGAAAATTCTGTGCAGAAACAATATTATCCCTTACTGGTAAAAAATACAAGGAACCAGGATACAATTAAGTGTATAATTAGTATTTATGTTGGTGTAACCTTCTTATGTACAGAAGGAATGGCACAAACAGAAGCTACACATTACTGAGGCAATATAACTAATGCGGGCAGCTTATACATGATTTGAAGTAATAATTTTTTGTATATATGACAGAGAATATAAATGAGCCAGACTTGTTCCAAGGCTAACATGCACTGTATTGTTTGTAAAAGATTAACTCGAGTCAGGCAGTGTCTCTCTGTTGTTGGCAAAAAGTTTTTGAACTGAAGAAGCCACTCAGATGAGTGGTGAAACATTTCAAGAAAAAAAAAGTCCAGTTGTTTTAGACTTAATTCTACTATATACTGTATATCATGACCTGGATGAATGAGAATCTTCATAGACAGAATCAAAAATGTGTAATCAAACCCCCAGGCCTGGGCTGGAATTTGCCAGAATCCATTTATTGCCCTGAAACCCCCACCTCAAAAGTTGCAAAATGAAGACCAATCACAACTAACTGAATGTTCAGTTCAGAGCAGCCAAATATGCCCCATTCGTTTTATAAATATGCCCCTATAAGTAAACTGCCAACAACAGAGAGACACTGCCTGACTCGAGTTAATCTTTTACAAACAATACAGTGCATGTTAGCCTTGGAACAAGTCTGGCTCACCACTCATCCAAGTGGCTTCTTCAGTTCAAAAACTTTTCTGAACTGAAGAAGCCACTCGGATGAAAAAAAAATTCAGAAAAGTCCAGTTGTTTTAGAGTTAATTCTACAAGATATTTTTGATTCTGTAGCATGTTCACTATTAAAATTGCTTTGTGGCTGCCAAGGTCACTGACCATTCAGCACTTTCAATGTGAGAGGGTAAGATACAAATTAAACCAATGGCTAAAATGCTCAAGCAATCTAAAGGTGTCCATACACGTTAAGATCCGCTCATTTGGCAAAATCTCTTCTCCCAATATGCCCACCAAAGGGTAGTGATATCAGGTTAATTTGATTGTTTGGCCCTAATGGCGGGCATAGGAACAATGACACCTGCTCAATTTTTGCCCAGATATCTACCAGGGAGGCCCCATACACATATAGATAAGCTGCCGAATTGGTCTAATAGACTCGAATCTGCAACTTAAATCTGCCCGTGTATGGCCACCTTAAGTCCGGCCAGGCAAAAAAGGGTTAAGTATGGAGTGGGACACACAGTGATTTTCCACTCTCTGCTATGTAAAAAATTTACAAAAAGGTCAACAGAAAAATGACAAATCTGCAGAGGGAACAGGGACCCTTCTCATGAAGAAATGAATGTTCACATTTATAAGGGAGAGCTGTGTAAGGCTCATTTTAACCCCAAGGCTGCTGTCTGACATTTAACCCTTTTCAGACAGGCACATTTTTTTTCTACTGAACCCTTATCAATAGACCATATCGATCAAGGCAGTCGAATCCCAATAATTTGATCAGCAGTTTACTGGGCTGAAAAAAAACAAGGTTAAATGCTTAGCCAGTGGACAGCTTGCACTTATTAACCCTTACTGCTGGGATGCAGTGGGAGACAAGCCAAACATTCCTTCCATGCCAGCAGCACAAGCACTCCCACCCTGACCAACACGTGTTGTGAAAGAGCCACAAGTGTTTGGGTCACAAAACCATCCTTTGTTTTGTAGAAGGAGCCAACGGTTGTGCCATAAACAGCCCAGTGTAGGAGAGGCAGAGGGAAATGTAGACATGGATATAGAGCTGTCTATAAGAATTAATGGAAAATAAGAGCACTGATACTTTAAATGTAAACACATCCCCCCTTTCCTGCTGAGGTGCTTTACTAGTGAAAACTAGCTGCATAAATACACACCCTTCTCTGGAACTTTGGCCAGGCTGAAGCCCCTTGCTCACATAAATGCCCTTTGTGTGTCTCTTTAATCTGGCAACTGGAGTCTTTTAAAAATCAATGTAAAGCACTCCGTAACTTACTGGCGCTATATACTGTAAATAAATGATGATGATTATGCTGCAGTGACCTTTTAAAAAAGCTATCATATCAAGCTTTGATGATGGGATAGGCGTCTGTTGTCGTGGATTTGGCCGGATCCGAATGCTGCTGAAAAAGGTAGAATCTTGGATTGGTGCTTCCCTCAGGAAAAGCCTATTTGACATATCTTTGCCCTAATATTGGGCAGATATTATTTGAAGAATTTAAAAATCCTGCCGAGCTTGAGAACTGCATTAGCACAGTGTGTGACGCTTGTGTAGACGCTCAATAGGATCATTTATATTTAAATATTTTTTAGTAGACTTAAGGTGACCATACTTGCTACAATTGCGATCTTTTCCACAACCATTGGTCTCAGGAAAGAGACTAACTAACTTTAAGGGCTGAATCAGATATGCAGGTAGAAACAAAGGAATCCTTTACTCCTATCTGATGATTCAGCATTAACGTTATGATGTTCAGGCACATTCAAAAGCACCCAATCAAAATTTTTAGTCCTGTCTGAACGATGAGAAGACCGATATCCTGATATTGGTTGGTTTGTCTCCCACCATACATGCATTGAAATCGTAAGAAATGTTATGCCCACCTTTAGGACATGGAGATCCAAATTACAGACAGACCCCTTATATAGAAAACCACAGGTCCAGAGCATTTAGGATAGCAGGTCCCTAACCTGTACTAAAAGTGAACATACTGCATTATCCAAACTGACCCTATAGTACTTGCAAACCTAAGGGACTAGCTTAAATGATCATATCATGGCCACTGACTAGCTGAATTCACTCACTCTCAAAACATGTCTAATTTCCAGGCTGGCATAGATCTATCTTACCATGCAGTAAACCCAGAGTTTGTAGAAGCACTTCCTAGTCCTAGATTCTTTGTCTGTATTCTCTTTTTATCCTTATGTAGAATGTGAGCTCTCTACAAATAAAGCTTTATTGATCTTTCAACAGGGAATGCTGCCATTAAGCTAATACTAAATCCTAGAATGAATTGTCAGAAGATGGCAAGATGTTCATTTTAAGAGATTTTGTTTCTCACTCACTATAACTCTATATGGGAGGGACAGACATGGGAAGGCCAAACCACAAGTCTAAACTGGAACAAAATAATTGATAAATTCTCTGGCCAGCCTAAAAATGTGTGGTCAGCAGGGTACAAATTGCCTGAAAAATCATACTAATTTTATTTTCTGTGTTTATCAGTTGTATCAGATTGCTCATAGGCATTCAGCACACCCACAGCAACCTGATCCATGTACAATTAAATCAGTAGCTCTCTAAATCACTGCATTTGTGTGTGGCAGGCACTGCTGAACAATCTGATTTG
The DNA here is from genome assembly GCF_000004195.4 of Xenopus tropicalis. NCBI lineage: Eukaryota > Metazoa > Chordata > Amphibia > Anura > Pipidae > Xenopus > Xenopus tropicalis. The sequence continues at coordinate 41,967,100 of NC_030684.2, read as the reverse complement.
TGCAGATTAGTGACTTTCTAGTAACCTAATAACACTGTGTGTGTATCTTTAGTTTGTCAGTGAGGTTTGGCACCGGTGCAGGCAGCCTTGCCTCCCGGCATCTCAGAATTGAATTACAGGCTACGCGTGAGATTTGCTGAGTGGGTGCATAGTACAGAGTGAATTGTGTGTCCCACCCCAGATGTGCTCAGTGATAACAATGCAAAAAAGAGTAAAAGTATATAGAGATACCATATTTCCTTTCTAAGGGAAATAATCAGGTATAATCTTGTTAGACACTGCCTGTTAGGGCAGGGGCACACAAAGCGGATGATCAGTGTTCCTCTCTCTGTGTTTTTCACCCATGCAGAGAAAAGCTAAACAGAGTTGACATCTGCATGAAAATCCATAATTTAGCATTTACGCACCAAAATCTGACCTGTATAACTCCATACAGGCCAACGCTATGCCTACGAATGAACTTACAAAAGTGGATCCACTTTTCTCTGTCTGGGTAAAAAATGCAGCAGATTATGTGTGTCCCTGCCTTTAGCATCCAGACATCACTATTCACTATCTCCAACTGTGCTGATATTGTTTTGTTATTTCTTGCACTAAAAAGGACAAACAAGGTAACTGAAGCCACTACATGTTTGGCCCTTGGGGAATCCATTGTGCAGGTGGTGGGAAAATTGATCCATTGTGGTCCAAACATTGCACAATGTTATAGGTCATTTGCAGACCTGTCGTGAGAGAATCATCCATGGTCCTGATGGGACTTTTTTCAGACAGCCTAATCTGTTTCAGGGAGCTCATCATTTTGTCCCCATCTATGGACCTTTAAGGTGCTGTCATCAGTAGCTGGTTCAAAATATTGGCCCAAAAAAATTCTGTTATTGTTAAACGGAGAAGTAACAAGGTTCAGGGTCAAGCATGAAGCAATCTCATCAGTCCATGCACCAATCACAATCTTCTCTCAGCAAGAGGACTGTAGTGATGGAAGTGCGATCAGCAGAATGACTGGATGAAGGGCTTCCAGTAACTTACCACAATGTACTAAGAGCAGCAGCATTATATATTACACATACTAGACTTTAACTGCCCTTTAAACTCTTCTGGCAAGCACAGGACCCCTGCACAGACACCCTTCCCTAACCACACCAATCAGGCCACTCCCCCACAAAATGGCCTTGATCCCCTGTACCTGAGCATCAGATTCTATGTTACTATGTAACTGTAGACTTTACAATATTTTAAACAAATATCACCACCTAGTGGGCAATGCAGTTGTGTAGCTTTGAGATCTCTTGCTTTCAGACAAACTACTCTCAAGAAGTTTGCAGCAGAACGGCCAGCAAAAATATTCTCTAAAACAAAACAGAAAATATTTAGTCTCTGAGTAACTTTAACGGGGAAATGATAAACTCTAATTGGAGATTACCTATTACTGTTCATTAAATCATATTGGAAAAATGTTTTTTTGATTAGTAAGATTGATTTAACGGTATATTTGTTTTATTTGTTAAATTTTAATAACTGGGAGCAGCTATTTACCATAGTATCTTCCTAGCAATGTAAAACATTATTTTCTATGTCCATAATAGCTCATTACAAATATCCACAGAATTGCCAAAAAACCTTTTCAAGGGTGGTCCACCTTCAAGTTAACTTTTAGTGTGTTATAGAATGGCCAATACTAATAAACTTTTCAGTTACTCTTCATTATTTATTTTCCATAGTTTTTGAATCATGTGCTGGAGAGAAGTAATTTAAAAAACACAAATAATGAAAAAAAATGAAGTCCAACTGCAAACTGTCTTAGAATATTACCCTCTACATCAGGGGTCCCCAACCACCGGACCGGGGACCAGTGCCGGGCCGTGGCCTGTGCTAAACTGGCCCACTTCTTGTTCCAATTACCTGTGATCCCAACTCCATGACAACTGCTATGCGAAGCCCAGGAAGCTTTCTACTGATCATGAAAAGAACCAAAGTACTTAAAGCTCCATATTAAGTGTCTGGGGATGTCACCATTTAGGTGGGAGTAAGAAGAGCAAGGGGGCTGGGTGCATCTAGTTGCAAGGAAACAAGCTCAGGTCTATATCCACCAGCCCTGGTCCTCGGAAAAATTGTCTTGCTTGAAACCGGTCCATGGTGCAAAAAAGGTTGGAGACCACTGCTCTACATCATCCTAAAGGTGAACAATCCCATTAAAACCATAGGACCAATAGGATCTGTGCAAATTAAAAAAAAAATGGTAACAAAAATCAAATTAACTTACCATGTAACATGCACACTGTCCTTGTCCAGCCGGTCTACCACACTTCCTACACTGCTGCCAGTGACCTGCTGAGGCACTACTGCCCACAAGTATATCCTGGCTAAGCAGAACATTTCTGGAAATGTCACATTGGACATGTCCAGAGCAGATGCTGGCCTTGTGGCTGTCATTGGCATTGGATGTATCATAAACATGAAAGCTGGTTTCCTGGTCATTATTGTAACAGGAGCAAACGAGGCAAAGGAACTGTCTTAGTTGACTCAGTCGCTGCTCCTCTGGATACGGGTTACAAGAGGGCAGGCAACAGCTAGGCCTGGATAGGTCTGAAAGGAACATGTGGTCCTTGTTGCTCACAACTTTCTATAGAAGGGTTCCTCATGCTGCACCGACACACAGCTTTGAAAGACACCTCTCTGACGGCAGGTCTGTCTTCATTGCTCCTAAAAAGCAAATAAATACAAATAAAGCTTATGTAGCATCTTTGTGCCTTCATTTAAAAGAAAAGTTGAAATGTGCATAAAAATTTAGCCACATGCATTTCTCATCTGTAAAACGAATTGTTCACTTGGCCAGTAACAACATTTCATCCTTTCATTCTTAACCTATGGCTCAGAACCCAAACATGGGATCCTACACTATTTAGGGTGTGTCCCCATGATCCTCCTGAATATATGAAGCTGCCTCCTACAATGAGAAACAGTCAGTAAAAGCAACGTGCAAGCCCAGTTCTTAACCAATATTTGGGTTTTGACATTGATTACACCAATTAATTTGGGTATTCTGGGGAAAAACTGTCCTACAGGCTAGCACTACGTTAGCATCTGACTGCACTGGGTAAATGTGCCCATATTACACAGCACAGGGCATTTTTGTAGACCTATATGATAACTGCTGCCTACATAGTATGTACAGCAATCCCTGCAATAACATGAGGCTTTGCAGCTTGGGTCCCACATGACCCACTAGTGCCCGGTCGGGTCATAACTGCTGCACACTATATTGTCTTCACCTGGTATATGCATTTAAGAAGGGGGGGTGTCACAAAGGACGTTTGCGGATTTTACTATGTATGCCCAGCTTTTATTCTTGCTCACCCAAGACAAAGTTTAGTAAATTTTGATTTAAGTCATAGCAAATTTATTGGTCGAGTGGTTAGGGATTCCACTGTATGGGGGCCTTAATATATGGATTTGCCTCTACTTTGCCTTAGTTAGGGCTCTTACGCTCGGGCATTTCCAACTGCCCAATAGGGAAGAATGGGCTGCGTTTGTCTTGTGTTCCCCTGCAGTGTAGAGAAGGAGAGATCCACCAAAGGAAAACGCAAGGAGAAATGCCAGTGTGCAAGAGCCCTTAGTGACTGATTGAAACTGCAGCAAATCAGACTGCTCTCATGGGATATAACAGTGCTAAAAGGAATGATGGCTAAACTGGGAACATGTGTACACATAAATTAGATTGGAGCTAACTGCAACACATCAGGCAGTAATCCTATCTCTACATCTGCTGGATAATTCCACCCCCTACAAAACAGCTGTGAGCTGAGCCTGTGGCTGCATTAGCTCATTCTATGTGCAAAAGGGGATAAAACGGCTAAAAAAAAATGGGGGTGGGGGGGAGCAGAGCACGTCTGGGCAATACAAGAATTAGATCTGGTATCCAAACAATTTTAATACAGTCATCCCACAGGCAAGTGCCATGTGCATTCCCTGGAAATGAAACCTTTAACATCTTTAGTGCTGGAGCATCTCACAGAGCAAATGTGTATGTAACATAGTAAGTTGGGTTAAAAAAAGACACGCATCCATCAAGTTCAACCTTAATGCCTATATATAACCTGCCTAACTGCTAGCTTATCCAGAGGAAGGCAAAAAAACCCTTTCTAAAGCCTCTCCATTTTCTGTGTTTTACATGATAAGAATGATGTGCTGCCCAGAAAGAGGTTAGCGAAGGGATCCCCAACCTTTCTTACTTGCAAGCCACAGTCAAATGTAAAAAGACTTGGAGAGAAACACAAGCACCATAACAGTTCATGGAGGAGCCAAATAAGGGCTAAGATTGGCTATTAGGGAACCTCTATGCTTACAGCTTACAAGGGGCTTTATTTGGTAGTAAATCTTGTTTTTATCCAACCAAAACTTGCCCCCAAGTCAGGAATTCAAAAATAACTACCAGGTTTGGGGGCACTGAGAGCAACATCCAAGGGGTTGGCAAAATTTTGCTCACAAGCCACTGGCTGGGGATCACTGGGTTAGGGGACCAATTATATGTGGAGCCACAGCAATCCAAGGCCATATTTGTGCCTCAGTTAATAAATCTACAAATGCTCAACCAGAGCCACCCTATGCCCTTGTGGCTCATTAATGCAGCAATTAAATGCACAGGGGAGCCTCAACTCCGAACTGATTGGAAATGCCCATAGATATATACACACATCTAGAAAACTGGAGGCAATCCAGCTGAAATAGCTCTCATAATTCTGTTTGCAGACAGAGTCCCAGCAGCAGTAGATCTTTCATTGCGTTTTCTAATTTAGGATAAATGGAAGTTGTAGTTCATAGCTGATTTGTCAGTATGAAACACCAATATCCTATGATACATATCATTAGTATGTGGATATAACAGCTGCTGAACTATACTTTCCTATGAATGGAAGATAATTAGGCACATACAGTAAGGTACAATGACTTACCCTTTATGCTGGCAGTCTCTGCAGCTCCTGGTCTGTTTGTCTCTGTTGCATTAAGCTGGCACTTTGTGGATCACGGTAGCACAGCAGTCCAGCCAGATTGTCCCTCGGTATTCTTGGCAGTGCAGCACCCACGGAGCTGAGAGGGGCTTCTCCCAGGAGCAGGGAGGTGGAGGTGAGGGATCTCTGCTGACATCATCTTTGCATTGACACCTTTTTGCTGAATGTCTCAAGCAGCTGAGAGCTCAACTTTACTTTGTCCCTTCTGCTCTCACTGTTGTTCCAAATACCTCCAGGTCAGTGGGACAGACCCGCACCACTTTGTCTTTAATCCCCTCCACAGGGCAGTTACCTGGCTGCTAATGCACAGTCTGCTGCCGAGTTATGGGAAATCTTCCAGAGACAGACGATGATAGATGGAAATATAAAACATGCCCTAACCTGGGGCTAACACAAATATGCCTGGCCTTAAAGGAGCACTAACGCCTGGAAAAAAATAATTTATATCCAACAACATGTATCATTTAGTTGATGAATGTTTTCATAGTAATAGGAATGTAGCTGTCTGTACAGGTATGGGATCTGTTTTGCCTAAAACCTTTATCCAGAAAGCTCAGAATTAGGGGAAAGTCATCTCCCAAAAACTCCATTTTAATTCAAGTTTTAAAAAATGATTTCCTTTTTCTCTGTAGTAATAAAACAGTACCTTGTAATTGATCCCAACTAAAATGTAATTATTCCTTAATGGAGGCAAAACAATGCTACTGGTTTTAATTAATGTTTTAAGGTATAGAGATCCAAAATATGGAAAGACCCCTTATCTGGAAAACCACAGGTACCATACCAGTCTAGTGGAAAATTAAATATCTTCTTGGGGTGCTAAGACAAAGGAACACTGGCAAAGCATGCCATGCATACATTCTCCTTAGTTATTTGTCGTTTTTACTATTGCATTAATAAATATATAGTGTTGTGCAGATTTGTGTTAAGCAGTTCAGTTTTTATTTCTTTTGATTAGATTTCTGTGCATCTATTTTCTGACTTGTTCTCTTTTTCCAACCCCTACACAAGCTCTTAAATGGATGATTTTTATGGAATACTTTTTATTTCTAAATTACACAGTTTACATAGCAAATAATTCACTCTACCATTTCAAATGTTATTCTTGAACCAACAAATGTATATACTGTAATATTGGTGTGTAGGCGCCATCTCAGTGCATTGTGCCTGAGTCTGAGCTTTCAGATGGAGCCAGCGCTACATATTAGAACTGCTTTCAGGTAACCTATTGTTTCTCCTACTTCCATGTAACTGGAGGAGTCCCAAGCTGGACTTGGATTCCTTACTATTGAGTGCTATTGTGATATCTACTGGGAGCTGCTATCTTGCTTCCCATAGTTCTGCTGATCGGCTGCTGGGAGGGGGTGATATCACTCCAAGTTACACTTCAAGTGTGACTGAAGTTTATCAGAGCACAAATCACATGGCTGTAGCACCCTGGGAAATGAAGACTATGGCTAGCCCCATGTGAAATTTCAAAATTAAAAAATGGATTTTGATGCAGGATTCTGCATCGATAATAACCACCAATGAATTGAGTAAAGAAAGAACAGCACAGGCAAATTATATAATTAAGAGATCGGGAAGGTGAGGGTGGAGCAGGGGGCGTAACTGTCTTAAGCTGGCCATACACGCACCAATGATATAGTACAAAACCATTGAAGGCGCCCAAGCAAAATCTGTGTTCAGGGCTGAATCGGCAGGCGGAGGTAAAATTCCTATTGTTTCTACCTCCACATCTGACAATTCAGCCTTGAATGTCAGTGGGGGAAACGTCAGCAGGAAAGATCAGAATTACGACGTGTATGGCCACCTTTACTCAGAAATGGGCCTGGAGATGAACAGATAGCACAGCATAGCCGCAGCTCTGTTATATACAACATATATTAGCATGACAAGTATAAACAAAAAATAAAAATGACTTGTTTACATTTTTTAGCAATGACATTCCTGTTATAGCTGTTTAGTGTTTGGAAAATCTTGGTTATGTATTGTGTGTTTGTTTATGTCCCACTTTTACTGCAAAGTCTACTTTATCAGGAATATCTCCAAACATATCCTCTTTAGCAAAATCCAACCTATAATATGCTCCCCTGCTGTGTACTCATTGCATGCTTTGCTAATCCAGCAGCAAAACAGTTTTTTTCTTTCTGCATCAATTGAAATTCTGGCAGGGAAGGAGGGTCTTAAACTTTGATGTTATAAATTGTAACAACTCTTCAGCTTACAGACAGCATGCAGGAACTACATCACCCATAATGCATTGCAATGTGATGTTCCTTTCCTTATTGACATCATGTGTGCAAGGCATTGTGGGATTTGGAGGATGCAGGCTGAAAGCAGGCTAAAGACAGTGGACTACTACATTGCTTGAAATTATATTTACCTTTTTAAAAAGCTTAAAGTGCGTTTTGGTGGAGTTCCCCTTTAAACATGAAGAATATAAAAACATTCTTGCTCAACAACATACAGTAGTTAAAAATAAGCTATCCTTCACAACAGGATGTTTTATAATGCAAGAGTCGAGTACGGCAGTTTCAGGCAAGTTAGAGGGTTAAGACAAATGGAAATTATTCCACTGACAAACTAAAAATACACGCACCAAAAAACTATTCTCTCAGTAGGTGGTTTGGGGCCAAGCCAAAGATCCTACCACAAATTCAATATGAAAAAATAATTAATGGAGTAGTATAACTCTTGTATAAAAAAAAATTGGTTCTTCCTTATAATTAAATGGCTCCAGGCAGAAAAAAATGTTGGGCTCCCCCATTGCTCATGCACCCCACCACCTACCTCTATAATTATGTACTTTTCTTCTTGCTCAGATTTTGTTGCACTACAACTCCAGACACAATCCAAGATGTTATCAAGTGCTAAACATTATGGGGACTGTAGTCCAGAAAAATCAAGCACGGATTATGATGACTGAGATGTCGCATTTCTGAGAGCTGCGGAGCCAAAAGCCAGGTATAAGTAGTCTAAAACTACAATTGCTAATATTTCAAAGCTACCATGATTAAATATAAATCATTCCATTCTCTGAAGACCAGCTGAAAACTTGTTTTGGTTATGTGCATCCTTCAAATACTAAACAATCATTTATTGGTGCACCTTCTGTTTAAGATGGTCTTATTTTTAGCATAACAATCCCACATCCTGGGGGTGTGGTCTCTTGATTATTTTAATAATTGAAATATTGGGAGTCTGAAATAAAACTTTGGCTGCCACCATTTCTCGGTTTCTTTCAAAACATATTTTTCAGGTATTACTAATTCTGTCTATGGCGGGCCAGTGACATAGGGGGTGAGGCAGAGTGGGGGTGGAGTTGTGACATTTCAGGGACCGCCTCAGCCTTGGCTGGTATTTTACCAGCTAGGCTGGTAAAATACTGGCTGGGTAGCAACCCTACAAAGGTATAGCTTCCCTATCTTCTGTTCTCCTGTGTGTTAGAGCAGCATTTGTCTACTCTAGCTTGTTTCTGCACAGGGAAGTAGCTAGGGATTTAGGTTGCCACCTCTTACTTTAGGTCTTACCAACTAATGACACAGCGGGTAAGGCAGAAAGGGGGCAGAGATGTGCCATTTCAGGGCAGGCCCCAGCCTTGGCTGGTATTTTACTGGCAAAGCTGGTGAAATACCAGCCAGGTGGCAACCCTATATTGTGATAACTTCCTTATCTTCTGTTCTGCTTACTTTGTGTTGGAGCAGCATTTGTCTACTCTACCTTGTTTCTGCACAAGAAAATCATGCCCCTGTCCCTGCGCAGAAGGAAGGCCTGGAGAAAAAGCTGCAGGGAGGGCTATTACAGTCTGCCCTGACCCTGGGTGAAGGCACACCAAATTATTATTTTACCTGCTCTCTCATATAGCATAGGAACAATACTCCTGGAGTGCCTAAAGGTGGCCATACACGCACCGATATTATCGTACGAAACCTCGTTTCGTACGATAATCGGTGCGTGTATGGCATGTCGGCGAGTCGACCGATATCGCAGGAAGCTGCCGATATCGGACGACTCGCCGATCGGACAAGTTTGAAAATTTTGATCGGGCGCCATAGAAGGCGCCTGACCAAAATTCTCCCTTCAGAGCTGAATCGGCAGAAGGAGGTAGAAATCCTATTGTTTCTACCTCCTTACCTGCCGATTCAGCCCTGAATGGTGTGTGGCGGATCTTACGATGTTTCGTGCGACCGATGGTCGTACGAAACATCGTCGGATCGCCACGTGTATGGCCACCTTAACAGGGCAATCAGTACAGAATTACCAACAGTAATAATGAGTACAGTGTTAGAATATATCTCAAACACTGGTACTACTCTTGTGAAATCTATAAAAGCGATCAGCCTCAAGGCAACACTGGTGCCAAGCAGTAATGGAAAGTGACAAAGTTATCTACTATTTGAAGAACTTTTGATGAAACATCTCTCAGGAACCCAAGAAACCTGAGGAGCAGTATTTTCCTAAGAATTTTTCAAATGATTTCGCTACAGGGCTTGGTTAGGAACTCTAGTTATGAAAGTATCCCCTTTAAAATGGATCTAAACCTGAAAGTTGAAATAATGTAAACTCTTCACTGAGCATTTCTGCAATTTGCACTGATTTTCTATTTTTAGCAGTTTCTGAGATATTTGCATTGTTAGAATGCTATGGCCAAGTCTTTGGTCAACTGAAAGTCAGCAACCCAAGTGTTAACAGAATATGCATGAAGAATGCATTGACAGGGTCACTGACACTCCGGGCCTTCAAAAATAGCTGGTTGTTTAAAGTCTGCTGAGCAGTGTAAAACTTCTAAAAATGCTAATGTCTTGGAAAACTCTACAAATAGAAAATGTATGTAAATTGCAAAGTGCTCCAAGGACCACTCTGCATAGCATTTGGTTAATTACCCTCTTATATCATGTGGATGGTGACCCTAAGTAATGAGAGGGCAGTTTATAGTCCACATTGAAGACAGACAGAACATGAAAGCAAATTATTTAAAGGGAATCTTAACCCCCAAAAGGAATTGAAGTGCTTCTCCAAGTACTTTTGCATTTATTTTCTATTTTTGGGATATTCTGAGCAGTTAGACAGCGTATACCAGGCTTTTGTCTTAAAGGAGAAGGAAAGGTAAAAACTGAGTAAGCTTTATCAGAAAGGTCTAAGTGAATACAGCCATAAACACTGCACTGGGTCCTCTGTCAAAAGATTTGTTGTCTCTGTTTTCCTGTGCCAGAGACATGCAGCTCTCTCTTCTCTCCCCTCTCCTGCCCCCCCTCCTCAAGAATGCTAAGAACTCACTCCCCCCCTTAGGAATGTGGATCTGAGCCAATCAGCAGGAAGCTTCCTCGTAGTCTTACAAACTGAGCATGTACACGGGTCTGGGTCTCGGTGCAGGAGTGAGGCATTATGGGAACTTTTTGTTCCTGTTTGGCTTCTGATCATCTGAATGGGAGAAATATGGGGAGACTTAAGGGCACTATTGAGAGAACTGAAGGTATGCCTGCAGCTTGAGATTAACTCTTTATTAGCCTTCCCTTCTCCTTTAAAAGGTATTTCTTAAACACAGCAACCCTAGGGTTAAAACGACTATACAGGAAGCGCACAGAACAAAATTCCCTGAAACAGCTGCCGTGACTGAATATTCAACTGAATAATGATGTGCCACTAAAGGTGGCTGTACACCTTACAATTGCGATTTTCGTATGATACTATCGGCGCGTGTATGGCCAGCTTAAAACCCAAACTTAAAATGAAAGCATTGAAAGCATACAGTTGTTCTTGTAATATTCATTTTGTACAGAATGTGCACCATTCAATTGTTTAGTATCACAAGGATGCCCATAAGAAAGCAGGTTTCCAGTTGGTCTTCAAAGAATGAATTGATTTCAACTTAATCAGGATAGTTTTGAGATATTAGCCTTAGTAGGCAGTTTTAGACTGCTAGTTCCTGACTTTTGGCCAAGTACTAGCAGTCTAAAACTGCCTACAACTACTAATATCTCAAACCTACCCTGATTAAGTTCATATCAATTCATTCTTTGAAACCAGTTGGAAACCTGTTTCCTTATGCACATTCTCTTGATACTAACAATATTTTAATGTTGCACCTTCTGCACAAGATGAATATTACAAGAACAACTGTGTGCTTTTAATGCTTTCATTTCAAGTTTGTGTCTAAGTCACACATTATTCAGCCAAATATTTTTGATAAAGAATTTCTTTCCCATTTGTACTTAGAGTCACAGCAGCTGTCCGGGGAAGAAAAACATCTGCAGCTGCCTGTATTCTGGCACCATACCAGATAATGTGGGTCTTTGAGCAAAATATTTCAAGGGCTGCGTCATACTCTGAATAATGACAGATCTACAAATGTTTGAGCACTTAAAGAAACAGCAACGGAGAAACACAAGCTGATACTGTAAGATTCTATACTAAATGACTAATACTAAAATTACTTGAAATCTTAAAGGAGAAGGAAAGGTACAATCACTGGGGGGTAACAAATGTTAGGCACCCCCAGTGATTGTAATCACTTACTTGATACCCCGGGCTGGGCCTCGTGCTAGCAGAAAACTGCACCGGCCCGGGGTACCTAGCGAGTGATCCTCTTCCTTCCATCTCCTATTTTCTCCATCCCAGGGCCGACGTATACAGAGTAGAGTGCAAAAGCTGGCTTTTTTGTTAAAGTTCAGCTGTTTACTCTACTGCGCATGTAGAAATGGCATGAACAAATAAGGAAGAATACAGGTAGATAGACAGACAGATCTCCAGATAGATCTCACAATACGATAGATCTCTGCTAACTTGGGTGACTAATCACTCCGATATACCTTTCCACCGGTAACAAAGGGAATCGTCCGGTGGAAAGGCCTACATATTGGTTCATAGGTTCAGTCTCGCATAGTTGCCTGCAGGAAGAAACCTAACATGACTTTGGAAAGCCGAAAGGATCTCTGCTACCATCGGCGACTAATCTCTCCTAAACGCTTTTCCAATGGCAACAAAGGAAATCACCAATGGAAAGGCATTTAGGAGAGATTAGTCGCCCGAGGTAGCAAAGATCTATTGTGTGCAAGTAATCTCTGACATTAACATTCTGCCTTAACATTCTGTTGGCACACAGAGGTTATATTAATCCCACTCTCTTGCTGTATAATGCAAGCTATCTCCTATGTGGAAAAGGACAGAAGATTCAAGAAGGAAATGATAAACTGGGAACAGGTATTCTTTGCTGACTATGAATGCAAGCAACTAAGGCAGCAAACAAATTAGAAACATTGTGACTAATACCTATACCTACATCTGCTAGTCATTTTGTTATCTGTATCTACCTTCAAAAATAAAGCTTTACAATTTGAATGTGTTTTGTCTTATTACGGAAAGTGTCTGCATTAATGCCTTTTGTTTATTCCTGAGACTGTACCCATACCTTAGTTATGTTACACACAAAGCTTTGTCCTTTTTTGTTGCAGCTACTTAACCAAGGCCATTTCTTGGTTAATACCGCACAGAAGTGCCAGTAACGAGCCGTTAAGATCCCTCTGTTATTTACAGGAACCAGTAGGAGTGAGTTCGTGCTCTATATAAATTAAACAGTATATTAAAAACCAAAGGAAGAAGTCAGTATAAAAACAACCAGTGCAAGTCTTAATATTTGTAATGTACTTATAAAGGTACATAATTACTATATGGCAGAATCTAAGGTCTGATTTTTGTGTGCACTTTATGTTGGCACACATTTATCTGAAATCAATGGTCTTACATCCAAGGGAGTACGCTACATTAGGTTTGTAATCCATTAATAAATATCCAGCCGGTGTTCCCAAAAATTGTAGTGACTGGTATATAGTCCTGGTTCTCATCTTAAATAGAAGTGGGTAACTAGCTAAGCAGGGGTGACTGACCCTAGCAGGCACTGCAACCTGGTGCTCTAACCTACTCTGATCAGACGAGGGCCTGACAAATGAACCTTTTGGTTCTCATGAAATAATTCCCCAAGTCCCTAACTGGGCCCTAGATCTGTAATAGCTACAGTGTATGCCAATTGGAACAGGAACCTGAGGGGCCTATATTGCAAGGAAGGTAAAGTCGATCCCTGGCTGACACTCACTGGCACACTAAGGGGAACCTGCACTTAACCAATCCTGCATCCCAGACAATGGGGCTGATTTACTAACCCACGAATCCGAATTGGAAAAATTCTGATTGGAAAACGAACATTTTACGATTTTGCGATTTTTTCGTCGCTGTTACGACTTTTCGTAAATTGTCGCGACTTTTTCGTAACCATTACGACTTGCGCGAAAAGTCGCGACTTTTTCGTAGCCATTACGATTCGCTCGTATCTTGTCGCGACTTTTTCGTATTGAGCGCTCGTAAGCGGCGGGCGAAACTTTCAGACTTAGCATGATTTGGGAAACCTCCCATAGGACTCAATGGCACTCTGCAGCTCCAAACTGGCCCAAGAAAAGTCTCCATACTGAAGCTTGAATGAATCCGAAACTTTCGTACTCGGCGTGAAAGCAGCGAAAAAGTTGCGACTTTTCACACAAGTCGTAACGCTACGAAAAAGTCGCAACATTTTACGAAGCAATCGTAATGGCTACGAAAAAGTCGCAACAATTTCTGAAAGTACCGATCATTACAAAAAAAACGCATTTGGACGCCGTCGGACGATTCGTGGGTTAGTAAATGTGCCCCAATCTCTATCTCCTTGCTGCCAGATCTTTGCATGCTCTCTCCTTTTCTTATTGCCTTGGCTTTCTCTTTTCCATGGTTCTTTCCATAGTCCCATAGTATCAGTCTTGCTTGTTTCCAGCCTAAGGCTGCCACCTGCAGGCTGGAGGTGACTTTTGCACACTCCTTATTTGCCTATTACAATGTCAGAGCTGTCAACCTCTGATGCTCGTATCTAGGGGGATCTTGAAAATCCAAAAATTGTTACTGATGTCGGGAAGTGACTTCATGTTCCAGAGCTGTGCATATGCGCAAATGCCTCACTGGAGCCTGACTAAATGATACCCACATATGTGCAATTGCTTACTATGATATCTTAAAATGCTTACTGCGCATGCGTGCCCAGAAATCGAGCGCAAAAAAACAGGAGTACTGGAGGCTTTGTCACTACCCCCTTTGTTAGGCAATTGCCTGCAGCTGGTTCAAGGTTTCCTCCAGGGCAAATAGATAGGAAGAAAAGTAATTAATATAGCCTGCCATGCCCTGTGAGAGGTAGTCATGACACAAATGTTGCAAGCTTTCCAGAGATGGCACAGGGGCACAATTGTTTCCCCCAACCAGAGTATGGGCTTTATTAGCCTGCGCAATTTGAGGGTAATAGGTGCCCTTTAAGGGCCCTGACATATAAGGGGATTAGTCGCCAATATATAGTGCCATTTTAATAACTGATATTTAAAGGAACAAATAAATGACAGTGTGATCACACTAGGTCGCCAAACAAGCATATCTTTTCCTGATATGCCCACCTAAGGAGGGCGATATTGGGCTAATTCGATTGTTTGGCCCTAGGCCCAAAGATTAAATTACATTGAGGGGTATAAGAGCCGCCAGACTGAGGACCGCATCAATGAGCCAATAAGGTCCTCAATCCAACAGGGAAATCAAACCTGCCAGATCAACACCTGGCCAATTTTTGGCCAGACATCAATCAGGGAGGCCCATCAGGGGCCCCATACATGGGCAAATAACTTGCCAAATCAGTCTAAAGGACTTGAATCTGCAGCTTAAATCTGCCAGGGTATGGCCACCTTTACACCAGTCTTTGCGAATTAAGCACAAGTGATAGCAAATAATTGATCTTCATAAACTCCCAATTACCTCTTCAGTAAGGATTTACCCATCAGGGGTCATTAACAGCACAATAGATGCATTCACTTCAGGTCCTTCAAATGGAACCTAGGTGGTATAGGACCCACTTAGATGCCTAAACTAGAGGACAGACTGAATAAAAGGGTAACTAAATTATTAGTATCCTACACTATTATATAATAAAAAATGGATATATTCTGCATTAGTTCTGTTTGCTGATTGTGTGATGCAAATGCACAATCTAGCTAGATGGTTTAGAGCAGTGATCTAAATCAAGAAAGATGAAAACTGCTGACACCATGCAATTCTTTAACCTGCAGACACCTTTAGAGCAGTGATCCCCAACCGTGGCTCGGGGCAACATGTTGCTCCCCAACCCCTTGGATGTTGCTTTCAACAGCAACATCAGTTGAAGGGTCACAATTTGGACATAATCTGACAAAAACAGTGAGAATATCTAACAGTATTTGCACAGACACATACAGTAGCTTTCTCAAGTAAGGTTGCCAACTTTCCTGGGAAAACAACAGCCATCCTACCTATATTGTTATCTTTCTTCCCTATTGATAATGATTGATAATGATTTGCACCAAGCACCGTTTTTATCATCCAGACCAGGAAAATATGGGCCAGTTGGTAAACCTATCTCTAAGGGAACCCTGAAGGGCCAAATGCCCTCTCTGCCCTGTATAGTGTGGATGTGCAGTGTACAGTGCCCTGTGTGCTTTAACAGTTTGTTGTGTGTGTTGGGGGTATAAGTTCTGTACACACCCAAAGTGCGCAGCTTAGGGGAAATGTTCCATCACTTCAGTTTCCAAAATGAAGAGCTTCAGAACAAAAAGTCCCCAGAAGATTCCTAATAGAATAGCACTGCCTGCCTGCTACAACTTTTAGCATTCCCTACAAGAGCCAGTAGTAGAGCTAGGGTTCAGGTAACAGTTGGAGGGGGCACCTTTTGTTGGTCTACCAGATATCCATGTCATAAGTCATTTGCTTATAATAATGTGAAAGAAAGCCAAAGAAACCATGTTGTGCTATAGGTATTATACTGTTCTGGTGGGAGAGGGAGAGTTCTTCAAAATTGTGCATTTCTTTCATTTTTTTATACCAATCTTGTAATGTTGGGGTTACAGTTTGTTTCCACTTCTGTGGTATCAATATTTTGGCAGCATTTAACAAATAAGTTTCTATTGTTGATAGACCCATCAGTGGTGTGGCGAAAACTAGGGTGCTGTAGAGATACTGTAAGTCGCAATGTTTGGTATTCACATATATGGAGATGTATGGTATCACAGATTGTTCATGTTAACAAGCAGAATGCTGGTATAGATGTGTGCTTAAACCAATGGCAGTAGTTTATTGCTGAACATAGAAACTCAACAACATAACAAAATATCAAAAATATCATATGTGAACAGTGAATTAAATTCCATGTCCTAGGTGAAGTAATAAGAGTAAGCCCTTGTAACTTGCAAAAAAGCATGCGATAAGCGTTATCGCACTTTAGTGAATCAGCCCCTAAATATCTTCTCTTTTCCTTTATTTCTCTAGGCTCAGTAAGAACATCTTGTGGCCCCAACCACAGAGGAAATCCACAGAGCACAGACAGAGCTGTGGATCAGCAAAGCTGCACTGACACTGGACCTTCCCAGGAAAAGTGCAGCTGAGTAGAAGAAGGAAAAGAAGGAGATACTGAAGAAGAAGAAGAAGAAGGCCAGACTGAAACACCTGAACAAGGCCTTGCAGGAGATTAACGCTGCTGTCCAGCACTGCAGTGTCTAGGTGCCTTCTCCTCATACACCCACAGCTCTACTATTGTGTGTTATTTTACTCCTGTTTCACCAGTTGTGTTTTGTTTTACTCCAGTTCCACTGGTTACTTCTCTTTATTCCATCTTCAGTTTCACCAGCAACACCTCTTCAGCCGCACTTTCACCAGCAGAGCCTCTTCCTCCGCAGTTCCACAACTGGTGCCCCTCCTCTTCAGCCACACTTCCACCAGTGGTGCTCCTCCTCTTCAGCCACACTTCCACCAGCGGTGCCCTTCCTTCACTTTTACCAGTGGAATCTCTCCTCTCCTGCCGCAGTTCCACCAGTGGTGCTCCTCCTCTTCTGGCGCAGATCCACCAGTGGTGCCCCTTCCTCTGCACTTCCACCAGTGGTGCTTCTCCTCTTCTGCCACAGTTCCACCAGCAGTGCCCCCTTCCTCTGCACTTCCACGAGCAGAGCCCTTCCTCTCCTACTGCAGTTCCACCAGTGGTGCTCCTCCTCTTCTGGTGCAGTTCCACCAGTGGTGCCCCTTCCTCCGCACTTCCACCAGCGGAGCCCCACCTCTGCTGCCGCAGTTCTACCAGAGGTGCTCTTTTTCAGCTGAAGTTCCACCGGCGGAGCGCCTCCTCTTCTGCCGCAGTTCCACCAGTGGTGCCCTCCACACTTCCACCAGCAGAACCCCTTCTCTTAAGCCGCATTTCTACCAATGATCCCCCCTCTTCAGCCGAAGTTCCGCCAGTGGTGCCCCTTCTTCTTTGCCACAGTTCCACCAGCGAAGCTCCTCCTCTTTTACCGCAGTTCCACCAGAGGTAGCCCCGCTTAAGCCACCCTGTAAACTTACATTTTTTTTCACTCCATCCATCAGACTGCAGAAGCCAGGGTGTGCAGGCTGCCTGGGGTCTAATGCAGCATTCACCTAGTGCTTAACAGTGCTCATGTGTATGCTGCCATATTCCCTTCTGTTTCCTCACCCTGCTTCTCTGTATTAAATATGGCTCATTGATCCTGGGAGCAAATCCGATTGCCGTTAAGAAGGAATTTTTCCCTCTAGTGAAGCAGATCAATACAAGCTTCTCAGAGGTTTTTTGCCTTCTTCAGGATCAAAGAGTGCAATTTATTTTATTATTAATAAAGCTGTGATTTACACAGATTAACACCAAGCCAATGTGTGCCTGTCTTTATTCTGGGTATTGGTTTCATTGGGCAGGGGTAACATATAGTGGGGGAGGGAGTGTAAGAGGTGACAAAACTTTGACTGTACTTCAGTGTGTAGGGATATTGTCCATATTCCAAAATACCGCAGCCGTAGTCAGTATGAGGAACAGACCCCATTCTCCCTTTCCCATTTGGTTCATCCTGCACCGCCCCCATAGTTAATGTAATGCACAACTTGCAAACTGGCTTTTATCTTCCCTCACTAGCCCTGAGCTCAAATTAATCCTTATTAGCACATTAATGTATTATTTTTACTATTTATATGAACTACTGCTGACTAGTTTTTGGTTCCCACTGCAAGATCATTGGGTCCCTTAAAGATATGCAATTTATGTCAATTAAATGCTCTGTCCTCTAGTGAACTAACTTTTTAGCACATTAATTAATCAAGTTCAACTTTTTGTCTCTGCAAAACCTACCTTACTGCTAGTTAGTTAGTTTGGTACTACTTGCTTGTGTTCATGGGGGCCCCCAGACAAATACAAGGCCCCAAAGCTGCTGGTGGCGGCCTTCTTCACAGGTATTTGCACTACTGAACTAGCAAATGTTAAGTGTCATTGGTGTCCCCATTTTTGTGGCAGTTATTCCATATTACACCAATAAAAGGTATCCACTTCAAAAAACACTTTTTTCACAAGGGCAATGGCGCACCAATAATTTGTGGGTGATTCCCCTGCCCCTTGAGATTAGTGTAACTCAGTAATAACAGACAATCATCTCATACAAACAAGTTTGAACAGTCCAGTAACAAATCTAAAATCTGAAAATCCCAGAATCCTCAGCTAGTGATGCTTAGAGTTGTAGTTTAGTAACTAGAGATCTTAGAATGTTTCATAGCAAATATGGTGATTTCATATAGACCAGCAGGGTAAAAGTACCATTATCTAAAATCCAGTTATTTAGTATAGATCCAGTTGCTTAAATTCTATATTTAAAAACAGATAAAGGTTATTGTGATTAACAACTGGATAAAATGATTCTTTTGAAACACATCCTTGCCCTGAGTGGGTTGCATTTCTCTGTGCCATTCTCACTGCTAAGAAGCAACTTCAATTCATAGAAATGCTTGAATGAGGATGGATTGCCCTCTGCTGGCTAAAATGTTCTAAGCAGTTTGTAGAACTGTCTCCTTATGTTGGATTTCCTATCCACATCCCAATTATTTAATTCAAAAGAGCAAAAACTGTAGTACCGTGTTAGCCAGTGTCAAAAATAATAATAAAAAAACAACAAAACACAAATACAAGAGTATTGTAGAAATGATACCTATATTGGCTAACAATAAAAATACATCGCAAGCTTTCGGAGCTCTAAGGCCCCTTGCCTGATGAAGGGGCCTTAGAGCTCCGAAAGCTTGCGATGTATTTTTATTGTTAGCCAATATAGGTATCATTTCTACAATACTCTTGTATTTGTGTTTTGTTGTTTTTTTATTATTATTCAAAAGAGCAAAACCCCAAGGAATTCCCTGCACCAACACTTATCTGTAGTTCCAATACTTATCTAACTTGCATTTGGTTGGCCAAGCTCTGCTTGATTTTTGAGAGCCTAAACACAATTAGAAAACAGCTACAGTTTCAAGTTTATTTATCCACTTAAAATGTTTTTTTCACGGGATAAAATACCTAACATAAAGGGGAAGAAACCTTATAAACAAAACTTAAGACTTAAATTTCAGTTTCCACTGCATTTCAAATCTTATGAGAGAAACTATTGCCTGCACTGATACATATCTGTAGTTCCAATACTTATCTAACTTGCATTTGATTGGACAAGCCCTGCTTGATCACTGAGAACTTGAATACAATAAGGCTAAGAACCCACAGAGTGATTCAGTAGCCCGTGATAGATCTCTGCAATCGCGGGCGACTAACCACTCTGAAATGGCAACAATAGGAGTCGCCAGTGGAAAGCCCTTAGCAACGCTTAGGTTTTCCGAAGTTGCAGGGCTACAGTTTCAAGTTAAAAAGTGGTTTTGACACAGGATAAATCCCCTGATATGAAGGACGAGAAACATTATAAGCAGAACTCAAGATACAATGTTCAGTATTTAATGCATTTATAAAATTATGACAGAACTATTTACATAATGCTAACCATATTGGTTTACTGTACAATGTGCACAAATATAAACATCCAGCAAGAGTCTCAGCTCTGTAGTCCTCCTATGGCTTTAGCATCTATCCTGCCTCTAAAGGCATGGCCACAGGGTGTGGGTTCATTTCAAGCACCTTGGGGACCCTGATTTTTATTCGCTCGGGGTCATGCCTCAAACTTAACCACCAACCACTTTCTTAAATATTCCTGAATATTTTCACTTAAAAATGCAGCAGTCCAAGTACAAATTTGCCACCACCCCACCATGCTATAATAAACAGCAGGCACAAAAGCGCCCCGTGTGCCATTATTTTAAGGTTTCCCTTTTACAGTGCAACTAGCACTACAGCAGACCGGAGCTCAGCTGTGAATGGGATTCTGAAACAGAAGAACACACTGCGACTCTCCATCTTCCCAGTCACTGGCAGTCAAAAAACTGCAGAAGACAATACACGAATAACACAATGATTTGTAACAATACTGAAGGTCTCTTGCCCCTCTCTCCAGATACTCCCAGGGAAGCAGATCCCATTTCAAAGCAATTCTGCCTCCAGTGTTCAGGTGTCCCATGCCTGGTCCATCTGCAATACCAGCACATCAATGTGCCCAAATGAAGTGCAAATTAAGGATAAAGCCCCAGTGCAATCCCAGCGCCCTGAAATCCTCCTATCCCATCATGTAGGATGCCATTTTAAGGCTAATGTGGGAGCCAAGTAAATACGACATAGGAAAACCTGCAAGGAAAAGGATAATCAATTACAGGATCCGCGGAACCTGACTGTCAGTCAGAAATGTACAATTAAGAATAGGGACACTGGCCTAGCCTAAGCAAGGATGCAATGTAATAGATATTTTATATTAGATATTTAGAAGTCTATGGGGCACATTTACTAATCCACGAATCCGAATCCCGAATGGGAAAAAATCAGATTGGAAACGAAAATTTTGCGACTTTTTCGTCGGCGTCGCGTTTTTTTTGTATTTTGCACGATTTTTTTGTCGGCGTCACTATTTTATCGTATGTTGCACGACTTTTTCGTCGCCGCCGTGATTTTTCCGTATTGACCAATTGTAAACGGCGGAAAAACCAATCCGATTTTTATGCGACGGCGACGAAAAAGTCGTGGAAAATATACGATAAAGTCGTAACGGGGACGAAAAAATCGCGGGACATACGAAAAAGTCGTGACGCCGACAAAAAAGTCGCAAAAATACCGATCATTACGAAAAAACGCTTTCGGTCCGTTCGTGGATTAGTAAATCTGCCCCTATTTTCCATGCAGATTTTTTCCATGCACCCAAAGTTGAAATTTAAGATCTATTAAACTCTCTATTATGACCAGTTGTTGGAATTAGCATTTGGCATATACAGTGGTGCCACAAAGGGGCCTTAAAATCTCCAGTGTATCTAATAGTTCAGAAGCTGACACTTACCTGGCGTAACACTGCTCAGCTACAATACAGGATCTTCACAGCACTGGGGAGAGAGGATATGATATATGACTTATAATAACAAGTCAGCAGGTGATTCATAACAACATTAATATCATGTGGCAGCACTGATATGGTGCTTAAGACAGATGAAACTTTCTGTCTGCGACAGGTGGAAAGTGTTACTGCAGATGACAAAGATGTATGCTTGATGTTACCTGAAATATAAATATTGTAGATAAAGCAATACTGCAAGGCAGGCTTGAAAAAAGCCTAAATATTGCCTGTATATGTGTCCAAAATCAATCACTTTTTCACCTTTACAATACGGAGTGCTGCAGTATTGTTTCATGCAAATGTACCAATAGAACAGGGCACATACCATGATTTGACTGGGTTGTACCACTTGGCTCCTGTGCCGTCAATGTTTGAGAAATGCTGTGGGTTTCAGCAGCTGGTGCTGGCAGAACCGTGTCACTGTGCTCCGATTGGTTCGGACTTCCTGTAGAATCTGAGGAGAAGTTCTGCAAATCCAGCTCAGTGCATTCCACTGGGGCATGAGACCAGTGCTGCTGCTCTGTAGCACAGGAACGAGCTGCTGTGCTCTGTGGCTCTTGGCTAGAGAAGCAGTCGCTGCAGGCCGAGTTACGGATCAGAGGCTGCGTTTCTGACACACTTCGTTTATAGTAAGGCTTCACAGGGTCAGAGGGTAGCATGCACAGCTCCACAGAAGGCTGTTTGGGATTCAGTATGTTGCCTGCTCCAGGGGTACTTGAGGGAGCAGAAGCTGCATGTATCTCTTCCAGGTGACCTGTTTAAGGGAAGAACCATGAGCTACCATGAGCTTCACCATTGCCTCATTGTTTGCAAAAAAAAAGTGGATCCATGAACAGCTTTCAAGACAACCCGTGTATGTTTAAGAACAGAGGATATACTAATACCTTGCATTTGTCTGCAGGTCTCCGGTGCACCGAAGCAGCATGGGGGTACTGGCCGCTCCTCACAAGGGCTGTGCATGCTCCTGTGCATAACTGGTCCTTCAACCAGTGTTCTTGGTTGGCCAGCAAAATCCTGGGACCTCAGGAATGCTGGAAGCAAACACAACATCACCATGTTACACTAGATGTTGGACTAGATTCAACTCAATGGCAAAAACTCATCTCATGGTGAGAACTATATTGAAAACTGTGGTAAATCTGACATTAGATTAGCTGAAAATATTTCTAGATATTTTTTAGAGTAGGGCTATCCAACTGAAACAGGTTTGGACTGATATTCAAAAAAGGCCTGGCAAAGAGGCCCAAACAGCCCACCACCAGTCCATCGTGACTGTCTATGGCATCTTACGGCAGCCCCTCATTTGCCAGAATCCACAGATGGCCAGTCCAGTCCTAAACTAAAAGCCAACAGGTTAGAGGCCCACCCTACCCAATGGCTCCAGTGACTTTGGCATTTGGCATTACACGACAATGTAGCCCATGAATATCTGGAAGGATAGAGAGTAATGTTCTAAAATGCTAAAGAAAGGAGTTGTTCTGAAACTCATTTAGCTTAATATGCCATACTCACCTCTTTGGCACTGGCTTTTAAAGAATCGTCCACAGCAAATGACAGAAAATGTCACCAGTGCCACAACAAGAAGCGAAAGAGTAACAGCAATGACAGCCACAAGGACAACTGGATCCCGGGGAGGAGAAGGGGTGCTGACTGGCTGATAAGGTCCAACTTTGGGGTGACCTGCAAAATGTAATAACACAGTTCATACAACTGACAAAAATGATCAAATTCGCCCATTTTTTATAAAATCCCCTCCCAAATGCGTCTTTTGCTACATACACTGGGATTCTGTGGATGGAGTATGAGCCGTGCAAGGGAAACACTCCAGCTCCTGCAATCCACCTATCCGGGTTTTACTGTAGTACCTTAAACAAGAAGAAGGGGAAGAATAAATTCATTCGGGAGCCAATAAATTTGTGATACCAAGTATATTTGACCATCAAAGGTCCTGCTCTAGAGATGCTACTTGAAGAACTTTCAAACTGTGAGCAAGATGTCTTTTTAACAAGAAGGGCCAATTGTGATATTAAGGATAAGGCTGAAGTTTTGGGAATAGTACAGTTCAGTCATTGTTCCTGAATAATTTCTAACCAAACTGTATTACCTTCGAGGTGTGGCTTAAATTGCTAAGCAATTTGGTCAACTATCCTCTGGCCAATAAGGCAAACCAGGCCGATGGATGATTCATTTCAACATGCATATATGGTCTTTGGCCAACCTGGAAAAGCATGGGCCGGCTTAATGCTTCCTACACAACTCCAATCTACATGCGACATGCATTAAGTCTGATGTGTGAGGGCTCACAACAGGGCTCTGCAATAATCATCTGGGACTTTTATGTAAAACAGGATTGGCATCACAATGCTGAGCCTAGCTTAAACCTGCCTACCAAATGTTACATTTAGCCCCTTCAAACCAAAACGTTGTGCATACACCTATAAGTAGTAGCTAGTATTCATTGTAAGGAACTGAAATGTTCTTGCACCTTGGTGGCACAATACATTTTTTCAGGTCAGGTTGACAGTAAGCCTTTGTAACACAGGAAGCCTGCTGCTACAGTGCACTAAGCAGGGCAGATGGACTCACCCTAGCAGACACTCTCCACAGACAGAATTTGTGGTGAGGGTGCAGTTGGCCTTCAGCACCCGATTGATTATATGACATGGAAGACAGCGAAGGCAGCGTTGGTGTCCTCGATCTTCTTTGTACCTCCCAGGTCTACAAGGCACACAACGAAGATCCCTCTCACTTCCACAGTCCTATAAACAATTGCAAAAAAATATTTGTATTTTACATTGTTTCCTATACCTTGGAATCTTCAAAATATAAAAACAAGAATATAAATTGTGAAAATGCCTAGAAGAGCACTCTGAGCATGTTTGTATTAATTTGCTTTGAAAGATTTACATTTCCATTAAAGGTCTACAGCCAACTGTAACTCTACAGTTTGGCTATGGATGGCAATACAGAAGCTGGTGGCCAAGGACCAATGAAGTCTAGGAATATTACTGCCTTGTTAAATGCTAAGGGTATTGACACAGGGTGCTTTTGGATGCTTTAAATGTATCAAACAAAGAGCCAAAGTGCTCAAGAGCTTCCTCTATAGACTTTCAATGAAACTGATTAACAACTGTTTGCGCCAGCCTTTGCCAAACAATTTCACTGAAAATCTGTGGGGTGCAGTTTTGGGTTACTACGTTTAATATTAATTATTTAAGCTCAACCCAACATAATGTGTTTTGAAATTAATCCAAGAGGTAAAAGTGCATCACCCACCTCAGACAGTTCCTGTCCTGGCCCGCACTGTGTACATGGAACGCATTTTCCACTGGCATCTTCAAATTCACTTTCTAGGCACCCCGAGGCAGAATTGAAAATAAGGCCTAACTAAAAGTAAAGAAGAATTTGATGGTGATATTATGCTGGCATCAAGTCTTGGTCTTTCTAGGTATAAGGGGTCACATAACTATTATGTAATTAAAAAAAGGAATCTGCCACGGACCAGTAGCAACCAAGTAGCAATCAACTTTGCGCAGTTAGTGCAGTAAAGAGAATAAATAGAAATATTGATTGGTTGCAGCATGTTTCTGAACCATGACATCTTTAGAGCATAATCCTACATTGAACCATTGCGTATCAGTCAAAATAGGAAAACAAAACCATGCATGTTTCTAGATTCCAACACCTAAAGGTGTATGTGGTACCTCTGTTAGGAAGAGAAGGCAGAACAGCTGGGATGCAGGTAGCTCCATGATGGATGAGGGCAGACTCAAAATGGAAACCAGAATCGGAGTCTCTGTTGGCTTGGCGTTCTTTAACACTGCAAACAACACTGATTTAGTTAATTGACAGTATTTCTTTAATATACAATAATAAATTACACAGGCGACTGTACTGCCATGCTGTAGGCAGTCTGGCAGCTAAACTCAAGGACGTCAGTGCTGTTGGCTCAACATGATTGGCTGAATGCCAGTCAAGTCTTTTAAAACCCATCACTCATCTGAGAATCTGCAAGCTCTGGCATGCTGTCAGAAAAGCAAACATAGACCTTATCATTTTTCCAAAGATAGGAGAGTGCCCCTGAGATTCTCACCTCTAGCAAGAAACTTATTTATCTAAACATTTCTCTTTATTCTGATAAGTGGGAGCTGCCATACAGGTGCTGATTAGTGTAACCAATTAAAAGGTATAAATAAGTTACACTGAATCAGTGGTTTCTTGTCAGTGGCATAACAATAGAACAGCCAACCCAAATGTATTGATGGCCCGCTGAATCCAGCCTGGTGCTAGTATATCTCTGCATGTATAATAGGTGCCAACTTTTGCAAGGCTGATGCTGAATGCTATATTTTACACCATTATTTGACACCACCACAAACTACATATATTCAGGCAGATAGTAATTTACAGAGGAAAGAAGACTTTGCTGTTTACACTGGAATAATATACAAAGTTACTCAACCACCAGCAATCAGCTCACAGTTCTACAGATAATGTCTGATATTCAGACTTCCATGTGTGGTCTCCTTTATACCAGCATCGGACTGGAGTTTCTGAGGCACACGGGGGCTGTGACCCCAAAAGCCCTAATTACCATCTCGAGCCCACCCTCAGAAGGTCCGCCCTTGTCCCTGTCTGCACAAAGTACTTTAGCTCTTACTGCCTACTTCCTCCTTAATCAGACAAGAGGGGGTGGTCCTGGACTTGGGAAGATCTGCAGCATCCTAGGTGAGTGGGCCTGTGTCTGTGGGGTCCATGAGGCTTACACCCACCAGGTTTTTTCCCAGTCTCCCGAGAGACACCCGCAGGGTATTCTACAATCTCACTGCCCTCACTGTAAACATGATGCTTCAAAAGTAATTATGTCCCCTATCAAAACCTTTTTTCAAGGGAAAACAACCCCAACCTTGACAGTTTACCTTCATGGTTTATTTCTTCCATCCTCTTATCAGTTTAGTTGCACATCTATGCACTCACTTCAGCTCATTAAAGAAGAAGCAAAGGTAGAATCGCTGGGTGAGGTGCAAAATGTTAGGCACCCCCCACTGATTGTAATTACTTACCCGATACCCCAGGCTGGTGCTCTTGTTAGCAGAAAACTGCACAGGCCCAGGATACCTGCAAGAGAGTGATCCTCTTCCTTCCATCTTCTTACTTTGCAATCCAATGGCCCACACATGCACAGTAGAGTGAAAAAGCCACGCAAGCAGCACAAAGGAAGAGGGCCACTTGCTTGCAGGATATCAGGTAAGTGATTACAATCACTGGGGGTGCTTAATGTTTTGGCAACCCCCAATGATTCTACTTTTCCTTCCTTCTCCTAATATCAATATTAGGGACTGGAGCCCAAAACTGCTCAGCATACTCAAGGTGAGGCCTTACCAGGGACCTATAAAGGGGAAAAATTATGTTTTCATCCCTTGAGTCAATGGAATTAGACAACTTATCTAAAAAAACACCCAGATCCTTCTCCATTAAGGATACCCCCAACACACTACCAGTTAGTGTATAACTTGTATTTACATTATTTCTAGGGCAGTGCACAACTTTGCATTTATCAACATTAAACCTCATTTGCCACTTCGCTGCCCAGTTCTCCAGACAGTCAAATCTCTCCCCAAGGTTGCCCAGATTAATAACCCACTAGCCACCCTGCCAAACATTAAACAAAAATAAATCATTTAAACTGAGGAAACTGTTAAAAAGAACCTTGAATACCTCAAATTTGTAATTTAATTATGATTTTTAATAGGTTGGCAAGCTCAAAAAAATGTGAAAAATAATTCTCTTAGGACAGCATCCACTGACTTCTACATAATAATATAGAAATCTGTGAAACCATTATTTAAATTTATAATTTTTAGCACAAAAAATCTGAATTACAGTAAAAAAAAAAAAAATATATATATAAATAACCATGATAGACATCAATTAAGTAGAGGGGTTAGGCAGTTACAGAGTTATGCTATTTAGTATCATGGGATGAATACCATCTGGTCCTGGACCTTTGTTTATCTTCAAATGTTCTAGTCTCTTTAGAATTTCCTCCTATCTATCAATAGTTATATTATTAGAACTGCACCTATTAAAAAGTAAGTCATCATTAACTGGCTCATTAGTTGTGTAAAATCTCTGAATATCCAAACTGCAGCATTCCAGTTACTGTTAAACTACAACTCCCAGCCCCAAGCTAACACTGGCAGTATTTGGCAGGATTTGGTAGCTTTAGTTCAGCAACTGCTAAAGGCTAGAGTCAGACATCTCTGCTATAAAATATAACTGACCCCACCCTACCTTACTGTACACACTATCCCACAGCTGCAACCCCTTCCTAGAAAGTATGGCAAATCTGCAGGGCACAATAGAGCTTAACCTGTACAAATGCTACTTAACAACACCCCCCCCCCCCCCCCCCCCACTGGGGCCCAGATCTATCTAAAAAAAGGGTGCAATTTGGGTGTGTCCAACAACCACCCCAGGCAGTGAGATTCTGGAAGATGTAGTTTAACAGCATCTAGAAGGTTTCAAGATGGGCCTACCTGATGTTTGTAGCCATATCTCCTGGCTATAAAATAAATAACCCCATAACACAAACCGTCTGTTTCCACAGATAAAAGGTTGTTTTCTTACCAAGTGAATGTCGGACCCTACACAAGTGAATATTCCGCTTGCTATCCCCTGGTCTCTTACCCATGTAGGACCCCTGAGTCCGCAGTGGAGATATTTTCCATGTCTCTCCTTCCGCCCACCAGTGCCACCATGTCCCAGAATGTCAGGCACATGTCTCCGTAGGGTCTCAGAGGTATTTAGGGAGCCAGCAGCCCTGCCAGCCTGAATGGGACCTGTGAGTGCAGCTGAGCCCCGCCGGTAGCCCCTGCCTACAAGCCCTGACTTGTCCCCAGCACATGTTACACAGGAGTAAAGTCCTCACCGCCTCCACATCCTAAAAATAATATGCAAGCAGCGGCCAGCGACTTGTCAGAGGATCCCAGCAGCACCCACACAATGGGGCCCTACTCCTGCATGCCAGGATTCCATTTCATACACAGTCTCATATATGTGCGCCCCATTCAGCTGGGTTATCCCATTGCGCCCTGCACCGCTCTGTGATGCTGTAAAGTATTTACCAAGCGTCGGAAAGCAGTTTTTTCTTTACATAAAAAATGTAGTAGCCTGTACTATACAATATATTATATATACATAAGCATTTATAGTTTCGATTGTAAGCTCTTGGTAGCAGGGTCTGTTTCATTCTGTCAGCAGACTGAAGTGCTAGGGGGTTACATCCAGTCCAGTTTGTAACATACAAAGTCCCATACACTGAAAGCGCTTTTCTGGGGAACAATCAGTGTTGTCTCTAACACGCAGCATGTATTCAGCACCAGTGCCCCTTACAGCACCCCATTACCGAGGCATGACAATCTCCCTATATAAAGTACAAAGGCACCCTACTATCCCCTGGCACTTAGCGCCTGCACTGCACCACGATCGCTAATTCTGCCCTTGGTCTTGATCTTATGAAGTTGGGACATGACTGCTCATACCATAACACACATGAATAAACAGAAGGGTATGTATGCCCAGACATGTCCCTTGCTGTGCCCATCCCCATGTTGTGCCCATCCCCATGTTGTGCCCATCCCCATGCCCCCTAGAGAATTGATCCCAATGGAATACACGGATCCGTGGTACCTGGGTGCCGGGTCCCATGTGATGAGTCACAGCAGGTTCGGCTCATTCGGAACAAGTTGAAGTTGATGAAATCGCTTGAAATCCCCGCAGATTTTACACTACATCCCTCCACATGGAGCAGCTCCCGGCACGCCTTCGCGTTGCAATTGGACTGTTCTCTGGAAATAGGCGGGGCTATGCAAATACACTCGGTGTGTGAGGGACGTAAACACAGAAGCGTGTGAGAGCGGCAGGTCAGTGTATGGGAGGGAGCTGTGGGAGCTGTGGGTTAGTGTAGCTGCAGGTTAGTGTATGGGAGGGAGCTGTGGGTTGGTGTATGGGGGGGAGCTGTGGGTTAGTGTAGGGGGGGGGAGCTGTGGGTTAGTGTATGGGAGGGAGCTGTGGGTTAGTGTATGGGGGGGAGCTGTGGGTTAGTGTATGGGTAGGAGCTGTGGGTTAGTGTATGGGGGGGAGCTGTGGGTTAGTGTATGGGGGGGAGCTGTGGGTTAGTGTAGGGGGGGGGAGCTGTGGGTTAGTGTATGGGAGGGAGCTGTGGGTTAGTGTATGGGACTATAGGAGGGAGCTGTGGGTTAGTGTAGCTGCAGGTTAGTGTATGGGAGGGAGCTGTGGGTTAGTGTATGGGTAGGAGCTGTGGGTTAGTGTATGGGGTGGGAACTGTGGGTTAGTGTATGGGTAGGAGCTGTGGGTTAGTGTATGGGGGGGGAGCTGTGGGTTAGTGTATGGGAGGGAGCTGTGGGTTAGTGTATGGGTAGGAGCTGTGGGTTAGTGTATGGGTAGGAGCTGTGGGTTAGTGTATGGGAGGGAGCTGTGGGTTAGTGTATGGGGTGGGAACTGTGGGTTAGTGTATGGGTAGGAGCTGTGGGTTAGTGTATGGGGTGGGAACTGTGGGTTAGTGTATGGGTAGGAGCTGTGGGTTAGTGTATGGGGTGGGAACTGTGGGTTAGTGTATGGGTAGGAGCTGTGGGTTAGTGTATGGGGTGGGAACTGTGGGTTAGTGTATGGGTAGGAGCTGTGGGTTAGTGTATGGGGTGGGAACTGTGGGTTAGTGTATGGGTAGGAGCTGTGGGTTAGTGTATGGGGTGGGAACTGTGGGTTAGTGTATGGGTGGGAGCTGTGGGTTAGTGTATGGGGTGGGAGCTGTGGGTTAGTGTATGGGGTGGGAGCTGTGGGTTAGTGTATGGGTAGGAGCTGTGGGTTAGTGTATGGGGTGGGAGCTGTGGATTAGTGTATGGGTGGGAGCTGTGGGTTAGTGTATAGGTGGTAGCTGCAGGTTAGTGTATGGGTGGGAGCTGTGGGTTAGTGTATGGGGTGGGAGCTGTGGGTTAGTGTATGGGTAGGAGGTGTGGGTTAGTGTATGGGTAGGAGCTGTGGGTTAGTGTATGGGGTGGGAGCTGTGGGTAAGTGTATGGGTAGGAGCTGTGGGTTAGTGTATGGGGTGGGAGCTGTGGGTTAGTGTATGGGTGGGAGCTGTGGGTTAGTGTATAGGTTGTAGCTGCAGGTCAGTGTATGGGTGGGAGCTGTAGGTTAGTGTATAGGTGGTAGCTGCAGGTCAGTGTATGGGTGGGAGCTGTGGGTTAGTGTATAGGTGGTAGCTGCAGGTCAGTGTATGGGTGAGAGCTGCGGGTTAGTGTATAGGTGGTAGCTGCAGGTCAGTGTATGGGTGAGAGCTGCAGGTTCGTACGGGTGATACAGAATAGTGGGGTACCGTATGTAAGTGGGCCTTCTGCTTTGTCATTAAAGTGCGGGCAATAAGGTTACTATACAGTAGTCAGAGCTGGGCAAGCAGTAAGCTGTCACATGGTGTAGAAAGAAATTATAGGGGCGGTGTCACCTCAACTAACCAGGCTATTCTCTTTTATACACTAAAATACTTATTTTGCCCATTTATTTAGGGCTTTTGTGTTCCAGCCTGCTATATGCAGATATGGTGGCTGCTGGGGTTTACTGGCCTTAGTACACATATCAGTTTCAATACCATGTATTGAAGGTTCGCAGCATCAAGAAAGTGACTGGTAATATTTGGTTACTATGGATTTACCATAGTAACTAAGCAGTTTAATGTACAGAAAGGAATATGAATGGGCAGTGCCTAAAAAGAATGAGAAGTATTAAAACAATAAGAGGCAGGGGATTCAAGGCTACCTTGTTGGGCCAGTGATTTGGAGTTATGTTACTAACTCACAAGTGCCTCAATATATGTTACTTATATTGTACATTTTAGTGAGTTTTACTACACTGGGGTACAAGGATTAATTGCATGTTCTGTAACCAAAGGAAGCAGATACAGTTTCCAAATGAAGAAAAGACAGGTATTTTCAGTTTTTCTGCTGTCAGTATTGGTGTCCCTTCCTTTGGGTTCAGATCCAACGAATTAAATGGATTATTGCATAGATTGCCATTCAATGGAACACATAAAAATCAGTTACAGTATGTGTCAAAGACAAGTTGAAATACCCTGTTCTAAATTTCTAGCAGTTGTGCTTATTGATGCAGGGCAACCCTGGAGCTACCCCAACCTCCAAAACAGGCAGTATTTCCAGGCAGCCTGTGACAATCACCACCAAAAGTTGTGCCAAAAGGTACACAAGTCATGCCCACACCGAACTCCAGAAATTACAGCAACCTGGCAGAAAATTTTCATCGCAATGGCATATGATTTGTGTCAAACTGCAAGCAGAACTCTAAGAAATTTATAACAGGATGCAGCCACTGAGTGCAACTACACAGAAGTACAAGGAGCAAATGTTGATGCAAGCACCTTAAATGTAATATTTCTCATGCATCCCACAAACAATGACAGCTATGGTAACTTATGTAAAGATGAGGTGAAGAATCAGGTGAATAATCAAAAAAGTGAAATCAAATTATCATGCTTCTTACTAGAGATATTTAACATAGTAACTTAAAGGTATTCTGTCATGATTTTTATGGTATACTTTATATTTCTAAATTACACAGTTTACATAGCAAATAATTCTCTACCACTCAAAATTTTATTCTTGAACCAACAAATGTATTTTTTTAGCTGCAATATTGGTGTGTAGGTGCCTTCTCAGTGCATTGTGCCCGAGTCTGAGCTTTCAGAAGGAGCCAGCGCTACACATTAGAACTGCTTTCAGGTAACCTATTGTTTCTCCTACTCCTATGTAACTGGAGGAGTTCCAAGCCGGACTTGGATTTCTTACTATGAGTGCTATTCTGATACCTACTGGGAGCTGCTATCTTGCTCCCTTCCCATTGTTCTGCTGATCGGCTGCTGGGAGGGGAGTTATATCACTCCAACTTGCAGCTCAGCAGTAAAGTGTGACTGAAGTTTATCAGAGCACAGGTAATATGGCTGTGGCTTCCTGGGAAATGAAGAATATAGCTAGCCCCATGTGAAATTTCAAAATTAAATTTTTGACCAATAAGAAATTTTAACACAATAAAATTGAGGCAATTCAAGGGTAAATTGATAGACATCATATCAGAAAGGGTCAGTGGTTCAGAGTTATTGTACTAACCCACAGGTGCCTCAGTTAGGTTTGCTATTCATGCTGTAAAGTGCCTGTATGAAATTTAGAAGTATGAGGGATCATTTAACTTACCCCTCACAAGTCCCTCTTGAATAGAGCCAGTTTGTTCAAGGGCCTGTGGAAATGTACGAAATGCAGAACACAGTCCGCAAAGTGAAAAAAAAGGCTCATTTGTGTCCTTTTCTCCACTTTGTACATTTTGTTCTGCATTATATATGATCCCTTTGATTATTAATGCATAAACAGTGGTCATAGCACTTGTGCCTTCTTCCATACTGAAAACAAAACTCTTCTACCTCTATTACGTGGAATTCACTCAGAAATAAGAGTTGATTTGGACAACCTAAGAGCATTGCTGTCTTTTATATTTATATATAATCTACTTCATCCCTCACTCCCACAGTAGCATCTCTGTACATCCATGCCTGTCCCATCTCTCATCCCACACACCCTTCTGTCACACTTGTCCAGCCGATTGCATCTGCTTCCCTACATCTCCTTGTCATTTTCATCACCACATCGCTTGCCCCCTGTGTTTGTCGGCCTGTCTAGCCCACTGCATTGCTTTCATTCCTCTCTCCTTCACCCTTTCCATTAACTGTTTCTCAAGTGTCTTCAATTATTTCTAGAAAAATGCAGTGCTTAGAAATGGAAGATTCACCATATTTTTCAGAATGCTTGGGACCTGATGTTTTCTTGATAAGGGATCTTTCTGTAATTTAGATCAGGAGCCATTATAGGGGTAGTTCACCTTTAAAGTAAGTTTTAGTATGATGTAGACCAGTGATCCCCAACCAGTGGCTCGTGAGCAACATGTTGCTCTCCAACCCCTTGGATGTTGCTCCCAGTGGCCTCAAAGCAGGGAGTTATTTTTTAATTCCTGGCTTTTGGGCAAGTGTTGATTGCATAAAAACCAGGTGTACTGCCAAACAGAGCCTCATGTAGGCTGCCAGTTCATATAGGGGCTGCCAAATAGCCAATAACAATTATTTGCTACCCCCCCAGGAACATGTTTTATGGTTGTGTTGCTCCCCAAGTCTTTTTAGATATGAATGTTGCTCACGGGTAAAAAAAGGTTGGGGATCCCTGATGTAGACATTGACATTCGGAGGACAGGAGACAGGTAACAATAAAAAAATTTGCAGAGAAAATTTTTAAAAATTAGAATTATTTGCTTAAAATTACCTCAGTGGAAGATGGCCTTCCTGTCATTTGGAGCTTTCTATATAACAGCTTTCCGGAGAAGGGATCCCATACTTGTACAGCCACAAAAGATTTAGCCAAATACTGAGCCAAATCTGAGCCCTAATTTGCATACATTTTGCAATTTTTTGTGAACAAATAATTGCCACTCTTTGTTGTCCAGAGCTTAGACTGCCAGGATTCATCCTAAAGACCAAAACCAAATCCTAAATGTGTTAAATTTCTAAATAAAAATCCATAACTTTACTAAGAACCCCACAAGCATAACATGACTAAGATCTGCAGCTGAGGGAGTTGTAAGGGTATTGTTATACATAAGAAAGAATAAAGCTGGCCATACATGCATCGATATAATCATACGTAACATAGTTTTGTACGATTTTCTGACCGTGTGTGGGCTCCAAATTATCTCCCTGATAATTTTCTTATCATGGCCGTCGGTCGTTTAGTCGATTGGACAGGTTAGAAAACTTCAGTCAGATAATGATAAAATATGCATATGAATAGGGTATCTGACGATATCCTTGTGGGACCTACAATGGAAGTCACTTTCGTACGAAACATCCTCCAAGGCTTTATCCTACAGTTTCAGTCTGAATGTTATTTTTAGATTGTTGCACTTTAATGTATGTATCTGAACGTTCGTCGGCAGAAGACTAAAATCTGAACATGTATGGCCGCCTTAAGTTGTGATACTAAGGGGCACATTTACTAATCCACGAATGTCCGAAAAGCGTCCGAATGCATTTTTTTTGTAATGGTCAGTATTTTGCAATTTTTTCTGAAATTGTTGCGACTTTTTCGTAGCCGTTACGACTTTTTCGCAAATTGTCGCAACTTTTTCGTAGCGTTATGACTTGCACGAATTGTCGCAACTTTTTCGTAGCCATCACGCCGAGTACGAAAGTTTTCGGATTCATTCAAGCTTCGGTATTGTGACTTTCCTTGGGCCAGGTTGGAGCTGCAGAATGCCATTGAGTCCTATGGGAGGCTTCCAAAATCATGCTAAGTCTGAAAGTTTTGCCCGCAGTTTATGAGCGCTCAATACAAAAAAGATACGAGCAAATCGTAACGGCTACGAAAAAGTTGCGACAATTCGCGCAAGTCGTAATGGCTACGAAAAAGTCGTGACAATTTACGAAAAAGTCGTAACGGCGACGAAAAAAATCGCAAAAAATACGAAAAAGTTGCAAAATGTTCGTTTTCCAATCGGAATTTTCCCCATTCGGATTCGTGGGTTAGTAAATCAGCCCCATAGGGGCAGATTTATCAAAATGCAAGATATTTATATTAATTATATAAATGAAGCCATTGGATGATTTTTCCACTTGCGAAACCTGTCCCTTTTGATCCTACCAAGAAATTAAAGAAGGCTATACAATCTTTATTTTCCTTGATATAGCAAAGTGTTGCTAGTGGAGGATTCAGTGATACCTATTTAGAGATACATCCAGATAGATCCACTTGGCCTTCAACCTTGGTT
This sequence comes from Xenopus tropicalis, assembly GCF_000004195.4. Taxonomy (NCBI): domain Eukaryota; kingdom Metazoa; phylum Chordata; class Amphibia; order Anura; family Pipidae; genus Xenopus; species Xenopus tropicalis. Next base: position 41,931,825 of record NC_030684.2, on the reverse strand, counting down.
TCCCCAACCAGGAGGACTACACCTGAGCCAAATATCTGAAGATTCCCAAGGCAGGGACCCCAGGAATGGGTATTACCTATTTAACTAAACCAAAGAATAGGCTGCAGGGACACCAGCCTTGGTATTAATAGCAACACCGTGTAATATGTAAATAATTTAGGTGTTACGTTATTGCTGCTTCTGCCTTGGTCTTTCTTAAATACCTTTAAAAGGATTTATATATTAACTCTGGCATTAGTAGCAGTGAGTCATATCTATTTTCAGTCATGTATTCACTCTGCAGAAATCTTCCTTCCAGATTTCATTTACAGCACATCATTTCTTGGGAATAAGGCTGAAAAAGTGACTAACTAACAAAAGAATACATTTGGCTTCTGGTACCTTTATATATACTGGTATGGGATCTGTTATTCGGAAACCTGTTATCCAGAAAGTTCCGAATTACCAAAAGGCCATCTCCCACAGACAAAATTTTAAAAATGATTTCCCTTTTCTCTGTAATAATAAATCAGTACCATCTAGTTGATCCAAACTAAGATATAATTAATCCTTATCAGAGGTAAGACAATTCTATTGGTTATTTCACGGTTAAATGATTTTTTAGCACAAAGGTACAAAGATCCAAATTACAGAAAGATCCCTTATCTGAAAAATCAAAGGTTTTGAGCATTCTGGACAATAGGTCCCTACTTGTACTGTCCTGTTTCAGTTACCTTAAGCCATTTAGGTCACACTTTCTAGGTAATGATTTCCTTAAGCAGTCCCAGCATCTTAGTGGTCTTCTACTTCATGAGCTTATTAGTCCCTAAATAATTTGTTTAGTCCTTGTAGGGAGGTGAACAAGGGGGGGTTGCTAGTTGGATGGACATATTCTGTATGGGCACTAAAATTAACTGCTTTTACAAGGGTCAGCCAGCCTCTGTTTAAGTGAGCAGGGCATACATGGTGAGATCCACCTGTCTTGGCCAGCCACACGCTACAGCAGGCCTGCAGAGAACAACACACAAGGATCACAGCAACATGCTGATATGGTCCTTGCAGGTTGTTCACCTTTGAGTTAGCTTTAAGTATGATGTATAGAGTAATATTTTGAGACAATTTGCAATTGGTCCTCATTTTTTATTATTTGTAGTTTTTTAGTTATTTTACTTTTTGTGTAGCAGCTTGGAATTTCAGCAGTTATCTGGTTGCTAGGATCCAAATTACCTTAGCAACCTGGGAGTGGTTTAAATGAGAGACTGGAATATGAATAGAGAAGGAACTGAATAGAAAAATAAGTTATAACAAGTAACAATAAAACATAAAATAAAAAATGTTTTTGCCTGCTGAGGTCAGTGGCCCCCATTTGAAAGCTGATAGAGCCTGCAAAAAAATCAGAAAAAGGCAAATAATTGAAGGGTTAACATATATATGCACAATTCTAAGAAGGTCTGTGTATGTGCTACTTCAGTTGTTATGATTACCTTGACCATCCTGTCTCTGTACGCACATACAGACCTTCTTAGAATTGTGCATACATTGTGAACCACCCCTTTAAACAAATTTAAATTTGGTTCACCTCCGCTAATGTTCTCAGCTTGACTTATGGGAGTAGGTCTGCAGGTATGATGTGATACTCTCTTGGTATCCTTTATTTATGCTTTACAAGGGTCAGACTGGGTTGATGGGAAACCTCCAGTTCACAGCTTTAAGCACTCTCCCCTGCCAGAGCTGCCCCTAAGCCAGCTCCCCTGCCCAGGCTGCCCTGTCTCCACCTTACCTGTCTGGACCATCCCCTCTTCCTCAATCAAAGCCACAAACTTTTGGTTATAAAAGGGACAAGGCATGAAGGTGGGTGGGGTAGGATGACAGGAGGAGGACCCTGAAGGTCGCAGCTCATTGGGCCCCGATGCTCAAGTCTGATGCTGTCCTTTACTGAAGCCACTGCTCAGAGACATGGATAAACTGGCAGCAAGCAGAGCAACAGTCCCAATATTCACCTTATCATTGTGCAGACAGCTCTACAGTACCTGTAACAGTTAGAGTAATAGGCAAAGTGATTGGATTGTAAGGGTTATTTACCAACACGGAGCAGTGTGCAAAGTGCAGTTTTCAGGCAGAGATGTTTTTACCCATAATGCAGTGTTTTCCCCATAGAACCAGCATAAATTTAAAGGTCTTGTGGCTAACATTTTCAAATCAGTGAGTCATCACTTGCTGGGCAGTGTTTAAATGAAATTAGTGTGTGATATATATATATTTTTGTTTTTTTGGCAAGTCTGTTGCACCCATTAACACAACTCTCTGTGGGAGCCCTGGAATTTGCCCACTTTCAGGGTAGTAGCTTTAGGGTTCCCTCAGCATTAATTGGTGTGTTAAGCAGGGTTGGACTAGAGGGTACAGGGCCCACCAGGGCTCTGCCGCCCCAGGGGCCCTGCAGATACTGCCACCAGCCGCGTCCCCCTAACCCCCCCACCCGACATCCTCCCCTGAGTGCACGTAAGTTTAACGCATCAGGGGAGGAATGGTTGGTGTTAAGAATGACTCTCTACTGCCCTTGATAAAGTTCTAGCTGGGGCAAAGTTTTCACGACGTCTCTTGGCTGAAACTCCATTGAAAGGAAGCCAAGTCATGAAACTGAGAGGTCTGATTCCAAAGGAGAGAAAAGAGGAGAATGGAAGATTAAAGGGAAGAGGTAGAAGCAAGGGAAGGGGAGAGCAAAAAAAGAAGTAGGGAGAGACGTAAGGCTAATGCCACAAGCTGATCATCAGCCTGCAGATAATCTCAGGCTGAGAACCCCCAACAATGGCATCAGCCTTTCCCTCTGCCTGAGCCATTGTGCCAGCCTTGATGCAGGCACAAGGAGCAGATTTTGGCACTGAAATGGGCAAGTATGCATTTTGCACAGAAATCTGCTCCCTGTTCCACCATCCTGGAATCAAGAACATTTTCCCCTCTAAGGCAAATTGGAGAGGCTTCAGAAGGGTTTTTTTTTGCTATTCTCTGGATCAACTAGAAGTTAGGCAGGTTTTATATAGACAATAAATGTTTTGCCTTGATAGATGTGTGTCTTTTTTAATCCTAACTTACTATGTTACTATGTTACACATCATTGTTCTGCATACTGGCAAACCTTTGTGCTGTGCTGTAGAACCAGATATATCTCTTATATTTCTCTTTCATTGTTACCTCATCATACATATCCTGATTCGTTTCTTAAAATATTTCATTACATATTAAACAACTGAAATCATCTTTCCCTGTTCTATGAGTCATTAGTTCCCTATGATCTCACCTGAAGCTCACAGCTAGCAATTCTTTGCATACTAAGTAGTAGCATCTCTTTTATTCAGTACAGTTCTGGATTTATATGTAAGAACCAATTCAACATACATTTTTGAACTCACCTGTAAATATTCAGTGACTGCATTACTATTTTAAATGATTTACATTTGATATGTTTGTTCCCATTTGTGGACAAAACCAAGGCTTTAAGCCAGGGGTGTAACAACAGTTACAGTGGCTTGCAAAAGTATTCGGCCCCCTTGAACTTTTCCACATTTTGTCACATTACAGCCACAAACATGAATCAATTTTATTGCAATTCCACGTGAAAGACCAATACAAAGTGGGGTACACGTGAGAAGTGGAACGAAAATCATACATGATTCCAAACATTTTTTACAAATAAATAAGTGCAAAGTGGGGTGTGCATAATTATTCAGCCCCCTGAGTCAATACTTTGTAGAACCACCTTTTGCTGCAATTCCAGCTGCCAGTCTTTTAGGGTATGTCTCTACCAGCTTTGCACATCTAGAGACTGAAATCCTTGCCCATTCTTCTTTGCAAAACAGCTCCAGCTCAGTCAGATTAGATGGACAGCGTTTGGGAACAGCAGTTTTCAGATCTTGCCACAGATTCTCGATTGGATTTAGATCTGGACTGCGACTGGGCCATTCTAACACATGGATATGTTTTGTTTTAAACCATTCCATTGTTGCCCTGGCTTTATGTTTAGGGTTGTTGTCCTGCTGGAAGGTGAACCTCCGCCCCAGTCTCAAGTCTTTTGCAGACTCCAAGAGGTTTTCTTCCAAGATTGCCCTGTATTTGGCTCCATCCATCTTCCCATCAACTCTGACCAGCTTCCCTGTCCCTGCTGAAGAGAAGCAACCCCAGAGCATGATGCTGCCACCACCATATGTGACAGTGGGGATGGTGTGTTCAGAGTGATGTGCAGTGTTAGTTTTCCGCCACACATAGCGCTTTGCATTTTGGCCAAAAAGTTCCATTTTGGTCTCATCTGACCAGAGCACCTTCTTCCACATGTTTGCTGTGTCCACCACATGGCTTGTGGCAAACTGCAAATGGGACTTCTTATGGTTTTCTGTTAACAATGGCTTTCTTCTTGCCACTCTTCCATAAAGGCCAACTTTGTGCAGTGCACGACTAATAGTTGTCCTATGGACAGATTCCCCCACCTGAGCTGTAGATCTCTGCAGCTCGTCCAGAGTCACCATGGGCCTCTTGGCTGCATTTCTGATCAGCGCTCTCCTTGTTCGGCCTGTGAGTTTAGGGGGACGGCCTTGTCTTGGTAGGTTTACAGTTGTGCCATACTCCTTCCATTTCTGAATGATCGCTTGAACAGTGCTCCGTGGGATGTTCAAGGCTTTGGAAATCATTTTGTAGCCTAAGCCTGCCTTAAATTTCTCAATAACTTTATCCCTGACCTGTCTGGTGTGTTCTTTGGACTTCATGGTGTTGTTGCTCCCAATATTCTCTTAGACAACCTCTGAGGCCGTCACAGAGCAGCTGTATTTGTACTGACATTAGATTACACACAGGTGCACTCTATTTAGTCATTAGCACTCATCAGGCAATGTCTATGGGCAACTGACTGCACTCAGACCAAAGGGGCCTGAATAATTACGCACACCCCACTTTGCAGTTATTTATTTGTCAAAAATGTTTGGAATCATGTATGATTTTCGTTTCACTTCTCACGTGTACACCACTTTGTATTGGTCTTTCACGTGGAATTCCAATAAAATTGATTCATGTTTGTGGCTGTAAGGCTGATGCCACACGTGGCGTTTTTACGCTGCGTATTTTCTAATTCTCTCGGCGGCTGAAAAACGCCTGATATCATCATCCATAGAAATAACTTGAAAAGACGCGAAGCAAACCACACAAAGCGTAAATACGCTAGAAAACGTCTTAGCACGGATTTTTCAAGCGTAGGCTGAAATACGCCAGTACTTGCAAAGCAAGCTATTCCTATGTATACGCAAAGGCAGCTGCCAGACCTAGCAGAAATACGCAGCGTTTTTTGCTATTTCACACTATTAGCACCATGGCAACGGGATTTGCTTACGTCACCAGTTCTAGGCTGAAAAACGCCATGTGTGGCTTGTGTGGCGTTTTTAGGCTGAGAAAAAACGCAGCGTAAAAACGCCACGTGTGGCATCAGCCTTATGTGACAAAATGTGGAAAAGTTCAAGGGGGCCGAATACTTTTGCAAGCCACTGTATATAGAGATAGATATATATAAAAAAATATATATACTGATACTGTAACAAGATAGTCACATAGAAATAGAAGTCTAACACTGGCCAGCGGCACTAGCCGCATTGAACTCAGAATGTATTTTACTACCTCTGTATAACAAAACTCGCTGTCAACCCTGTAAGGAAATTTATGACTTAGACAATTGTAACAAAATGCTCTCCCCTCCCCCTCCCTCTTTCTTTATGTATCCCCCCCACCCCCTTTTTGAAATGCAAAACCAATAAAGAAAGATTTACATATATATATATATATATATATATATATATATATATATATACACTGTATATATACCCCTTTTTCCATAAAAAGAAGGGTAGAGAGGAGATCTGCTCTGAAGGCTCTGTAAAAGCCCCTTGCAAATATTGCTAAAAGTACAAATTAAAATGATACATGTATTATTACATAGAAAAGTCTTTTTTAAAAATTTTTAATTATTTGGTGAAAATAGAGTCTATGGGAGATTACTGTCCTGCCAGGTCAACGGGGTGCCCTAGGCAACATAGCCAGCCACCTTGCTTCACCCCCCGCCTCTTCAGTGTGAGCATGTACATGGAAAGGATAATGATGGTGGAGTAGATAGTGATCATGAGCAGGACTGGAAGGCCTGGTATAGGGGTAGGCAGATAAGATGTACGTGCCTAGTGTCCCCCCCAGTGTTGCACCCAAGTATAAAAATACAATTTTTGTACATATTGTACATGTAACATGAAAGTATTCTCTCTAACATAGAATATTTCAGAATTGATTTCAGAATTACATCTTAAGCTGCAAGTCCTGGTTTGCACAAGCCACAAATTACCAATGAACACTTTATACAATGTTTAGTTGGTGGGGGCACAAGGCATCCTATTCATTTTGTGCCACAGGACATACACTGTTTCGCAGCCTCCCAGGTGGGTCAGCCAGACTTTCATTCCTGGGTGTAAGACCCATCCTGTGTATTTCTGGTGCAGATGTAACATTTTGCCAGGAAACTTCTCAATGTAATACATTAGAAGAGAATAAACTGGATGTTCACATGATCTTGCAGATGAACTCAGGAACACTTTATAAACAGCCACCAGTACAGCTTTTTTAATAGTAATTTCCACACAAATTCTCCAACAATCAATATAAACCAGAACAAGGTATCCCAGGCCACTGGGCCCCAGCCTGCTGCCTATTATCTGTCTCTTCCTTCAGATCAGTGACACTATTACACAGACTTTTTAGCCCTGCGGGCAAGGCGAAGACTCTATTTACCCTAGTCGCTCTTCCACTGGTTCCTATACCTAAAACCCTGCAGGGCAGCAAAACAGACTTAATGGGCAAGTGTCCATTGAGACACTCACTGTAAAATTCTGCAGTCTGAAAAAGAGGTAATGCCTGTTGCTGGCATGTGTTACAGTTATCTTAGGGGCAGGAAACATCTATGAGCGTTGCCAGCAATGATGTTGAATTCTTCCCCCCTAGCTGACCCCTAGTGGTCACTCCATAAAAAAAGTAAAAATTGATGTAATATTCTTATCTATATATTTTTATTACGGTTTTGCTAACATTTTACATATTAAAACAATTAGTTGCATTGTTCTTATTATAAGCTTTGTAAGCTACATCACCAACTTGCTAAGCCCTTCAAATCTAATAAATAAAAGAAATCAGAGAAATGTGAGCACTCAATACATCAGTTGTAAGGGTTGCGCTAGTAAAGCTCAGAGCGCATGTATAGTAGGGCTGGAATGGGCTGCTGCTTAGCATTGTATCCACTATGTATCGCATGTGGTTTACAAGATTGCTACTGGGGCCAGTAAAACATTCATTTTTAAAATGTAAATTAAAAAAGATAATGAAAAGCCAATGAAAAAGTCATTATTTGTGGTGAACTGTATGTGTGTGACAGTAAATTTCCCCTTTAATTGAACTTTCTGGTTCTGAATTACAGATCAGTCAATAATTTTGTTCTTGCCTACACTCTCTCCGTCTCCAAATAGCTGCGAAATGTCTCTGTGCAATGTCACTCTGGGAGGTGCTATGCCTAGTCTGGCCCCTCAGTCTCACCTCCTACTTACATTTCTCTCATTACATGTTTTAGTTCCCCCTTCATTTCTCCTTTTTAATAACGCCATCAAGACTGATCACTAAAAGTCAATGGTTTTACTCTTCATCACATCACATCACAGTGCCAATGGTGTAAGAATTACTTGGGTACTAAATAAATGACCTCCCCACATATACCCCCAAAACAGTACTGAGGCTGGCCGGCCATCCACTGCTGTTACTGATACTAAGCAAAAGGAATGTAAAGCATATTGGAAGTTCCAAATTTACAACCCATTAAGGCTAATGTCTCATGGAGAGATTAGTTGCTATGATTTTCAAAAAGCGAGTTCCAGAAATAGTTAGTGCACATTTATTGGCCCCATTATTGGTCATTCTGTGCAAGTGCATACCTTTTCAGAAAAAGGGGTTTTTAAGTACAAGTTGATGATAACAAAATACAGTTATAGTCATGTCCTTACATAGAATAAATTACAAAAATATTATGGGGCTCTAAAAGCTTTGATACAATGCTGGAATCTTATATATATAATAAAATGGCCTTTAATGCCACTGGATGAGAAGTACTGTATGTATCTGTATTGCTGAAACATGGCAGAATTATTCCCATCACTAGGCAGTAAATAGAGAAGATGATACCTTGTTATATAGCAGGGATCCCCAACCTTTTATACTTGTGAGCCACATTTTAATGGAATAAGTGTTGGGGAGCAAAACAAGCATGGAAAAAGTTCCTGGGGGTGCAAATAAGAGCTATAATTGGCTATTTGGTAGTCCCTGTGTGGACTGGCAGCCTATAGAAAGCTCTGTTTGGCTTTACAATGGTTTTATGCAACCAAAACTTGCCCCCAAGCCAGAAATTAAAAAATGGGCACCTACTTTGAGGCCACTTGGAGCAACATCCAAGGGTTTGGAGAGCAACATGTTGCTCACGGGCCACTGGTTGGGGATCACTGTTATATAGGGATAGGGAAATATAAAATGAGGAGGGTGTAGGTGCGCGTGTTAAGCAGGATTTGAAACCCAGTATAAAAGTAAGAAACTGTGGGCTGCAGCCACGTGGGTCAAACTTTTCACAGACTGAAGAGCAACTGGCAAATTTATTTTCTGTTCAAGGCATAGAAATGTAAATGATGAGGCTCAGCGTTCGTTGAAAAATAAATGGTTACAAGTTTGGGTCAAGTAATTGCTATAATACTGACTGGTGCAACACTACTGCCAGGATAATTAATGGAAGTTTCTAAATTTGCTACATGACAACTTCATGGCATAAATTGTGAAGGACCCAGCCAGAAATTATGCTATATTTAATCTAGTGATAAGTGAAGTAGCAATCAAGAAGGCAGAAATAGAAAATGTGGATCTGATATCTTAACTTGAAAATGCTCATTCCCCAAATCATTTTAAGCCTATCAATAGTTTTAAGCCTATCAAAAGATTATTCTGATTGGGAGCATGGCTATGTTAAAAGATCCAAATATTTTACTTACAGGGCAATTGTTTATTTTCTTCAATATACTGTACAGTATAACATTTGAGGAGCCATTGTAACAGAACTTAAGGTGGCCATACACGGGCCGACTATAGCTGCCGATATCGGTCCCTTGGACCGATTCGGCAGCTAATCGGCCCGTGTATGGGGAGAGCAGAGCGGCCTGGCCGACCGATATCTGGCCTGAAATTGGCCAGATCTCGATCGGCCAGGTTAGAAAATCTGGTCGGATCGGGGACCGCATCGGCTCGTTGATGCGGTCCCCGATCCGACTGCCCCATTGCCGCCCACATAATCCGATCGTCTGGCCCCAGGGCCAAACGATCGGATTATTATTTTTTTTACCTAAATGGTCCCCGATATCGCCCACCCGTAGGTGGGGATATCGGGGGAAGATCCGCTCGCTTGGCGACATCGCCAAGCGAGCGGATCTGCTTGTGTATGGCCACCTTTACTTTGTAGTAGCACAGATGGCTTAGTAGCTTACACAAGATATGGAATCCTCTCCCTAAATTGGGAAATAGATTAAACAGGTTTAAAGCTGTCCATACACCGATAAAACCTGTACGAAACCCAGTTTCGGCTGATTTTTGAACCGCGTATGGGCTCAGAATTACCGTCCTGATCATTTTTTTTTTATCATGGCGATCGGTTATTTAGTTGATCGTCCAGGTTAGAAAATTTCAGTCAGATAACGATAAAATCTGTGCACGTATCATGCATCGGACAATATTCCTGGGGGACCTACAATTTTTTGGATTAACTAGCAAATAGATTGGCTTCGCTTGGACAACTGAAATGTATTCACCTTAATCTAATATGTTATGTTATGATTTAAACGAATCACTTTGTGACCCCCTCCCCTGCCCCTCTCCCCCTGCCCTACTAATAGGAATAATGTGCAACATATCTTTCTAAAGGTGGCCATAGACAGGCAGATTTAAGCTGCTGATTGGGATCCTTCAGATCGAATCGGCAGCTTATCTGCCTGTGTATGGGGCCCTATGGCAGGCCTCCCCAACCAATATCTGGCCAAAATCGACCAATCTGGCTTGAGTTTTCTGTTGGATCGAGGCTCATTGGCTCATTGATACGGTCCTCACTCTGACTTTTCATATCCCCTTCATTGTAATGTAACCACTTGGCCCTAGAGCAAAACGTCACATTAGCACAATATCGCCCACCCGAGGTAGGCATATCGGGGAAACAATAAGCTTGTTTGGCAAATCTTACAGTGTATGGCCACCCTTAGTCCTGAGCTGAATTTGTAGTGAGTTGTAAATTACTTTCTCCTAAAGCCTTCCCTAGTGGCTTGCTGTTTTCTTTAATAAAAAATACTTGGACATTGAGAACCTTTTTAATTTTCAAGACCTGCAAACAGACAGTTATCTTTTCATGTATTAATATACAGTACGTTCTAAAGTTCTGCTGTCTGTAACAACTGTGATATCCTGTGTGGTTTTCTGGCATTAATGGCATCCTGCAAGTCTACCTTCTTCGACTGTTATTATTTTTAAAAGATAAAAATTCTAGGTATGTCCTTATGCCTTTATACAGCCCACAGGGATTAAGTTAACCCAAGGCATGTAGTGTCCTGCCCATAATGCTAATCACATAAAGAAAGCAAGTTGACTCATTGGAGAGGCCAGTGCCCATGTTAGTGTTAATAAAACAAAACCATGAAAGAATTGCCCAATGTTATGGCTTTGATGTAAACTCATATTTACATATTACGTTAATATGAAAACATGTTGCTCGCTTTGATTTCTCCTAGTTACCTCTAGCAGGATTTCTGCACTAAATGCATGGTATGAGCAACACCAAGTATTTTTAACTTAAAGTCACATTACATAATTCTCTAGGAGCATGGCCCCTCACCCACCCAAAAAACGCTAGTTATGTTGCTAGTTATTATTGCTTCTCATTAGGGCTCAGTTTTAATGTCCCAGATGCAAGTGTATGAGTAAGTGCGCGGAGCATTTCTGTGCATGGAGCAAGAAATGAATTCTGCACCAGGTCAGTGATGGATTACCATAGGGTGAATCTGTCTGGTCACCCAAGGTTCATAGATCAAAGAGGGATGTGACAGCAAAATGGACCAGAGCTTTAGGGGGGTGGATCATGGGTGGGGTGGGGGCCTCAGCCGGGGCCCTACTGGAGATGAATCTGCAATGCATTGGATTAAAAACAGCACAAGGTTCAGAGTAAAGTGCTGTTAGGGCCAAGAAGCCCAGTACCTTCCAGCTTCTAGCTGCATGGTCTTAATGATAGGCATGCTAGGAGGCATTCCAGGGATTTGTCCTCTCTAGAGGTATTAGTGCCTACGGTAGTGCTAATGTCCAGTGTAGTCTGGTCCCACAGCAGTCCCTTGCTCCAGGAATCTCACTCACTGTGTCCCTGAGCTCAACCACTTTTATCTATATACTGGCGGCCTTGTCACCATAAGGTACTAACCCAACTAATCTGCTTGTTGGAGCCTCTGACTGCTCAGTTAACTAACTGAGCCTGTCTTTCACTCCTGGAGTGACTATTTCAGGACTACCCAATTGGTAGTTTTACTTAACTGGGCCTGCCATCTGCCCAGGCCCAAGCCCAGTACCCACCTTCCCACAGAAAAAAGACCCTGAACACATGGGTACTCTCCCCTTTATACAGAAATACACTGCCATCTAATGGACAGATCTTCTACTAGTACCAAATTATACCAATTATACCAAACCCTGGAAATGGAAAGAACTACCCAGGGTTTAACAAAGGACCACCTAAGGTGTCCAAACTATAAGGGAGCTGCCTGAGTAAAGTGCAACCTAATTCTCAGGGTTCCTAGACAATATTTATTATAAATCACATGAATCGCCATGGGAAAAACTTTTTAGTTTTCATGAACTGGGAACTCCACTTCCACTCCTCAGATTTATGGAGGTATGGGACCTGTTATCCAGAATGCTAGGGACCTGGGGTTTTCTGGAAAAGGATAATTTTTGCATAAATTGGATCTTCATACCTAAAGAATGCTAAAAACAATTTAAATATTAATTAAACCCAAAAGGATTGTTTTGCCTCCAATAAGGATTAATTATATTTTAATTAGGATCAAGGCACCGTTTTATTATTACAGAGAAAAATAAATAATTGTTAAAAATTATTTGATTAAAATGGAGTCTGTGGGAGACAGGCTTCCTGTAATAATTCTGAGCTTTTTGGACAATGGGTTTCTGGATTACAGATCCTATACCTGTAGTATAACAAGGCTTGTTGGTTTCAGGGGGTGCAACGGGTCTGGATCAGTGGGGATAGAATTAGTGATGTGCGGGTCAGCCTGATACCTGCCGGACCTACGGGTTCGGGCCGACCCTAGTACCTAAATTGCGGGTTGTTGGTGGGTTCGGGTTGAGTGCTTCTGCTTACCCTCCCTGTCCGCAACCTAACACTGCCAGCTTCCTCTTCTGGCCCTCTAATTAAAAGGCACACGCCCAGCACGCCCCACCCCTTTTGTGACATCATTGTCATAGTCACATCATTGTGGGCGGGCGTGGTCTATAAATAGAGGGGAGAAGCCGGGTTGGGAGCAGGCGGGTTAGGGTTGGGTGGGGGTCGAGGACTTCTCGACCTGCGCATCACTAGATAGAATGTACAGTATAGTCGGGTATGGTTAAGCAGGTTGCATGTAAAGACTTTGCAGTAAGTCTTTAATGTGAACAAAAAAAGATTTGCATTTCCTTTAAAACAGTATGAGCAGTGAGTTGTGTAGTTACTAAATAAGGCTTATCATAAACCTAAAGAAGGGACTCTTACCGCAACCAAAGGCTTGCATTTTTGCACTTTTTTCCAATATGTCATATGTGGCTCATTATTCAAGTTTTATATTTATTACTGAATATTCTATCAGTAAAGGTTCTAAATACAACTTGTTTTGTTTAACAGAACATCCATTGCAATTGTATGGCAATGGCATAGGGGACAAATTCATACCTCCCAACTCTCCCGCTTTACGCGGGACAGTGCCGATTTTTTCACCCTGTCCCGCAGTCCCGGCTCTTCTTCTACCAGTGACGTCACACCGCTTCTTCTGCTTCTTCCGCTCAGTTCATTTAGGTGAATGCAGTGCAAAAGAAGCGGCGGTCCCGAGAGACGCGGTGTGACGTCACTGGTAGAAGAAGAGCCGGGGGCCGCAGGTGAACACAGTAGGCGGGTGGTGAGGGGAGCAGGGGGAGCCGCAGGAAGCAGGGGGACACTGGGGAGGACGTTGCGGTGGGGTTGAGGGATCTTGGGGAGGATGCTGGAGGGAGCTGGAGGAAGTTAAGTGGGAGCTGGGGGATGCTGGGGCTGATGCTGGGTGGGAGCTGGAGGATACTAGGGGGAGCTGGAGGATGCTATGGGAGAGCTGGAGGATGCTATGGGGGAGCTAGAGGATACTTGGGGGGAGCTGGAGGATGCTAATGGGGAGCTGGAGGATGCTAATGGGGAGCTGGAGGATGCTGGGAGGGAGATGGAGGATGCTAATTGGGAGCTGGAGGATGCTAATGGGGAGCTGGAGGATGCTAAGGGGGAGCTGGAGGATGCTAAGGGGGAGCTGGAGGCAGCTAAGGGGGAGCTGGGAGGGAGCTGGAGGATGCTGGGAGGGAGCTGGAGGATGCTAAGGGGGAGCTGGAGGAAGCTAAGGGGGAGCTGGAGGATGCTGGGAGGGAGCTGGGGATGCTAAGGGGGGAGCTGGAGGATGCTGGGGAGGATGCTGGGAGGGAGCTGGAGGATACTGCAGTGGGGAGCAGCCCATAGTATGGGTGTGGTTTTGTAAAATGGGCCTGTTTTGGGGGCATGGCCGCAAAGTGGGCATGGCCTGAAAAATTTTTGACGCGCTACGCGAAGCAGATATTCTTGTCCCTCCTTATACTTTTCAAATGTTGGGAGGTATGCAAATTGTGTGTAGGATGAAGGGGGCCCACCACTTGTATCTTTGCTCAGGGACCACCCAAGGTCAAACTGGGTCAGCAGGACACCAGAAAAAAACCCACTGGGCTCAGCCGACCCAGGCCTGGATGGGGGTGTAGGCTGGCAATGAGGTTCAAAAAAGTAGGAGTTGCAACTAGGGTGGGGGCCCCTGAGGTGACAGCACCAGTTGGTCCCGGACACCCCAGTCCAAAACTAGGTCCACTAAGGTCTCACAGACATATACAGAGACTACATTAAATGGACTGCAGCTATGGTGCCCACCCATTAAGTTATGAATATGTTTCAGGTTTTATGCTTTATTGTTTTTATTGTTTCAAGGCCACAACAGCTACTTGCTGAAACTGTAACTGATCATTAGTGCAAACCCCAATAAACAGACTTCCCCATGGGTTCCCAGATAAGTTGGCCACTTAATCTAAACTCAACTTTATGACAATCTGTTACAATATGTGACTATTAGGACCTGGAGAAAAGAGAACACAGTGCCCTGGCACCATATTTATTCCCTAGCTTATGGCCCAACTGCCTGTCTCGCAGACTGGGATATAATCACATTATCATACATTTGTCACAAAGAGCCAGCAAGAAAAAAAGGGGTCATGAATGGAGTGACTGAATCATATAAATAATGTTACATAATTATAATACTACTTATAATAATAATAAAACTACCATCACTGACAATGTGTAAGCTCAAAGTAAGTAGCTGTAATCATAATGTATGTATGTATGTATGTATGTATGTATATTTTTATTTATAAAGCGCTACTTATGTACGCAGCGCTGTACAGTAGAATACATTAATACAAACAGGGGGTTAATAAGATAATAGATAAATACAAAGTATAACAATAAATACAAATAAATACAAGATACAGTAACAGTTGCAATAAGCTAAGAGTCAAAGACACAAGAGGATGGAGGTCCCTGCCCCGTAGAGTTTACAATCTATATGGGAGGGTAACTTACAGACACAAATAGGCAAATATAAGTGCTGTAGGTCACAGTGGGTGACATTACAATATAAGTGCTGATTCCCAGATCAGGTGCTGGGCGAGTGCTCCAAAAGGTAGTCTTTTAGTTTGGTTTTAAAAAGACTGAGGGAGGATTCTATCCGGAGGAAATCAGGGAGGGCATTCCAGATGTAGGGGGCAGCAAGGCAGAAAGGTTTAAGGCGGGAAACAGCAGTTGTAGTGGGGGGCGCAACCAAACGATTGCTCTGCGAGGAACGAAGGAGTCGGCCGGGAACATACGGAGACACAAGGGAAGAGATGTAGTGAGGAGCAGAGGAATGGAGGGCCTTGAAGGTTAGGAGAAGGAGTTTGTAAGATATTCTTTGTTTGATAGGAAGCCACGATAAGGACTTTAGCAGGGGAAGGGCCTGAACTCTCCTGGATGAGAGGAGGAGAATTCTGGCAGCAGTATTTATTATAGACTGTAGGGGGGAAAGATGGGAGTTAGGGAGGCCGGTTAGTAGCAGGTTGCAGTAGTCCAGTCAGGATAGGATGAGGGTATGCATGAGCAGCCTAGCTGTTGCAGTAGAGAGAAAGGGACGGATTGGCAATATTGCGTAAGAAAAAGTATTCATAAAAATAATTTGCATAATTAAAGAATGAAAATATAATTCTAAGTCATTTTCTAATATACATTAATGAAGAATTTACTTTGATTGTAAAGTTATTTGTATGTCTTGTATTATGAATACATTAGCGCTTGTTCTGACCGTACCAAGCCAGCAGCAGCCAGCTCAGCTCCAACCAAGAGTCCAGTTTCCACAATGCATGTTTAGGGATTAAGAGACCTGTAAAAAAGGAATTAGAAAGTTGGCAGGGCATTATGGGAACTAGAGTCTTGGCTAGAGGATTGCTATCTACTGCAACATAGTTTTAATGGTACATGTAGCCAGAGCCAGCAGTGTAGGGAATAGCACATACTAAACTGCTTGTAATTATTAGCAACTTTCCAATAAATGTTAAACATTTTATTTATTTTGTTATGCAAACTGTTCTATTTGGGTTTTCATACCCTTTAACAATCTTTTTTTGACAGCAAGACCAATAGCTCTGCTGAGAGTTCTGTTTAGTTGTCTATCAATAGCTTTCTCCCCCTTAAAATTTACAACCCAGACAACTATGGGGTTTAATCACCCCAGTTCAGCAGATTTCTTCTAGACATTTAGGGGGGATTTATTAAAGGAGAAGGAAAGTAATTTTGGCATTTTACTGCCAATAGGTTTGTGCCACCTAGAACACTATATTTATTCTGGAGAAAGCATTACCATACCTGAATAAAGAGCCCTAGAAGCTCCCTCTGTTTGTTTAAGACAGCAGCTGCCATTTTAAGTAGCTGCCTGCTGCAGCTCTAGAAATTATAACTCAGATCAAACATTCCTAAGGGAGGGGGGAGTGAGTTCTTAGCATTCTGGTGGGATAGGGGGTGCATGAGAGGGGAGAGAGGAAAAAATTATGCAGACTCTGGCCCCCGGAATGAAGGATGTTTCTGAGAGAGGAAGTCAGACACCCAAGAACATGTTTACAAAAAAGGAGACAAGAAATCCTGTGTTTCTTTTGATAGAGGACTCAGTGCAGCATTTCTTTGAGTGCTTATGGCTGTATTTACATAGACCTTTCTGATAAAGCTTACTTAGTTTTTACCTTTCCTTCTCCTTCAACATTCAGAATTTTTTTGGTTTTATATTTTCGCATTTCCACGAATGGCATTCATTTATCAAAAGATCCAAATTGAAAAAGCACAAAAAAATTGCTTTCTTTTCAGCAACAAAATCAGGTTTTTGGCGCCAAAAAACCGAACCCATAGGTGCGGTAGAAGATCTACTCGCTTGGTTTCCAAGTCAGCAGATCTTACAGTGTATGCCGACCTTTAGTCTCAAGTATGGGGTTGAGAAAAATAAGGGATGGCTGATGCCATTATTTAATATAATAAAAATGGATAAAAATGGATAAAGGACATATTAACCCCAGATGTCCCAGTAAAATCATTAAAGGAGCTGTTCACCTTTGAGTTAACTTTTAGTATGATGTAGAGAGTAATATTTTGAGACAATTTGCAATTGGTCTTCATTTTTAATCTTTATCTGTAGTTTTTTTAGTTACTTTTTGTTCTGTAGAATGCTTCTGCCAAAAGTTATCCCAGATGAAAAGTGTGTTAGTGGGCCCCCTATCCTGGTGGGCCCTGGGCAAATGATCTTTTGCCCATTTTTTTAAACAGCCCTGATCACTAAATTACAATGGATAATCCCATGTGAAATTCCCTACAGGCCAACCTTAAGGGTTGGTGCCTCCTGCTGACTGACTTAAGTATTGCCTACCTATTTACACTAAAATATAATATATTTCAGCTCGTTACAGGCCCCCTTCTTGGTTTTGACGCTACAAAACTGTGTCAGGGAGCTGCATGATCAAATGCATGCTGGTAGAAACATTAGGGTTATTGCTTGACATAAAACTTCTATCCAGGACCAGCAGCCTTCTTGATTGTAGGTTATTATGGGTCTGGATACTATAAATGCAGAATAACTAAACAGCAGTATGACCTTTCTCCTCATGGTTTCATACATGAATCCAAAATGATACAATAACCTGTTTATGTAATACAACAACATAATGAGAGATATAGTGACAGTAAGCAGCATTCTCATTGATGAATTCTTTTACATTGGTAATTAATTTTGTGGTTAACAATATAGGAAACTAGGTGGGGGGGGAATGGGACAATTTTACAGAAGGTTTAGCTCTCCTGCTGCCCTCTTGTGCCCATAGCTAAATGCCTAACATGCCTGATTACACACTTTTTTTTCCAGAAACATGTATTTTGAACTTATTGTTTCATTGTTGTTCCAGAAAGATACTATCTGAAGGCCATATTGGGAGACAGGAGGGGGCGTTCTTTCTGCCCTAATTAAAAGGGATCTTCTTCTTAACGTTGTCTCTGTATTACTGTATGTGACTAGGCTTCAATAAAAATGTTTTTCTCTGTAATTTTGCACTCAGAAAGCTATTGTAGCAGCTGTGGTCAGGCATATGCGCTACTGCCGCCAACAATTCACACTTAGGGACTGATTCAATTGGATATGCATGCAGAATTTTCTGATGTGACATCTGGAGTTCATTTTATATATTAAAAAGGGAAAAAAAAAGTTTTCCTCCACTTCCATTTGCCTGTTTTCCACCCATTAGAAATAATAAACTTTGCATAGTGAGGATATCCAGCTGCATATGAAAGAGGCCTGTGCATGTTTGCCAGTTCAGGCTCACAATCAGCCGCATTTGACGGCTTAATGAAGTGAAAAAGCACATTTCCCTTTGGACTCGTATTACAATAGGGCCCTTGCTACCAGACTGTTTACACTAGGCTGTATAGTCATTTATTATTTTTTAATTTATATCAATTTATATGATACACAACCCTTTATAAGAATTGATCATTACTGACATTGGTCCCTGCCCCAGAGGAGCTTACAGTCTAATTCTTATTCACAGAACCTCACGATAAGGATAATTTTATTAGGAGCCAATAAACCTGCCTGTAGGTATATAGAGTGTGAAAGGAAACCTACAGGGAGAATTTGCCCAGGGCCCACCATCAGAGTGTTTATCTGGTTTAAAGAAATACTGTCATGGGAAAACATGCTTTTTTCAAGACACATCAGCCAATAGAACTTCTCCAGTAGAATCCTGCACTAAAACCTGTTTTTCAAAAATGAAAAACAGATATTTTTATATTTAATTTAGAAATTTCACATGGGGCTAGCCATATTCTTCTTTTTTTATATACTTGTTTTATATTTGTATATTTATATATACATGCAATAAGAATTAGTTCTTGCTTTATTTACCCACCATGGTTTTTTGTTTACTCTGTGTTTATACTATATATATATGTAGCTTACATGGTAAAAGATCTAAGTTAACACTCAAACTCTATGTATACATTTAGTCACTTGCTGAACACATACTATTTATTTGAGAAATGTGTTTTGATTGGTGGATGAATTAAGTCCTACGATTGGACGTGTAATTCCGCAATTTGATTGGTGTTTTTAACTTTATATACCTTGTTTTTTCAAAAAATCCTTCAACCTATGATTAAGTGCCCCTTTTTTAGGCATGAAACGCACCAGGGTGCCTCAACCATGTGACCTGTGCTCTGATAAACTTCAGTCACACTTTACTGCTGAGCTGCAAGTTGGAGTGATATCTCCTGCCTCCCAGCAGCCGATCAGCAGAGCAAGATAGCAGCTCCCAGTAGATTTCAGAATGCCACCCAATAGTAAGAAATCCAAGTCCGGCTTGGGACTCCTCCAGTTCCATGGGAGTTGGAAAAACCATAGGTTACCTAAGCAGTTCTAATGTGTAGCGCTGGCTCCTTCTGAAAGCTCAGACTCAGGCACAATGCACTGAGATGGCGCCCACACACCAATATTGCAGCTAAAAAATAAATTTGTTGGTTTAAGAATAAAGTTTTAAATGGTAGAGTGAATTATTTGCTATGTAAACAGTGTAATTAAGAAATAAAAAGTATTCCATAAAAATTATGATAGTATCCCTTTACGTATTGACTGAATCTGTCTGCCATAATGCACTTTACAAATTTACCATATGTATTTAAAGGCAAACACAGTAGTCAGTATCCTTTCCTTTCTCATGGTGATACAGCATTACATAAAGTTGACAGTCTTTCAAGGTATTGAGCATGTTTTTCTCCTAGAACGTGCCAAGGTTTGCTCCATGCTAAATGAGTGCTCCTTGACTGCTAACTATCGTGAAAATCTTGATTATATTTATTGATTCCGAGACTGGGTAAATTTGTACGTCTATGTAATATAATACAAATAATAATGGATATGTGCATTCAAATGCTTATTCTATATCTTGTTACTTTGTGCACCAATGCACGATTTCACATTACATCATATTAATTAGAATTCTAATAGAGAAGTGTAATAATAGGTATATAGTTTGATGCACGCATAAAGATCCACAGTTACCAATCAGCAGGTGGCAATAAAAGCTGTCCATAAACACTTTGTTCAGTGTGATTTTTGGTGAATGTATGGCAGGCTAATGATCCTAACCAGTTTAGTTAGTATAATTTTTTGTGCATGTGTGGTGGTCCTGTGATCCCTAACAAATATCTGACCGGTTGCTGAGGGTTACTGGACCAGGACCATAACAGTACCATTTCCTCCTGCTCTTCACGCAGGCTTTGGTTTATTCATAATGCTGTGATCTCACTACATTACTTAGTAATGAAGCTTGGTGAGACATAATTTGAGTCCAAGATCACGTGGATTTTATTTGGTTTTTTTTACACTGCATAAACAGGCAGATGTTCTCCTTGTGCCTTCCCTGCTCAGGACTAGGAATGTTCTTGACTGCATTGCTTTTAGCTGGTTATGTGTACATCTCTACCCATGCTTGTTAGCTGCAGCCGCGGCTCTTAACTGGCTAAAATGTAAGCTTTCCAATATAATATAACTGAATTTGTTACTGTAGGATGCACAATGAAAGCCTTTAATAGTTATGACCAGTTTTAATTGTCTCAATGTAACTGTAATTGTCAGTTTTGACCCTTTTGTTAAAGAATACTTTATAGCCTTTTCTTTCTGATAATTTTGCATGTTTTGCTTAGCCATCACTAGACGATATTTGGGTAGGTTTGTTTGCCTTTTGTAACTTTCTCATTAGGTTTCTTTTGTCAGAACCTCTTATACCAGCTGGAAAGCCTCTTGGCTTATGAGGGAAATATAGATAAACTGTTTTGCCCTCTTTGTACCATTAATCCTGCGAGATTTACATTCACTAAGAACAGGTAACGTATCACAGAAGTGTAAGATACCCTTGGGGCATATTTATTACAGTGTGTAAGCCAACATCACTGGTAATGTTGCCCATAGTAACAAATCAGTAATAAGAAATTAACAGTCACTTAGAAGTTAGAAGACAAAAGCAAAGATCTAATTAGTTGCTATGGAAAACATCACCGGAGACGTTGGCTTAAACACTATAATAAATATGCCCCTTGGTGTAGTTCGCCTGACGTCAGTCGGAACCAGATCAATATCTACGGAATTTTCAGAAATGGACATTTTTATGCATTTGCTTCAGTTTCACCCAAATTCACAGAAAGCTTTCTTTTTGGCAGAGGATATTTGGAGATGTTTGTGTTAGCTGATGAAATTATTGACTATATAGAGCGTATGTACAACAGTGGCCTTGGATTCATATAGAAAGGGAGCGTCTCTACTGGTGACATACTCTCCACCACTGCCCGCAACTGCCTAGGGTGGCACAAATTTAGGGCCAGCGTTCCGCCCAGCCGCATCTAAACATTGTTCGCATATGGAGCGATAGTGCACTCTTACCTTCCAATTTGTGCCTGTATGTTACCCAAACACTTAGATTGTAAGCTCTATGGGGCAGGGACCTCCTTCCTACTGTGTCTCATACCACATGGCACTTACTCCTGTATTTATACTTATTTATTATAACACTTGTCCTCCCTGTGTGTAATTGTGTATATTGTAAGATTGTACAGCGCTGAGTACCCTTGTGGCGCTTTATAAATAAAGTTATACATACAACTGCTGTGTATTCACAAGTTCTCCAATGGAAAGCCTTTTAATGGCTTACGTATAGAGGTTATAACACAAAGGAAATATTTATTGATTTTAAAGTCATTTTCTTATTGGGGGTTTAAAAATAATCCCTCGCCAGGGATGACAAATACAATACGTCATATTGTATCAGATGTTATTTGTATTTCTGACTTCTGATACCTCCCAGATTAAAAAAAACCTGAACATACTAAAAAAAAAAGTGCTTCCCTGCATAGTAGAAAAATAAGTTCACCCACTGTGCTGCACCGGGCCACCTCTGGTCCCAATTACTTGCGATCCCAACTCCCTGATACGTTACACAGCCATGATAATAGCTATGCGAAGCCCAGGAAGATTTCTACTGATTACGACAAGGACCAAAGTACTTTATTAAGCTGTATGTAATAATAATATTAATAGTAAAGTGCATAATATAAAATTTAACTAGCACTAGTTGCGCCGCACCCCCCATCCCCGGTCCTTGGAAAAATTGTCTTGCTTGAAACCGGTCCGTGGTGCAAAAAAGGTTGGG
This sequence comes from Xenopus tropicalis, assembly GCF_000004195.4. Lineage (NCBI taxonomy): Eukaryota > Metazoa > Chordata > Amphibia > Anura > Pipidae > Xenopus > Xenopus tropicalis. The sequence goes on along the minus strand of NC_030684.2, from coordinate 41,909,652 downwards.
AACCACTGATTTAGACAATCTATTTTTTTTTTAAATTTCAAAAAAGTAAATAGTTGAAAAAAAGCTTATCTATTACATCTGTATATATAAATCATAGAGTTCACACCACCAGCCTTAAGTTTGGAGCATGAGCAGGCCCGGACTGGCAATCACTTCATCCCATTCCCGTCAGCAAGACTACTCCCAGGCTTCTGCCCAGTCCCGGATTTCTTTTTAGGGGGGCCAGATGCCGCCCCCATTCTCCTCACATCCTTGTAGCTCACTGAGGGTGGGATGCGCTGAAGGCTGCTTCTGTCTGTCTTTGGAACTCTCTGCCTCAACCCATCAGACTCTCCCTTTCCTTCCAAAATATCAAACACTCCCTGAAGACCCATCTGTTTAGGGAGCATATTCAATGTGTCTAAACTGATCAGACATTTATATATATATGTATCATAAATCATCAATCAGTCTTCATATTCCTTTTGTTTCAAATGTACCCTTAACCCTTCTAGATTTTAAGCTCTTACGAGTAGGGCCCTCTGATCCTATTGTTACTCTGTATACCCTTGTTTGTTAAATTATTGTTAGATGCCTGTTTGTTTAATTTAATGTGAAGCGCTGCCTAGTTTGCTGGAGCTGTATAAATAAATGATGATGATGATGATGATGATGATGATGATGAAGAATCTGTAAATTCTGGAAAAAGGGGCTGCTGTAAGATGCCATAGAAAGTCACTATTTATTAGGCTGGTGGAGGGGCCTATTTTGAATCCCAGTCCGGGCCTGAGCATATACCAAAGGCTTGTGAGCATTGTAGCTGATATTAATAACAAAATAATGACCACTAAGTGCAGCCCCTCCGGTGAGAGCTAATTGCCTGGTACTAGGTTTAAAAACATCTTTCTAAACTTAGTTGTTGATCTTTTAAAACTCAACTTGTTTGTCCCACTCCGACTATTACTTTTTATTTAAGAATGTTCCGATTAGTCATTCACTGAGCTCACTAAGCTTGTTTTTTTACTTTGCCTGGTCTTTGTGCATCAAGAATCCCAAAGAATCCTTAGCCCTAAAACACTGGCACAATCACATTGCATTACCACACACAGTCCAGGCAAGGGAGACTTTACATTTTACCTTCAGGCTGGTTTGGGCCGGGCCACTAGGAACCAGACCAAAAATCCATAAATGGAAATATCACATTATTGTCTCTAGTTGCACTGACAGCTCCCATAAAGCTTTTCTTTAGTTCAAAAAATAATATTTGGAAATGTTTAGAAGCAAGTTGGCTGGGCAGCAAAGTAACAGAGCAAATGTTATAACTATAAATATCAGATTTAATATCCATTGAACTGTACGTGTTTTATCTGTTGGATCATGGGTGTGAGTATGTCTGAGAGGCATGAAATATATACACACAAAGTCAGCTGTTTTTCTCCTGGTTTCTGTATCACTATTGCTATGTACGGCTCATACCAGGGACATCTCTAGTTGTATGGGAGAGTTTATAAGATCCCATTATTTATATAAAGAGGGATTGTCAACCTCTGGCCCCTCATCTTTAGTAGTACAACTTCCAGCTCCTCCGGTAGCCTTTAGCTTTAGATAACAGGAGTAGTGATGAGCGAATCTGTCCCGTTTTGCTTTGAGAAAAATTTGTGAATCTTGCAAAACATTTGTAAAATGGTGAAAAATCTGCGGAAGGGTGAAAATGACACGCGCAACAAATGTTTTTGACTTTATGTATTTTCTTTACACGCGCAACATTTTTTTGACGTACGACAATTTTGTGGGCGACAATTTTTTGTTGCACGGCAAATTTTTCTGCTGCCAATGGTGAAACGCAGAACTTCCCTGGGAATCCATGCCTGCCGAATTATTTCGCCCATCATTAAACAGGAGTTTTACTAAGGGCACCACAGCTAAAAGGAGTTAATATCAGCATCTTCCCCTACAGCAGGCTTGTGGCTCTGATATTACCTTATAGAAGAGACATTTTCTCTCCTACAACTGCTGCTCAAGGAGGGTCCCACTACTGGGCTTATTTATTTATTTTTGGGTTTGTGAATTGGAGTTTGTTTTCCTAAATCAAATAAACAGCATATCGAATGCTCGCCTATTTATTAATGTGGTAAATACTTGAATACAGGGCCAGAACTAGGGGTAAGCAGAAGAAGCACCTGCCTAGGGTGCAATGATGGGTGCCAATCAAATACCTCTCCTGCCTGTACATAGTATGGGCTCCCTTGTCAATGTCATTGCCCCTGCTGCTTGTCATTGCATTGCTAACACCCCCAGTATCGGACTGGGGTGCCAAGGGCCCACCAGAAAACCTTAGGCCCACTCTCCCCTTCTCTGTTCACTCACTTTCTTAATCTCTTAATTACTACTTTTTATATACTCTTATCTATTCTTTTCTCCATTTATTTAGTTTCGTCTCATATAGAATTGAGTAAGGCAAATGGTTAGGTGGGCAAGAGGGCCCACTGACATCGGGGCCCACTGGGAGTTTTCCTTGTATCCTGGTGGGCCAGTCCGACACTGAACACCCCCCCCCCCCACGGCATTGCACGTGACCGTATACAAACTCAAATTTTTGAGTTTACAAACTTGAATAAAACTTAAAATAATAAAATTGAAAATAGTGCTTGACTTTGTCTGGGACAAATCCTATTGACTTCTATAGAAACTCACAAGCATTTAGATGGCAAATTATTAGATTTTGAGTATTTGGGTTTTTTGAACTTAATAAATACCAGATATTTTAGTGCAAAAAAACTCGGATCATGAAAAAAACCTAAACTGGAATGTTGATAAATCTCGCCCTGTATGTCATAAAGCAGGGATTCTTAACGTTTGTGTCAGTGCCAAGAATAGGTTGACATGATATTTAGAGTGGGTCTTAATGATCCCATAAAATAATGTGATATGTCTTCCTACAGTAGAGAGTAGTTATCAAAACGAGGGTCATTTACAGTTCTAAACAATTTTTTCAGCCATATGCAACTCAATATGGGTCCCCAGAGAAAAAAACGCCACACTTAAATCGCTCGTACTGTATAAAAATTTGCCTTGACTTTATCATCTGTGACCACCAGATGGCAGGCCTGACCACATTAAATGCAGCTTACTCTGAGCATTCCCAAACTCTGTTGTGACTCCCCATTTCCATTAGAGTGCAGTAGAGCTCTGCAGCTCTGTCCCTGAAATCTAATTCCTGTTACCTTGCCGCTGTACTTAAGTTCCAATTCCAAGAAGTAATGGAAATAAATATTGTATACTTACTCTTGTGTAATCGTTCTTGAAAATATTTTGTTGAACGGCACTACAGAAAGGCCCTCAACTGGGGATCCTTGGCTGCAGCTGCTGCAATTATTGTGAGGGTCAGCATTTGATTTATCAAGCTAAATTGAAAACTGTTTACAAAAATATTTAAGTTCTTTTTATAACATTGTCTCTATATATTATGCAACCAGTGGAAACAAAGGCAATATATCAGTAGAATCTTGTCTCAATGAAAGCACAAAGATGCGACCATGTGACTGGATGTCAGGCAAGTGAATCAATGTCAAGAAAATTATTGGCATTTCTGTGCTTAAGATTGACACTTTTTCTTGAGTACATAGGTACATTCTGCAATGATTACTGTAGGTGCTATCCCCTTGGGTATTTAGTGCTTTGACCTGATATATTGGAACTGAAACTGCACATTTTGGTAATTAGGGAGAATTGCAGGCAGAGGCATAGAAATAGGGGCAACAGTAAGAGCCTAGACTTCTAGGGGGCCCACTGGTAGGGGTTGTGAGTTAAATTTCCCCAATAATTATTCTGAGGGCCCTACAATGATGTTGTTATACAGGTATGGGACCTACTTTCTGGAAACCCACTTTCCAGAAAGCTCCAAATTACATGACGTGAGCAACGTCGGATCTTGACCCGCCATTCTCCCAACCTTAACCCCTTTGCCTGTTTTTACTTACCAACCCCAATAAACACACGGACACCAATTCTTGGGATAAAATGGCCGCAGAACATTTATTAATAACAATTAGAGTTTTAATTTAAAACATATCATAAGAACAAATAAGATAGAAAACAACTCATGAACACAATACAAATGTTTGTATAACAAACAACCAACTTTGAATAAACATACACCATAACATACACCATAACAAGCCAATAGCTGCGCATGAGGAGCAGGAACGTTTTCCAGCTATTTATACCCCAATACGAAACAACCAATCAGATAAAAAACTGGGAGTGGCTATGTCTGTCCTACTGCTACGTCATGCCCCTGCTTCCCTACGTTTCCCTACGGGTCATTGGGCTACTGGAAGCCCATCTCCCATAGACTTCATTGTAGTCATCGTTGCCTCCATCTCTATAGGGAGGGAGGGTGGGCGTTTTCCTATGCTGCCTAAAATGGATGAGGAGCGGGAACGTTTTCCAGCTATTTATACCCCAATACGAAACAACCAATCAGATAAAAAACTGGGAGTGGCTATGTCTGTCCTACTGCTACGTCATGCCCCTGCTTCCCTACGTTTCCCTACGGGTCATTGGGCTACTGGAAGCCCATCTCCCATAGACTTCATTGTAGTCAAATTATTTAAACTTTTCAAATCATTTCTCCTGACTGAGACAGAGACCCAATATAAAAGTTAGGGGAGAGGATAGAAACTTCAGGAATCCACATAAGATTGTTATTTGCAATTCTGTGCAACAAAGAGTTATTTTTGTTAATTTCTATCAAAAGCTATGCTTATTTATTTTCTTCAGAACCAGCACTGCAGTGCATAGCAACAACTAGATAGAGACTATATTTAATAGTAAATTCCATTTCTAAATAACCACAGAAATATCATCAATGTATTTAGGAAATTAGCTATGATTTTTTTTGCATCATGAAAGTAGCTTTTTGATGGAAAACACATTTAAAGCACTGATAATGGTAGGAAGAATACATTCTTTTTGGTTTATTCATAGCAGGCAGAGAGAGAACAGGATTCTCTATTATGTAACCTGTTTTTGAGGTTAAGGTTCCATTAAGGTAACTCAGGTCCCCTTAATATAAATGTTTAAAAAGTGGAGACCAACTGAAATATGGCTTAACATAGATTTATCTATAGCACAGTAAATTTAAACATTCTGCATCTGAAAGCATTAGCAAAGGGGACAATTCCCAGTATTTTTTCTGGTACATAGGAGATTCATCATGCAGTTATCTCGAAAAACACAGGTTGCTCATCTTAACTTTTCTTATAATCAAAACCTTCCTGGTGGATTTTAATCCCTTACACAGCAGGTGGTTTGGCCTAGAGGCTAAGGAAGTGCGGCATTGACATACACTCACACACTGTGTATAAACCATATATACCAACATTGAAAATAATTGTAAATGTAAGTATCCCAGTAACCTTGATTGTAAAACTGGTGTGTTTGCTACAGGAACACTACTATAATTTATATAATAAGCTGCTGTGTAGCCCCGGGGGCAGCCATTCAAGCTGGAAAAAGGGAGAAAAGGCACAGGTTACATAGCAGATAACAGGTAAGTTCTGTAGAATACAATAGTGTTTTATCTGTTATCTGCTATGTGCCTGTGCCTTTTCTCCTTTGAATGGCTGCCTCCATGGCTACATAGCAGCTTATTTATATAAATTATAGTAGACTTTCTGAAGTAAACACACAACTTTTACCAGTGCAGGGCAGCAGCACATTATATTTTAGTTACTTTTATACACTTTCATTTTTTGGTGTCACTGTTCCTTTAATGGCATTAACAGAATCTGCCATTACCACATCACTAGGAAGGGCATTCCACAACCTCACTGCCCTCACCGTGAAAACCCCTTACACTGCTTATCTAAAGGGGGGGCCTCGGTGCACTGATTGTTTTTATGGGAAAATCATGCCCTATCTGTCTATAACCCCTATAACCTGTGACAGTCTAACCTCATGGTTTAAATCTTCCATTATAATAGTGTTCCATTATAATAGTGTTCTTGAATATTTTACAGCTAGGAGACGGACAGGATTACACATATTACACGTATTGGATACCAAGAAACATTGGTGCAATACTTTTACTGCTTAGTTATAAGAAGCAGCCTGGCTCCTTTCCCATTCTGTTTATTTTGCAATAGATGGATGAACGTAATGGGTGGACCCCTTGCTGAAACCAAATAGATGCACTAAATTTGGAACACAGAGCACACAGCTGTCCATGGAAAGGATCCCTGAGCCTATGTACTACATCTTGTCTGAACCCTGATTGTTACATTGCGATAAAGAGAAATTGATTACATTGTCTCAAAGCAGTGAGCCAGCCCAGGGCCCCTCACTCACACATACACACACACATACACACACACACATACATGAGATGGAGCGAATGGAACAGACTGGTTGCTGACGGGGACTAGTGATCATTAAATGATCTGGCACATGTGGCCTCCAGGCTAACATTTGCCCATGTTTGATCTAAAATATTACAGGCACTTTATGTTCCGTCTTTTGAGAAAAGGGAACAAAAATCTTCTGGCTTGTTGCTCTGGCAAACGCAGAGCGTTATGTTAATTACAGAATCCTTGTAAATTCCCAAACGCCCATCACTATATTTCATTCTTTTATGCATCTCCCAAGTATGCTAGGGAACAAATAAACTGGATCATAAAGGTCAGGGGTTTGGGGGGATATGAATTAAACCCCATATGCCTCTGGTGGTATTTAGGTTGCCCCTTGCTGTAATATGTGGCAAGCAGGATAGCTGAACGTTGATCTTTTCCTCAGCTCCGCTAACTCAACTTTAATACTGCTATGAACAATGCTCTGTAATTTCCTAATTTGGCTCTACCTTAAAAAAGTAGTCTTCATATTTTATTTGTTATGGTTCTTCATTTATTTAACAGCTCCCTAGTTTGGTATTTCAGCAGCCATCTTGTTGCTAGAGTCTTATTTACCCTAGTAACCAGGCAGTGGTTTAATTGAGATATGGCAATATAATAGAGAGGGCCTACAAAGTGAGATAAGTAATAAAATAATAACTATATAATCAAATTGTAGCCTTAGTAATAGTTTCTGGCTGCTGGAGTCAGTACATTCATTTGAAAGCTGGAAAGTGTAAAGGCAAATAATTCAAGAACTTTAAAAAATAAATAACAAATCCTAATTGCAAAGTTGATAGGAATAGGGTATTATATAACATACTAAAAGTTAACTTAAAGATGAATCACCCCTTCAGACCCTTAGGGGCACATTTACTTACCCAGGAACGTTCCGACGGCGTCCGAATGCGTTTTTTCCGTAATGATCGGTATTTTGCGATTTTTCAGACTTTTTCGTAGCCATTACGAATGTTTCGCAAAATGTCGCGACTTTTTCGTAGCGTTACGACTTGCGCGAAAAGTTGCGACTTTTTCGCAGCTTTCGCGCCGAGTACGAAAGATTCGGATTCATTCAAGCTTCAGTATCGTGACTTTTCTTGGGCCAGGTTGGAGCTGCAGAGTGCCATTGAGCCCTATGGGAGACTTTCCTTGGGCCGGGTTGGAGGTGCAGAGTGCCATTGAGCCCTATGGGAGGCTTTCCTTGGGCCAGGTTGGAGCTGCAGAGTGCCATTGAGCCCTATGGGAGGCTTTCCTTGGGCCAAGTTGGAGCTGCAGAGTGTCATTGAGCCCTATGGGAGACTTTCCTTGGGCCAGGTTGGAGCTGCAGAGTGCCATTGAGCCCTATGGGAGACTTTCCTTGGGCCAGGTTGGAGCTGCAGAGAGCCATTGAGCCCTATGGGAGACTTTCCTTGGGCCGGGTTGGAGCTGCAGAGTGCCATTGAGCCCTATGGGAGACTTTCCTTGGGCCAGGTTGGAGCTGCAGAGTGCCATTGAGCCCTATGGGAGACTTTCCTTGGGCCAGGTTGGAGCTGCAGAGTGCCATTGAGCCCTATGGGAGACTTTCCTTGGGCCGGGTTGGAGCTGCAGAGTGCCATTGAGCCCTATGGGAGACTTTCCTTGGGCCAGGTTGGAGCTGCAGAGTGCCATTGAGCCCTATGGGAGACTTTCCTTGGGCCAGGTTGGAGCTGCAGAGTGCCATTGAGCCCTATGGGAGACTTTCCTTGGGCCAGGTTGGAGCTGCAGGGTGCCATTGAGTCCTATGGGAGGCTTCCAAAATCATGCTAAGTCTGAAAGTTTCGCCCACCGCTTACGAGCGCTCAATACGAAAATGTCGCGACAAGATACGAGCGAATCGTAATGGATACGAAAAAGTCGAGACTTTTCGCGCAAGTCGTAATGTTACGAAAAAGTCGCGACAATTTCCGAAAAGTCGTAAAGGCGACGAAAAGTTGCAAAAAATACGAAAAAGTCGCAAAATGTTCGTTTTCCAATCGGAATTTTTCCAATTCGGATTCGAATTCGTGTCTTAGTAAATCAGCCCCTTAGTGTAGTTTTGCTTTCTGCGAATCCCAAATGCCTTTCATTAAACAGTCACATATATGCTCCATAACCTCTTCTTTATTCTATGGGCTGATGCTTTACTCATTGCTCATTTTCTAGGGATGGTTCCAACAAATAATGAAGCCAAATGTTTCCTTGATAAATTCAATTATTTTAAACATAATTTTAGCTAATCCTTTAAAATTGAAATATGAATGTAATCATCAATGCTAGACAAAGGTGACCATGCCTATGGAATGCTTGGCTACAGGAAGAAGAAAGCATAGAGCTATAATTATAAAGCCTGGGAACTACTGTAAGAGAATTACATTATACAGAAGGAAACGTCAAACTGCAGTAACCTTACCTGCCCAGAGACAGCTCAGCCAAGTGTCAAAATTACTGTAGCTCACTGAACTTGGACAGAAACCGTAGCCACAATGAACTGTAACTGGGGCAGAACTGTACTGTACTATATCAGGTCATATTCATGGAATAAATATGATCCAGGGAAGAATGAAAGAGATCCAGGAAAAAATCAAGAACACAGCATAAACCCTCCAGTGCAGGGAAGTCTGAAGTCTCAAGAGTCACTTAGTGTGTGTGTGTGTATTTTCATTATTCCCTTAGTTAGAATTCCGTTTTGTTTGCCAAATATGAACGATCAAAAATATCCCCATCAGATAGGATTTACAGAAATATTTCTAAATATGAGAGGGTCTTATTTAACAGAAGAAAAGAAACATCAAACTGCAGTAACTTTGCCTTGCCCAGAGACAGCTCAGCCAAGTGTCAAAAAATACTCTGGCTCATTGAACTTGGACAGTAACAATAGCCATAATAATAACTAATGGGGATAGTACTCATTCATGGAGCAAATACGATCCAGGGAAGAATAAAAAAGGATCTTGGGAAAAATTAATATCAAGCAATCAGTAAACATAAACCAAGAATGCTAGAAGGAATTGGCTAATGTAGCCTTTTCAGTGCACCACAGAAATTAACCCCCTGAATAGTAACTGCTAGTTGTGTGGTTAACCATACATCCCCTTTACTGAGCTGTCCTATGCTCTCTCTTTTTATTGGGAAGGAAACCTTTAATAGGGAGCCTAACTTATTTGGAGATTATAGAAATCTTGGAACATGGTGTGACCATTTTTGTTATTTGGTCAGACTGCTCCTGGCTGGGTAAAGCCGCGGCGGGCCCTGGGGAGAATTTAACACTAGGTTATTGCTAATCCTTGTTTACTGAGATTACTACAGTTCTGTTTAGTGTGTTTTGAAACCTAACGCCGACCACAGTGCAGTAATGAGATGAAAATGATGCAGTTTATTACCATGAGCACAGGATTTCATCTCTTCTTTGAAAGTACTCTCGTTTTGATAGACTTGAAAGCTGAAAGGCAACTTCAATAAAGAAATGCTGAGCTATCGCTCTGTAGTGCAGGCTGCAGTCAGGTAGATATGTACAGTAGTTCTGGTTCTGAAATGGGAAAGCTGGATACGTGTAAAGAAGGAGCTGCCTGAGAAATTTACAGTCAGAAATGGAGATGTTAGTTAGATCCTGTATACAGGTCAAGTAGGGAGTGCGGCACCACCTAACTTAGGAACTAGTCACGTGAAGCAACAGAAGACCTTGACCTGTTCTGATGTGGGTTGCCATGTTTGTTTAGGGAGAGCAGGGGGCCTTCATATCTCTGTTAACTTTCTTCCTATTAAATAACATTGGCATTAAGGCTAAAGCCACACGCAGGGTGAAGGGTGGCTGAATATCTGGTGAATATCTGCACCCAAATGCAAACTCTCACATTTGAGCACCAATATCCACTGTGCAGGCTTACACCTGGACCCACACAGTGGTTCTGGGTGCAGGCAAAGAATTCAGCATTAGCTTTCAGCACTGGGGATTAGCCCCTGTGTGGCATCAGCCTAAGAATTTTTTTCTTGTAAAATACTAGCCTGGGGGTAACCGTAAATTAGATTTTTTGGAGTTAATGTCTGCGCTTATCTGTAAGTGAATTCATAGGGAGACAAGGGGTGTTTTTTGGTGTATATGTCTCTAGCAGATAGTGGAAGCAACATTGTTTACTAATGTTTGTGCAGTGGTGTGATATCATAATGAGAACTGGGCATTGGGAGCTTGTACAGAATAAAACATCTGCTACAAACTTTGCATTGGCCTGTACAGAAATCTACCAGCATTTACAGCACAATGGTGTAGTGGTTAGCACTACTGCCTTGCAGAGCCAGGGAGCTATGTGTAAGGAGTTTGTATGTTCTGTATGAGCTTGTGTAGGTTTCCACCAGGTACTCTGGTTTGTATGAATGTGATAGGGACCTTCTCACTCTTACAAAGTCATGCTATATGATGTCGGAAAGTGCAAAATAAAGGAAGTTTACTTCCCAGGCATGACAGTGCACTTGCAGCTGTAGCTAAAATGAAGGCTCTAATTGGTATAATTTTCATTTGGTGGTGCCTTTGACAGAAGAAGCATAAATGTGTTTCTGCAGGTGTGGAACCTTTGTGTCTGGGCTCCTTGGAGAGCAGGACCTACCTGTTGATATTGTTTTCTTTCATTCTGTATTTTCTATTTCTTCATGTAATGCTTTGATATTTTTGAATATTCTGATGTTTTTATCAGCCTTTTTTTTTTGCCTCTTTGATCTCTTAGGGTAGGTAGTTCTACTCACTGTCTTTATGAGGAAAGTTTGTTAGATACATAATAGGTACAAAGCTTGTGCCAGCGCCATGACAGTTCAGGGCTAGATAAGAGATACCAATATGACATTTGATGTCAAAATGAAAATGGAATAGTTAGGCCACAGTATAGGCAGAGCTGGATTTAAAAGAGGTTTGGCCCTAAGCCGCTCGCTCCCTCTGCCCCTGTCCCTCCTGCACACTCCTGGCACCAGTTAATGTGCTAGAGTTAAACTACTCAAAACTTTTGTGCCATTGCTGCAATAAAGTTGTCCATACAGCAAAACGATTACAAAAAGAAGAAAAACTTTATTCCAAACTACTTTCTTGCTCTTATAATCGAAAAAGTTGGAGAGAAAGCCAGGCAGCCATCCTTAAATGCTTTTGCTGGTATTTTCTTAGATAACATGTACAATGAAATGCATTTGCTGTACTTCATGAGTTCTGCAGGATGCGCCCGCAAGTGCCTTCCTTTACTTTTAATGGCTAGATGCTGATGGGCTTGGCAAATTCATTTATTACTGAGCACCGGTTACTTAGAGTTTGCTTCGGACGCCAGCAAAAGTGAAGACTGTAATAATAACACAACACCAGGTAAATAAATATACAATAAATAATTATACCAATCAGAACACAGGCTTGTGTTTTCCAGCCCTTTGCATTGCAAACAGCCTCCTGTAATGTAAATGCCTTCACTTTTTTTCTATCCCAGCATCAGTTTAAATAAAATATGGCATTTTTATTGCTCCACTCATGGAGAAAGGTCTTTCATTTTCAAGCCTTTGTTATTCTCTTGTCCCTGCTTTGCTTGATTAATGATTTGCACTATATTTCTCTAGTGAAACATTTAGATGTTTTTATTGTGGCTTAAGAAAGACATTGTAACACCGTGTTCTCCTCCAGCTTGTTGCTGGAGCTAGCTCTTGTTAGACTACAAACCCCAGCACCCTAGTTCAGCAAAACCACAGCCCCACAGGGATAGGTTCTGCCAATGGAGTAGGTTAATAGAGGCACCTGGCACTAGCTACACCCTTTTCTCCACTGAAATGAATGGTTTGTAGACAGCATTCTCTCCGTCATAGCCCTGGGCATCCTTGCCAATCTTCAAGGCTATAAGGGTGAAGACACACAGAGCTACTAGTAGCAGCTACTTTTTCACGGCAACTAAACGCCAGAAAATTCCCTCCCATAGACAATACTGAGAATTGCCTCTGCTAAAACACATGTAGAGACAATTATCAGTAAATGATCAGAAGTGCCTATTTTAGTAGCCACAACAAGTAGCTGCTACTAGTAGCTCTGTGTGTCTTCACGCTAAGGAGTCAAGGCTATGGCAAATATAGCAGGAACCACACATTTACATTTCCCAGCCAGGGCCTTATGCCATTAATTTAGTCCCTGCCCCTAGCAGAAGTCCTTGAAGCTGAGTGTTGCTATAGTGGATGTAACATCAAAAATAAAATAAAGTTCCTCAGATTGCTCTTAGCACTTTTGCCATGAAACGTACAGATTCCTTTCACTTTGAATGCTATTTGCTTGGAGAAATATAATTTTAAAGTGACACTGACACTAAAAAACGACTCCTCAAAATATAAATGTACATAAAAAGTTGCCTATAGGTCATGTTGATTGATTTTCGCTGAGAGATTTGCTTTTGTAAATAATTGTTACTTGAAGTTCCTAAACCTGACTGTTTTGCCAACCTGACTGTCCCTTCTCAGCCTGTCAGTTATAGCTTCTAATGCTAACGGCCTCCTGCTGGACAAATATGGCAGCCTCCTCATAGGTGAAAATGGGGGATCAGACAGGTAATATAAAAGCATTGGGCAAATACTTTTATGGCAAAAATGAAGGTCATACAAAGACAATATTATGATAGATGTAAAAAAAGGTTTAATTTCTGGTGTCAGTATCTCTTTAAGAAAATTATCCCACATGGGGTGTGGATTTGTATTGTGGATTTAAATATTCCCCTTATTTGAAGAGATAGCTGAGAACCAATGAGATAGTTTAAGAATCAATGGGAATGACAGGAAATACCGCAGCTTTAACTGTAACAGAAAAGTAGTGTGACAGTAACAGATAGAACTCTGTCCATTCATTGGCTGATGTGACCTAACATATTGTATATGTGTGTCATTGATTTGTTTGTGTGCACCACGAATTGTATGAGCCCTTACTACTTAAAATGGCAATTTTCTATTAAGGATTACCCAAGGGCACATGCTACTAAAATAGTATATTTTTATGAAAAGGTTTATTTAGATGAAGCAGGGTGTTACACATGGGCTATTTTATGTGATATATTTTTAGAAAGACCTACGCTGTTCACGGTTATAATTTTTCCTTTAAAACTGCATCTTTAAAATGAGTTAGAGCAGGGGTCCCCAACCATTTTTTACTCATGAGCCACAGTCAAATGTAAAAAGACTTGGAGAGCAACACAAGCATCATAACAGTTCATGGAGGAGCCAAATAAGGGCTAAGATTGGCTATTAGGCAGCCTCTATGCACACTACCAGCTTACAGGGGGCTTTATTTGGTAGCAAATCTTGTTTTTATTCAAACAAAACTTGCCCCCAAGTCAGGAATTCAAAAATAACTCCCTGGTTTGGGGGCACTGAGAACAACATCCAAGGGGTTGGGGAGCAACATGTTGCCCCGAGCCACTGGTTGGGGATCACTGAGCTAGAGAGAGTGATAAATCTGTAATTGCAGAGGGCAATTACATAAATCTGAACTTGGGGAGGCATTCAAACAAAAAGATGAACCTTTTCACAAGGAAACGGAACAACTGAATTGTAATAATGGTAATAATGGATGTCATAAATGAAAATATGTGAGAGATATGGCATATTATGAGGAAAAGAATGTTTATTTGTGGAAAAATGTTATAATTTAAATGTCAGTGCCCTTTTACACATACGGGAACAATTACTGGGCAGAGGCACCACCAGTGTCGTACCACCGCCGTACAAATATGAACGAATGAATGAATGGCCTCTCAGACCGTGTTAAGAGCGGTCCAGATTCATCTTCCACACATAATTGGTCAGGTCACAAAAGGCATAAAAGAAGGGGAGGGGTCATAATGATCATTACACAATTTACAAATTATAAAAAAATCAAATTAAATATTTAATTTATCTTTCAAAAATCTCTTTGAACATTTAGTTTCAGCACTTAGGGAAGGGCTTATGTTTGTTCCAACAGCCCCCAGGAATACTTTGAAGTCCTTAACCAATCTTTTTGCACAAAAACATTTACTCCCTTCTCCAATATTTACAAAAGCAATATACAGATGAACATTACCTGCAGGATTTGGGCAAGAAAGATTTTGACAATTCTATTTGAACTGTGGGAGGATCCTGGAAATCATGATTTATTTTTTTAGTGAATGATGCTTACTAGCTATGGGAGGAACGTTGTGCTCAGAATATAGTTGTACCTGAAATGAAATGGAAATTCTCGAGATATATCTGTCAGCGGGGGCCTCCGGCACCCACGGGAGAGGTGAAGTCAGGATCAAGGAGGAAGGCCGCTTCCAGCGAGTCCGAGCGAAGTACAGATGCAGGATAATCCAATAGAGAGGTCAGGTTCAGGCAAAGGTCACTAAAGGCAGGCAGCAAGGTTCAAGGTCAGAAACAGGCAAATAAACAGCAACAGGAAGCAGATAAGAATATTAGAGACCCAGGAACACAATAGGTATGTTGAGCTATACTCGGGCATTGAACCTGGGTCACTGGCGTCTTTTTGAGTTTGAATTTGGCGCCATAGCGCGTGACGTCATCGCGCCGGCGTCCTTGCGCCCACGTGGAGTCCTGGGCGCCGCCATCTTGGATTCGCCGCGCTGAGAAGGAAGACGCCGCCGCACACCAGGAGCAGGTAGGGAGCGGGAGCGGCGACGGTTCCTGACAGTACCCCCCCCCCACGGGGGGCCACTGGACCACCAGGCCGAGGCTTCAGAGGAAATTGACCATGGAACGCCTTCACAAGACGAGGAGCATGTACATCAGAATCTTTCTCCCAGGAGCATTCCTCAGGGCCGAATCCCTTCCATTGGACGAGGTATTGGAGTGATCCCCTGGAGAGCCTAGAATCTAGAATTTTCTCAACCTCGTACTCTTGCTGATCATCCACGAGGACGGCAGAAGGAGGGGACTGAGCAGAGGAGAAGTGATTGAACACTACTGGCTTCAATAAGGAAACGTGGAACACGTTAGGAATCCGCATCTCTGGGGGAAGTTGTAGACGGACAGCCACTGGATTGATCACCTCAGAGATGGAGAAGGGACCCAGGAACTTGGGACCCAGTTTCGGAGATGGTACCTTCAAGCGGATGTTCTTGGAAGAAAGCCAGACTTTTTCACCAACCTTGTATGGAGGGGAAGGCTTTCTCCGACGATCAGCGAAGGTTTTGTGTACCAGGGAACTTTTCTCCAAATTAGACTTGGTGGCAGCCCAGATAACAGACATGTGAGCCGCCAGGTCATCTGCAGCGGGAACTTCGGAGAGGAGAAAATCTTGAGGGAAGGCCAAAGGATGTTGACCATACACTGACAAGAAAGGAGATCTTCCAGTGGAGGAATGACTGGCATTGTTGTGAGCGAATTCTGCCCACGGGAGTAAATCTGACCAGTCGTCTTGGCAAAGGGAAACATGGTTTCGCAGAAATTGTTCAAGAGCTTGGTTGACACGCTCTGCTGCCCCATTGGTCTGAGGGTGATAGGCCGAGGAGAACTGAAGAGATACTCCCAGAGACTTGCACAAGGAGCGCCAAAATCTGGACACAAACTGAGACCCCCTATCGGAGACAATTTCCACAGGAAAACCATGCAAACGAAAGATATGCTGTATGAAGAGTTGAGCCAGTTCTACAGCCGAGGGGAGTTTCCTCAAGGGTACGAAGTGTGCCATCTTGCTGAAGCGGTCTATCACTACCCAAATGACAGTGTTACCACAGGAGGGCGGTAACTCCACAATAAAGTCCATACCCAAATGCGTCCATGGGCGAGAGGGTACTGGTAAAGGATGCAGAAGACCGCAGGGTCGAGAGTGGCTGGCTTTAGTGGTGGCACATACAGTACAAGCTGCGACAAAGTCTCGGACATCCTTGCGGATGGTCGGCCACCAAACTAGGCGTCGAAGAAGTTCAAGAGTTTTTTCAGAACCAGGGTGGCCGGCTTGTTTGGAGCTATGAGTCTGCTGGAGAATGGGAAGGCGTAACTCAGGAGGTACAAATGCCATCCCTATGGGAGTATCTGGAGGAGCGGCAGACTGGCTTAGCAGTATTTGTTCAGCGAATTGGGGCAATACAGAGGCAATGATCCTGGATGGAGGAATGATAGGCTCTTGCTCTATAGGTAGACGATCCTCTGGAGAGAAACTCCGGGACAGGGCGTCTGCCTTCCGATTCTTGGTCCCAGGACGATACGTCAGGACAAAATTGAAACGGGAGAAGAAAAGCGACCACCTCGCCTGACGGGGATTCTGTCTCTTTAGAGACTGTAGAAATTCTAGGTTCTTATGATCGGTATAGATCGTGACCGGATGAGATGCTCCCTCTAAGAGGTGTCGCCATTCCTCGAGGGCGAGTTTGACAGCCAGGAGTTCTCGATTCCCAATGTCGTAATTCTGCTCGGCGGAGGAAAACTTCTTGGAGAAGTATGCACATGGATGGAGCTTACCATCTGCAGAATGTCTCTGGGAAAGAATAGCACCTGCTCCTACATCAGAGGCGTCGACTTCAATAAAGAAGGGTAGATGGGGCTCCGGGTGTCGAAGAACAGAGGCTGAAATGAAGGCATCCTTCAGGGACTGGAAGGCTTCAAGGGCCACAGGGGGCCAACAATTGGGTCTCCCTCCTTTGCGGATGAGGGAAAGGATAGGAGCAATGCGTGAAGAAAAGCCTTCAATGAACTGGCGGTAATAGTTCGCAAATCCTATAAACCTCTGGATTGCTTTAGTACTCTGGGGGAGTGGCCACTTCTGGATAGCAGATACCTTGGCAGGATCCATTTCGAAGCCCCTAGACGAGATAATGTAGCCCAGGAAGGAGATCTTTGGTACTTCAAAAGTGCATTTCTCCAACTTGGCGAAAAGAGAATTTTCTCTAAGGCGAGAAAGGGCCTCTTTGACTTGGGAGCGATGGGTCTCCAAATCTTGAGAGAAGATAAGGATGTCATCCAGGTACACGACAACAGACCTCCCCAGGAGGTCCCGAAAAATATCGTTTACGAACTCTTGGAAGACGGCTGGAGCGTTGCAGAGGCCGAAGGGCATCACGAGGTACTCGTAATGCCCATCACGGGTATTGAAAGCCGTCTTCCACTCATCGCCCTCTCGGATCCTGATGAGATTATAGGCCCCACGGAGATCTAACTTAGAGAAAATCTTGGCCCCTTTTAGTTGGTCAAAAAGTTCTGAAATAAGGGGTAAAGGGTATCTGTTCTTAACAGTTATTTTATTGAGACCCCGGTAGTCAATACAGGGGCGGAGTCCACCGTCCTTCTTTTCGACAAAAAAGAAGCCAGCTCCTGCTGGAGAGGTAGAAGGACGGATAAATCCACGCTGGAGATTCTCAGAGACATACTCCTTCATGGCAGCCGTCTCCGCAGGGGATAAGGGATAGGTCCGCCCACG
This sequence comes from Xenopus tropicalis, assembly GCF_000004195.4. Classification (NCBI taxonomy): domain Eukaryota; kingdom Metazoa; phylum Chordata; class Amphibia; order Anura; family Pipidae; genus Xenopus; species Xenopus tropicalis. The sequence goes on along the minus strand of NC_030684.2, from coordinate 41,891,904 downwards.
GGGTGGCATGATTCCAGGAAGGAGATCAATAGGGCAGTCATACCGTCGATGCGGGGGAAGAAACTCTGCTGACTTTTTACAAAAAACATCAGAGAAGTCCCTGTAGACGGAGGGCAGAGCTGAAAGACTCGTAGAGGAGACTGTAACCCGCTGGAGTGGCCGAGGAATTAAACAATGTCTTTGGCAGTACTGACTCCAACGGGAGATTTGACCCGATGACCAGTCAATGGAGGGGTTATGGAGTCGTAGCCATGGCAACCCCAGCACAACAGGAGACGAAGGACATGGGATGATCAGAAATGACATCTTTTCCAGATGTAGTGCTCCAATCTGCACAGATAGTTCACCGGTGGTTAAAGTGATGGTGTCCGTGGAGAGAGGTCTGTCATCGATGGCGAGGACCCGAATAGGAGGAGTCACTGGAAAGAGGGAAATGCCAACCTTTCTTGCGAATGCCAAGTCCATAAAGTTTCCTGCAGCTCCGGAATCAAGGAAGGCTGAGACTGGAATTGCCTGGGAGGGCAACCGGATCTGCACAGGAACATGAAATTGGTGAGATTGTTCCGCTGACTTAGGAACAATACTACCAGCAAAAGAAACAATAGTCTTACTTGAAGCAGGAGAATTCCCCAGCTTGACAGGGCAGGAAACCGCTAAGTGGGATTGTCCGCCGCAGTATAGACATAGGCCGGAAAGGCGTCTCCGAAGCTTCTCTTGTGCAGATAGTCGAGCCTTCCCAAGTTGCATGGGTTCCTCCGAAGGGGAAGAGGTAAACTGCGGGGAAGACGGTGGTATCATAGGGTTCTGGAAGCGCGGAGCCAGGACTGGATGAGACTTTTTACTCCGCTCTTTGTCAGCCTGATGTTCCTTAAGGCGAGTGTCTACCTTAATAGCGAGAGCAATCAAATCTTCAAGGGAGTCAGGTAGATCTCTGGATACCAGGTCATCCTTCAGACGGGACGATAGGCCTTGATAGAAGACTGCCTTATAAGCCTCCTCATTCCAGGAAGTTTCCGCCATGAGGGTTCTAAAGTCTATGGCATACTCACTGGCACCGAGACTGCCCTGGCGGATTTGCAGCAGGCGTGAAGAGGCAGTAGCGACCCGACCAGGGGCATCGAAGATGGTTCTGAACATCTGTAGAAATTCCTTCACATCAAATGTCAGGGGTGACTGACTCTCCCAGAGAGAAGTTGCCCATTCCAGTGGTTTGCCCTCCAGACGAGACATAACGTAGCCCACCTTCGCTCGTTCACAGGAGAATTGGGAAGGTTGGAACTCAAACTGAATCTGGCATTGAGTCACGAATCCCCTGCAGGACTGCGGATTGCCACTGTAGCGCGGAGGAGGAGGTATTCGTGGCTCACGAGCTGGCGGCATCGCTGGCAGAGGAACCACCACAGCAGGAGGAATTTCCGCGACAGCGGGAGTAACGGGCAAACGGGACAAAATGGAATCAAGTACTTGCCCAATTCTGACTTGCTGGGATTCATACGCCTCCATACGGGACGCCAGCCCGCGAAGGGCTCTTCCGACGTCCGGTACCGCTTCCTCGGGATCCATGGCCCGAGTATAATGTCAGCGGGGGCCTCCGGCACCCACGGGAGAGGTGAAGTCAGGATCAAGGAGGAAGGCCGCTTCCAGCGAGTCCGAGCGAAGTACAGATGCAGGATAATCCAATAGAGAGGTCAGGTTCAGGCAAAGGTCACTAAAGGCAGGCAGCAAGGTTCAAGGTCAGAAACAGGCAAATAAACAGCAACAGGAAGCAGATAAGAATATTAGAGACCCAGGAACACAATAGGTATGTTGAGCTATACTCGGGCATTGAACCTGGGTCACTGGCGTCTTTTTGAGTTTGAATTTGGCGCCATAGCGCGTGACATCATCGCGCCGGCGTCCTTGCGCCCACGTGGAGTCCTGGGCGCCGCCATCTTGGATTCGCCGCGCTGAGAAGGAAGACGCCGCCGCACACCAGGAGCAGGTAGGGAGCGGGAGCGGCGACGGTTCCTGACAATATCCCAGTTTGGAGGAACAGGGCAGTGTTTAATCTTTTGTCAAAAATGTGACATTTACCGATAGTTTTAATCTGAAACAGGAGGAGTGGGACAAGTTACAGGACCTCAGGGAGTATAACAGCATTAATGTGAGACCCTCTGATAAGGGTGCAAACATTGTACTGATGGATTCCCATAACTAAATAAAAATGTGTAAAAATATATCACAGAATAAATCATTGCTTCTCCTCTCTTTACAACCAAAATGAATTGTTTATTTTGATTGATTCAGCACACTTGATTGATACTAGCATATCTCTAACGGTTGATGCCCCGTGTACCACAATCTTTTACCCATTGCCTACTGTACACAGAACACTGAGTGATCCCCCTAGCAGGCCCATAGTGTCTGGCAAGAGAGTGTCACTCTCTCAGCCTATTTGTGACCTTATTGATCAAGCATTATAACCCTATGTCATACAGCTACAGTAGATTCATATCTAACAGACACTACACAACAGGCACAAAACAAACAATTTCTCCTTTTCAGCAATTTATTTTTAATGTATTGAATTTTATTTTGAGAGATAATGTTTATTTGTTTTATAATCCCCATTACCTCCAGATATCAGTAGCTATTGATACTACTGACATTCTGCCTCCCCATAACTACTGGACTCTTCGCAGTGTCACTTTAAGCAAAGCCACTTTAAATCCTCACTGCACAATTTCAAATATTTCATTGCATTTTTTTTATTGTAAATACTTGTACCTTTATTGCTCACTTTTATTATATTTAATATTTGTATTTTTGTCTATGTAAAGTTGGGAGGAACACGGGTCAAAAAAATTTCATTACAGTAATGATGCTTTATTGTTATTTGTATATGACAATAAAACTTGAAACTACTGAGCATTTTTCTAATGCTACCGATAATGGGTGGGTGAAGTGCACCTCTTGTCTTTCTATAACAGTTTGTTGCATGCGAGTTCCCTCCACCCCAAAAGCTCATCAGATGCAACATTTCAGACCCAGGTTTATGAGCTCTACAAGTGCTTCAAGGCATGGGGTTTTAAGTCAAGGGTTTTATGTAGAGTGTAACAGAATGCAATGTCCAAGTCAAAAGAATCCCTATTATACTCCCAAAGTAAACAAGCACTTATGGAGTCTAGAGTGTCGCCAATGAGATCTGCTACCCCTGACCCAGTGCTCTTGGATGAATAACCCAGTATTGTAATACACTAGGGTGCAGCCATTAATAGTGAGTGATCAAACTCTTGGGGAACTAAATTTTGTTTTGGCGATACCCATGGCATGCCCCAACTACAGACTTGCTCCACCCCAGATGGGTGTATATATAGTAGCAAATCCTAAAAAATATTGGGGGTAAGTTGTAAGTGCTTTAGTAGAACACCTTAGGCTTAAGTTTAGGCTTTAGGTGGACAGATTTCAGCTGTCGGTTTGGGTCCTTCAGAAGAATTTGGCAGCTTATTTGCCCGTGTATGGGCAACCCCAATGGGCCTACCCTAAAATTGACCAGATCTCGATCTGGTAGGTTTGATTTTCCCATTGTATCGGGGACCATATCGGCCAACTGATCGAATTAGCCCAATAACGCCGACCTTGGGTGGGCATATAGGTAGAAGTTACAACATGTATGGCCACCTTTATATGGCTGAACAGCAAAGGCTCTGATGGAGCGGTTGCATGGTTGCCCAGTGTTACTGTCAGGCGCAGCCACAGGTGGGTGGCTGGCAGGTAGGAGCTTATATGCCGTGTAATATGGGTACAGGGGGTACTTCACTTGTGGATAGCCAGGAAACAATTTATGTTGCTGAAACATGATTTATTAATGAAAATAGAGTAATAACAATATCGAAGTCCTTACAACAGGCCAGTGGTCAGAGGCAGGCAGAAGACGAAACAATCCGTAAAACAGGCAGAGGGTCAGGACTGGCAGCAAACAAGGAGGGTCCGGAATAACGGGCAGTGGTCAAAGGCAGGCTGAAGGCAGGGAGAGTCCAATAATCAGGCTGAGGTCAAAACCGGGAGATCAAACAGAGGTAAGGAACAGAAGTCGTAGAACAAGGTAAGGTAACGGAATCAGGCAGGTATGCAGGCAGGAACAGGAACTGGAACAAGCAGGTAAGGTCACAGGAACGTAAAGGGCTTAATGATCAAGCAACCAGGGGCTGCTTGTGACAGGCTTATAAGGTCCGTTAATTGACCGATTGGAACCACCTGGGCTAATTAAGGGAGGAGAAGGAGAACATAAACACAGAAGCAAAGAAGAGGGGTTAACAGAATGTACAGGCTGGATGCCCAAAGTCTCCAGTGGCTCAGTGAGGTAATGCAGAACCTGCCTAACATAGAGTCCAGAGTTCTGGTACAGGCAGGTCCTGACAGTTACCTTATCATTACAGAGAAGAAAATTGTTATGGGTCCATTGAAGCAACATTTACCCTTTATACAGGCATTTCAACTCTTATAGGTGGATTATTTGTCAGCTAGATTTAAGGACCACTTACTGGAACAGTCCACCTTTTGCAAACAATCACATTTTTGAATGTGAATAATAACCGTTATAGTAAGGACAATTAGTAAAAGGTTCCATTCAAACCTCAGAGAGCCCAAATGGAATGCGGTGGTTAAATGAGAGTAATGAGAAACTAGGAGGAAGGTTCCAGGATTGCAGGATAGTAAAACTGCCTCTTTAGTGGGAAACGTTTTATTGCTTTGGATGCCTATAAAAGAACCCAGTAGCGGCTTAGTGGGAAAGACACCAGGCTGCGCTGTAAGCACCATGCAAAACTACCACCTACTTATCTGCAATGTGAAGGCGTAACATAAAAACTGTTTCCATTAATCAGAAGCATTTACTGTCAGATTTGCCTCTCATTTTTATTTTTATAAGAAGTGTTTTCCATTTCTGATTGAAGGCTTTGCAAATGTATTTATCATTAAGGACGATTAGCTTAGTGTTTACATTATGTATCAAAAGTACAAACTGCATTGTAAAAAAACTATGAAAGAAAAAATTGTTTTGTTTAACACTTTTTATTATTTATAGAGTTACAACTAAAAGACGTATTTATGTCCATCTTTTTTACTAGTTGCAAGTCAGTTGGAAATATATACTAACACTGTTCCAAAACTCTCGCGTGGATTCATCTTCTTATTATTTTTTTGCCAGAGTTTTTTTAAATGAAAAATAGTGATTCTGACTGATATTTGGACATTTTTCAGAAAAATATTGGTCAAGAAGGCCTATTGGTGGGCCCCATACAATTATCTGCTGACTCAGTATGTAGGGACAGAGTCAGCAGCCATTATTAATGAATGAATGGCCACTGGAAAGGGGTGGCTCACCTTTAAGTTAACTTGAGAATGGCCAATTCTAAGAAACTTTTCATCTGGTCTTCATTATTTATTTTTATAGGTTTTTAATTATTTGCCTTATTTGCCTCTTTCCAGTTCTCAGAATGGGGTCCCCGACCCTGGTAGCCAAAAACCTGTGAGGCTACAATTTTATTGTTATTAGTACTTATACCTTTTATTTCTATTTAGATCCTCTCATATATCAGTCTCTCATTTTAACCAGACCCTGGATACTAAGGTCATTTGGACCCTAGCAACCAGATAGCTGCTGAAACTCCAAACTGGAGTGTTGCTAAATAAAAGGTGAAATAACTAAAAATAACTACAAAAAATAAAGACCATTTGCAAATTTTGTCAGAATAGCACACTTTACATCACACTAAAGGTTAACTTAGAGGGGAACAAACCCTTGAAAAGGGTCCCTGATCAAAGACTAAACCTACGTAAAGGGGGTTAAACTACACATCTTAACAAATGCTGGAGTAGAATGCATCACAATGGTCTGTGTGCCATGGAGCCAATATTGACCTTATTTCTGAATTTGCTGTCCAAATGGCACATGTAGGAATGCACATAATCCCACCTTGTTAGAAACATATTTTATGGATGAGACATCAGCGTGCACTTTCTTTTTTTTGTATTTACAGAACCCTGGATACTGTATAAAGTGCTGAACTCCAAAAGCAGAAGAAACACAGAACTTTCTGTAATTCTAGTCATTATATAGGGTGCATAAAAATAGCTACAGCAGGGCCAGTGGCTACGTTAGGCCCCAGAAGTATATAGTTCCCAGTAAAGGTCTTGAGCACTACCTCTTTATCCATCCAACCCCGATGGTCTTAAAGGCACAGCAGAGGGTACTTGCTGATGGTGATACTCTGGCTCTAGAGCTCACTGAGTGCTGCAGATCAGAAATTCCATGCACTGGATTAACTGAATGCAGGTGAGATGCTGGATAAGGAGGAGATAGACAGAAGTTATGCCATTTTATTTTTTTGTAGTAGAGTTGCTGGGGATCTCCTGAATAACAGCAGTAACACAGTCACTTTGCTCTAAAAGCTTAGTACTGAGCACATTGTCAGTGGCGTTTATAAACAACAATTTGTTGCTGTATGTGTAATATGGTTGGGCAGAGCACCCTCCTGGGCATATTTATAAAGGCTGTTTCTCCATATGTATCACAATTAAGCATTCTAATGAGTGTTTTCGGTTCAGGGCACACTTTTTCTAGGTTAGTTTAACGAATGTCACTGCTAATTCAATTCTGCTCATGTACTGCATTGTGGAGCTCTTGGGTGACCCCAATTAGCTGCCTGGAGGCAACTCGCTTATCTAGCCATACCATAATGGAGATAAGGCTTGCAGGTGCTATGAATAATAGATACAGAGAGGATAAAGAAAGAAACTGCGTAGATACAGTATAGTCAGATATATATTTCACTAACTAATCTAAATGTACTGTTGATTCATCTGTGCTACCAACTGTCCCACCTGTGCTACTTTCTGAAACTAACCTACTTTCCTAATGACCAATCCACTAGTCCCACTGAACAATCCACCTGTGCAACTGACTGACTGTAAAGGTGGCCATACATGGGCAGATTTTATCTGATGAGTCAAGTCCTTTAGACCAATTAGGTAGCTAATCCGCCCATGTATGGGGCCACCTGATGGGCCACCCCAGTTGATATCTGGCCGAAAATTAGCCAGGTGTGGATCAAGCCATATCGGCTCATTGATGTGGTCCTCAGCCTGATGGTGCCAGTAATAAACTGCTGGCTAGCAGTGGGTTAATGCTTCTGCTGTGTTAGTTCAGGTGAAGTAGTCAGATACACATTGGAACCTTTGGTATTATATTTAGAACATGGCAGGTACATCTGGCCTGCTCTATGCTGCTCTTAGCTTATCAGGAAGCACAAAACAGGAACAGGAATATCATCATCAAGCAATGGCAAAACAGCAAGAATGCCATTAACTAAAATGTCTACACAAGAAGGTTACTACAGCACCTATGCCCACCGTTGTAATTAGCCAACCTTAGGTGGGCATATCGGGAGAAGAATGCCATCGTAATCTCTGTGCCTGCTGTAAGCACAGAGCCCCATTGCTGCCTGCCTCTGCTGCTATTCCCTAAAATGCACATCCATGCAGGGGAGGGTGCATATATGCCTCCCTGTGGCACCCCTCATGAATACAGTGCTGCTGTTCACAGGCCCTACTGTGTTCATGGGGGTCTCAGCAGGTCTCTGGACTCCATTCATTTAGGTTGGAAGGCAAAGTGCAGAATTATGGCCGACTGCAACAGGTTTTTGTTTTTGGCCCCCTGCTTTCCAGTTTATTATCAAACCCATTAATTGCAAATACATTCAAAACATTGATTGCAGGCAGGCTTCCATAAATGCTTTATTTCAAACTGTGTTTTAACTAACACTATCTGTTAATTAAATGCATTCACTTTAAGATCATTTATCACATTTGAGAATGCTTTTTTTCAACGTATGTGTTTTTATTTGATTGAAGGCTTGATGCTTCTGGGTTTAGAAAGGCATTTATTATGTTTACTTAGCGTTTAAATCATTATGCTATCAAAAGTTAAGTATGTATGTTAAAAACATTCTTGGGAAAAAGCTTTATGAAATTCCTACAAAGATCAAAGACGAGAGTTAAAAAAGTCCTACCCAAAGTAATTTGCTTTATAACCAAATTACCTATACCATATCTGAACACAATGGAAGAAGATAGCAGATTGTCGTGCTCCCTGCATGTCCTTTTCTATATTGAAATATTATATAGCACTGCTTACCCTAGTAGCTCTTTATTAATAAAGTTTATGGTCAACTTTATCAGGAGCCAATTTGCCTATATGTTTTTGGAAAATGGAATGAAACTAAAATACCTGGAAGGAACTCGTGCAGACATAGGGAGCGCATACTAAGTCCTTCTGGATAGTTATCTGGATAGCATTGAACCTGGAAATGTTTGCCACTAAGCAACTTGATATCCCTTTCTGAATATTCTATAACTTTCCATTTCTTGCATTGCCCCTTTAAGCAAATAGGTCATAAAGCCAATCTTTTCAAAAATGGAGACATAAACAAGACTGAAATTGCAAACTGAAACAGAATCAAAAATATAACCAAGGAGATTGCTGTCTTTAAGTGTTATGGATAATGTTTGTTTAAATAAGACTCGGTTAAATTAAACGCAGTTACTTAGGGATTTTTTTTGGAAAGCATTCCGATTTCATAAGTGTAATTTCCTTTTACATTGAAGGTTTGATGCTAATAAGCTTGGCACAGCATTCTCTTACTGAATACCATCAACTTAGTGTTTATATTATTATATTAGTGGAAGTAATTCCTGTTTATTAACATTAAAAAAAACTGCACAAAAAGAATAACTAGATAAAGGTTTAAGGAAAAGTGGGAGAAGTGCCAACAATTCTGTACACTGTTCCTAGTGAATTTCTATATTTAGTTAGAAGGCACCTAGGTGTTCCTGTGCTGCCCCAGCATTTACTTATATTATGTACATATGTTTGTTTCTATGCATACATATTCTTACGTTGCCACCTAGTGACTAAAGTTGTATTGCAAGGTGTTTATTTTCTTGTCTGTAATCCCTCCCACTTCCGTTTCCTATGTGTGATGTCAGTTCCTCCCATCATCCTTTTCCTGTTTTTGCTGTCCATGTATGAGGCGCTGCTCCAGAGGTTAGGAAGGTTAGGAATAGGGCCTATTTATATATGGCAACATGACAGCCTGTGCATAGGACAGCAATAATTTTTTTTTGGGGGGGGGGGTGGTCCTTGGGTGCCTATATAATAAATTTATGCAGCATTTGTGACATCACTCATACAGAAGTGACATGTCACATGCTACCAGAAGTGAAGTCACATGTGCTCTGCACATGATGTCACTTCCGCAATCTGGGGGTCATAGATCAGGTGCCTAGGGTGGTACTGGAACTAAATCCATCACTGGTTAGGAAGACAAATATTCCTTTTGACCTTCAACTTTTATCCGTCCACCCCGAATAAAGAACATTTATGGATTCTGAGTGTCTGTTTAGTTTAGCTACCTGGATTGTCGCAGTGGTTGCACCCAGCTCCAGACAGGCCAGACAGAGAGGTCTCAGGCGAAACTCAGCCACTATTACAGCAACTGGAGTCAGAATAGTCAAAAGGAAAATAATTCTATAACCTGCTGTCAGAGTGCATGTTCCATCAAGTCTCCACTTACTGGCAAGCCATTAATATTTTATCTGCACCCTAGCTTAATGCCAGCTAAAACTCCCTCCAAGCACATGGTTATACAAATGCAGTTTGCACCCTGTGAATTCTCAGAAATGTTTGTATTGTGTTATTCTGCCTGCTTAAGCTACTGTATAAACAGCACCCATGGTCCTGTTATAACACTGCTATAGTTTGCCCTGCACTCCTGCCACTGCTATAAGCTTCTTAAATACACAGACTATTTTGCTAAGAACTGTAAGACTGTTATTAAATGTGCAGAGTGCAGTAGTGACAAGCATGTTGCAGCAATTCATCCACCCCCATCCCCTGACAGTCCAGAGTCTTCATGCCCTGTCTCAAATCATTGGAGGAATAAAGATGTGTTCCAGTTTCAAAGATTTCAACTTCATGTACTGAAGTCTGTGAGGAAGGCATTAGTGCCAAGTGCTGTGCCAAGATATGCCTAGTTTGGTATATCCTAAAGGACAAACTGAGAAAGTAATAAATACGTATTCCATATTTGATGACCAAAGCAACAGATCTCTTACCAAACTAGAGTGCTTTGAGATGTTCAAAATAAAAGGAGATGCATCATTATACACCCTCAATACTTGTGCTGGTTGCTTAGAGACTCTGGGCCGAAGGGCTAGCAGGTATGTTGTCTCCTCAGTCAAAGGTAACATTCATCTACCGTATTCAGTCCATAATGTACGTCAACAGTGCAATGGTCCTCATGACACTCCCTATGCACAATGACTTGACTTAGTCATCATAAATAAAAAAGACGTGAAATGACAGGGCACTTAAGTTAACAAATGACTTCCAACTATTAGTTATAATAAATGTATTCATTGTGCAATATGTAGAAGGCTATTTTGTTTGTAGTGGCTGCATCTCTGCAGTGAGAGTCCTTATCCCTTATTTATCTCTCTCTATTTTATTCGTTTTACAACTCGGAAGTTTTAAGTGGAACATAATAAATTGTGGCTCAGGTCAAGTATGGTGCAGATCGCCGTCTTTTAAGACTTAAGGATAAGAGGCTATACAATAAGCACAGGAGGGGGTTTCCATATGTTCAACTGTTCCCATTGAGAAGGAGAAATGAGGACTAAACGTTGCATTGCTAACTCTGCCAGTGAAAGGGTAAAGGAAATAAAAAGCTGTCACTATGGGAAGCATGTAGCACTATGACTGTTTGCTTCACTTTGTATACATGGTACAAGGTTCAAAGAAGTAGGAAGGGCAGCAGAGAACAAGTAGTAAAACAACGATTAAACTATTTTTAAATTAAATTTAAAGTATTTAATTTTAAAGTAATTAAATGGATTACTTGTTGTCATAATTCTGTTCAGTTCTCACTGCTCTGATGCAAATCCACTTCATGGACAAACCTAAAATATCCCCCGATTTGCTGTTTTCAATTTGAAATGTCTGATATAAAATAAATGAAATATCAAATGTTTAATATCCCTTTGAGCCATAGCAGCTGTGGGGGCTTTTCTCTGACTGGAGCGAGTCTGAATTTCTTCACATGTTATTTTACATTTAATAAATGTGATCAGATACAGGAAGGACACAGGGAACATCTTAAGCCAACGAAGGAGAGATCAGTCATGTTGGGGAAAGCATAATGAAGAATAGGGAGAAGCAGAAGAGAGGGAGGTTTGGATTCAGAAGAAAGAGAATTTGTGGGGGGAAACATAATGAAGAAGTGGCAGAAGCAGACCAAGATGGAGGTTTGGGCTGAGAAGAAAGAGTAGGTGGGGAGAGAAGGAAAAGAGAGAAGGAGCCAAAAAGAGAGGAAGAACATGAGGAGGTATGATCTAATGAAACCAAAATTCAGACAGTTTTTATAAGAATTAATAAAAAGCTTTGAGGTACCTTCACTTGAATCTGCACACATATGTTCTAACTCTGTTTATTATATTGGCCTCCATCAATAAACAATACATCCGTTTCCTGCCAGAATACAAATGTGTGCCTATAACTGTGCTATAGCCAAAAATGCCTTCAGGAAAAATACCCTGTAACGCCAGCACATGACAGCTTCTTTGGCTAATGCGGCTCAACTATCTCTAAAATAAGTTTTGGAGCAAGATCGGCTTTTGAGGTTATAGGCCTGATTTCTATTTCATCTCACTTTCTGATGTGTAAGTGGATGGCGGGAAAGGGTTAGCATTGGCAGAGAAATCCGACATACCTTGCACACTCCAGATGTCATGGATTGGCCAAGGCGCACTAAGAAATGTGTTTTCTAAAGGCGACACATTATATTAAACATACCTCAGCAATGACTAACTTTATTCTGCAAAGCTATCACATAATATTAATTAGGAATGCAATATGTGGCCCTTGGGCTAACATAGAACATAATTCAATTTCTGTCATAAGCACTAGCAAGAATAGTTTCCCACAGGGCACCTAAAATGCTCCGGTCAGTTATCTTTTCTATATACAATAGTTTAAAAGCCTCCAAATGTTTCTGAAATACTGGCATATACAGGCTGATAGGTTTCCAGCACAATTGCTGTATCTGATATGCCTGTGATTTAATATGTTGGATATATGGTCATGTTAGTTTGCTTCCTCCATCTAGAACTGAACTGAGTAAAGGTCTCCTGTGACCCTGTTGGGAGCTTAACCACTTTTACTTTGTTACATTTATTTTGTGCAAATGACTCTTCATGAGTAACTTAACAATGGCAAAGTCAATATGCTGCAGCTAAAACCAGCATAGTACTGTTCTGCATGGGATAAACACATTCCGCCCATCTATAAAGGTCTAGTTAAGTACAATCCTGAATATACAGTGTCATTATTAGACTATGATTCACAAAAATATACATTGGAGTCCAAAGAAGTGTAATTTAATGAATATTTGCATTTTCACTTGTGCTGGGGGTGAACCACCTTAATGGCTAGGGTTTCCTAAATGGTACCGTGGGGGATGGATAAACATGGCCAAACATAGAATATGCCAAGTAAAGGAGCAATAGGAATAACCCCTAAGATTGCCTATCTACTACAGGGACTTGGCCATACAAAGCTGTGTAGCAGAATCATCCCGCACATAAAGGTAAAGGGAAGCCTTGTCAAGCCTTGCTAAGGTTAGGACCTCAGAAGAGGCCTTATTTAAACTCATTGTGCAGCATTATGGTGTCCTCATCCTCCAGCCTGGAGCTAGTGTGCAGAGAGGAATCATCCCAAGCCCTGTATATGCTCCCTGTCTCACCAAAAAATCATGGCAAAGGGGAACATTCATGGGTCTTTTAATTCCCTTCTGGAACTGATGCCTCCGCCAGTGAAGATGGAAAAGGAGTGAAGTTTAGGTGGTGAAAACTTTTATATAAGGCTGAAAAAAATATAATGATATACGAGAGAAGTATGATACCTATGTATAACCAGCAGGTTGTTACGCTACCTTTCCTTCTCTTTAAATATGTATAAATGAAAAACAAAAGCCCCTGCCAGGGATCTATCAGGGACAGGAAACTCACAAAAAGCACGTGTACGGTATATTATTGTATGTATGGTCCCTCCAGAGTTTAGTGCAATGGACAGTGGTGGGTGCGAGGGCCCCCTGTTCAGGTCCGTCTCCAATCCAAAGAATCGCTGTCGGAACAGACACTTTTAAAATGTGTTTTTCTCAAAAATGACTCATTTAAAACATTTTTTTTTTGTTTCTTCACAAAAGTTTTATCATTTAAGTATTTCCTTAAAGAACAATAGCTGCTAATGTATTCCTATCTATCTACAGTATAAAGGTGGCCATACACGAGGCGATTTCGCTCGTTGTGCAATGAACGATTATATCGACAAACGATCGTATGGCGATCGAGTTCCCATACGATATGCCATCCACGGGCAACGATAATTCGGGAAAGATTTCGTCGCATCATTATCGTAAAATACGTACGATCGTACATCTACGTATGATCGAATGTCGTTGACTTCCGCTGCTGGCAATCGTGACATGCGCAGAGAACAATCGTTGAAAGACAAATGTCTGACACTCACACCAACTGGCAGATTTTATCGTTAAACGACCAAAATTTTTAAACCTGGCCGATCGATTTTGGGGACGATAATGTCGGCTCGTTTAGTGGGCCGACGATCGTTCGTACACCACCAACTATACGATAACTTAACGATAGCATCGGATCGTTCGGGAATCGGTCGTTTGTAAGTAAAAAATCGGTCCGTGTATGGCCACCTTAAGGCTTGTTCCATGCACCATTGTCTTGGATCCTTTTGATCAGACTGTGAAAAATGTTCCTTGACTCAACTGACTTGGTCAATTATTTAATAAAGTTTAAATGTTGTGACATTTTCTATTAAAACAAAATCAGTGTAGTTTATTTGAAGCTTCCAGTTTCACACGTCTGTAAAAGGCATGTTGTTTTACTTACCCTAATACGGTGCATTGAACATTAATCAGTTCAGGCAGTTCACTCATCTCACAAAGCAAGTTTACTATGAAGTGCAGCGCTATAGGGGTGCTCTACTGTTAAAAAGTAGAACTCACTAAAATGCTGAACCACAATGTAGTTCAATGTGTTTACTAAGATTGGAGATAAATATCACCTGTGATGTTACCCGTAGCAACCAACTTGTAGGTGACTGTTCAAATCTAATTGCTGATTGGTTGCTATGGGCAACATCGCCAGTAATATTTACCCTATTTCCTCTATGTCATTCTGTTAATTCCCTTTGTAGATGCCTTTCTCTGGTATGGTTAGATCTGCATAGCAATTAGGTGGTAGATTGGCTTTGAAATAAGTAGTAATCATTTGTGAACACCCCAGGTCAGTCAACTACTTCACTCATAAATACCCCTTATTAGTAGCCAAAAGGAAGGACAAAATGGAGGGAAAATTCTCAGTTCCAGGGCAGCTCAGCAAAAACTCCTCTTTATAAAAAACCAAACAGGATGAGTGCTCAAAATGTAACTTTAAAATACCAATTAACACCACTAAATGTATGATAAGATGCTCAGGGTATTCAAAATCAATAGAGCATAGAAGCATAGATTCTGTCCATATCAGCCAATGTTATCAATGCCTCCGCAAGTGTACCGGCCAGCTCATCTTCTGTACCAGTAAAGTAGTGCTTAATCCCAATCTACTATAGTCCTAATATAGTGAACTATGGGAGAAGCTAAACAAAAATCTTAAAAGTACAATTTTCTTGTAGAAAGCATAGTCTGTCCTTTTCCACAGACTTTACTATATTGTAAACTCTTTACTATAAAAAGCATAAGGTTTCCAGGTTACAATACAATGTAAATGGCATATGTATGTGTTTTTATTAGTTTATACTTTATCTGGTTTTGAACCTGACAGTCTGGTTATAAGTAGAGCTGTGTGGTTGAAAACTGGATGACCAGTTTTCTGGTCTCTGAAAAACAGACTAAGGGGCTGATTTACTAATCCACGAATCCGAATCCTGAATGGGAAAAAAACGGATTGGAAACGAACATTTTGCGACTTTTTCATATTTTTTGCGATTTTTCTGTCGCCGTCACGACTTTTTTGTGAATTGTTGCAACTTTTCTGTAGCCGTTACGACTTTCGTGAATTGTAGGGACTTTTTTGTAGCCGTTACGACTTTCCCGAATTGTTGCGACTTTTGAGCGTATTGAGCTCTCGAAAAATTTGCGACAATTCGCAAAAAAGTCGTGACGGCGACATAAAAGTCATGACAAGTCGTGGCGAAAGAATCACAAAATACTGATCATTACGAAAAAAACGCATTCGGACGCTTTTAGGACGTTCGTGGATTAGTAAATGTGCCCCTAAATGTTGCTGCATTGGCTTTTCCTACATGCCTGCAAGGTTCAGGGTTGACTTATTTGGTTATGTGTCCCCATTGCAGAGCACAAAACTTATTATAGCTTCTTCACCCTAAAGTGCTGCTATTACTCTTTGAGTTACACATCTCTTTGAGTTACACATTCTCTTTTCTTGAAAAGCAAGCCAACACAATAGAAAAGACAATATAAATAAAAATAGTGGCGCTTTGTGTAATGTAAGTATATCCACAGTCTCAAATAAATGCAACTAAAAACAGACAGAATGTGTGGTAGGGTAAGTGAGTGTACTCAGTCTGTACCTGTTTAGCAATAAATGTAGTTAAAATCCTTATAAAAGTACAGCTCAGAGTTCACACACTTGTATACCAAATACCGATTCATGTCTGAAAATGCCCACGTATGGTCCCAATGCAAATCTTGAAAAAAAAGAAAACCAATTATGGTGCAGTAGTTAAACACATACAGGCTTTATACCCCTGCCTGTGACTACTCACAAGAGATCCATAAACTTTAGGCAAAAAATCCAGGCTGTTCTCCTCCTTTGTCTCTCCCTGTTACACTCCTCTGTACAGGCCCCTCTGTATTCTGATTCTTTGCCAGCCCATCCTGTCCTTTTCTAGATCTTTGCTCTCTCTTCCTCATCTAATTCCCTTATTGTACCCTCTTGGGCCCCAACTGGCTTTGCCTGAAGGACTTGCTAGCATCCTTCCAGTGTATCTTGTAGCAAATCCCTTACAGTAATGCAACAAACTCCATTCCACAATGGCATGAATTCTGTGTGTTGGGCATTCTGCAAATGCTAACAATATCACTTATTAAACAACTGGCCCAGACTACAAATACATAACATTATTGTTATTTCTTTCACTATAACAGTAAGACAGGCAGCAGTACAAATGGGTAATATTATAATATATAATTCCTAGTAGTTATTGTATCCAATATATATAGTCCAATGCTCTCTGCAGGGGTCCCCTATAGGTTCCCCAAACACATTGTAAATCAATTAAAGTAATTTTACTTAAACTTAAATCAAGGTGGTCTTCGTCAGGGCAACTTGAAAAAAGCATGCATCACAAAAGCAGGCCTGGTTTTTAAGGTGCCCCTAACGAAGAGCCCCTTGATTTAGTGGGGTCGAAACGCGTTGGGTTCATTTTTAATGTAAATAAAAATGTTTTGCTTTAATTAGTAATGAGTGAATCTGAAAATTTCACGAAACGGTGGAAATTTTGCAAAATGCAGCTACTGTGAGACTTTTTTTGATGCACCTGCAACTTTTTCCAGCGAATTCATACCTGCCGAAAATTTCCGCTCATCACTAGCTTTAATATCCAAGTGCCCTGCAATTACTTTATTGATTTAGCAGTACAAATGCACTGAAGCAATGCAAGTAAGAAAAATTCAACTCAAACTGAATGAAACACTAATGGGGAATTCTGCCATTGGCATTAGGACAATTAGGAAGTTAAGCATTTAGTAATGAAGCTAATGCATTTAATGAGGCAGTGTAATTAGCTACTGGCTAGTTGTAATTCAAGTTGCAGAAAGAAGTGAGGGTTATTATGGTGTTATTCGCTGCTGAGAGCACTATACATCCTTGGATTTAACCACAGCAGCGGCAGGTAAGAATAAAACTCACTTATCTAGAACTAGACTGCCACAGAATGGTTTGATACAGCAAGCGGGGCCACACATCACTGCCACATAAGACACAGATACGATGCAAAAGAACTGCATCCTTGTTTGCAATGTAGGGATATACTTTGTGAACTTGCGTTTAACTTAGAAACAGCTTGTATTGTTCCAGTTTTGCTTGCTTTGATCTGTAATAATTTATTTATTGATATTAAATATTGTTTCATCTCAGAACCTTTTTTAATTGTCCAGAAATCCACAAAAAATCGTTTATTATTCTGATAGACATATACAGTCATGGCTGGCTGCATATTTACAGATAGGAGACTGAGTACAGCACACACACAAACCGACCCTGCTCGTTGGCATGCAGCTATAGGGAGAGAGAAATGTAGCAATAGATAGAGATTTGTGTTTTTATTGTTGGAGAGGAGCTTTAAGCTCTGAAACAAAACTCAGACATGTCTCCTTGTAAATGATTTTATTTCATTCCACTGATGTCTGCTGCATAGATTAATAACAGCAGCACTAGCATCTGGATCTACTACTATCTGTAGCTGATTCTGGCAGGGTTAGTTACACAATCCTCACGCTTCTTACAGAACAGACAGGGGATGGGAAATAGACGGGACCACAGACTGTACTTGGCTGCTGAAATCGCCTAATGGCTTATAGTGATTGGGTGCATGTGAAAGAGTTGAAAGCAGCCAATCACACTTCTTCCAAAGTGACACAAAGCAGAATGAATTATAGCAAACTCCAATTCTTACCTGCCCAAAAACCTAAAAAGTGATGTTTTTATGCAGTACCACACATGTGCTCCCCAACCAGTAGCTTGCGAGCAACATGCTGCTCACCAACCCCTTGGATGTTGCACGCAGTGGCCTCAGAGCAATTGCTCATTTTTGAACTTGGGTGCAGTAGTTACATACAAACCATCTGTAATGCCAAAAAGAGCCTCCCGTAGGCTGTCAGTCCACTTTGGGCCTACCAGTAGCCAATCACAGCCCAATCAGGATTCTACAGTATTGTATTCAGCTGGAACTCTCCTTTGGGATTTTCCTACATGCAACTTAAGTGATTCTAAGATCATTGGGGGCTAGTGCATTGGGGTACAAGTGTATTTATTATCTGCCCCCTACCCTAAAGATTAGGGTATGTTTTAACATTAATGGGTATAGATAATACAATTATCTGATATCCCTGCACTTGTGATATTTCATTTGGGGTTGTTGGTGGGGTTAAGTCTCCATTTCCTTTTTTGTGCTGTTATTGAGGACACCGACTAATATTTATTACCATTGATTATTCAACCATGCCTCTTTTAGTGTGTGCCTACTTGAGAAAATTCCCAATTACTACTATAGAAACTCACCAGCATTTACTTGCCAAGCTTTTTCCCTGTCTGATTTTAAGGCCAGGAATGTTTATAGCAGCCTTAATTTCTTTTAATATATTGATGTGAGTAAAGGCAGAGTATCTGTGATACTGTCCCACTATAGTTAAACCCTGAGGCTATGCCTGGAGGTATAATAACAGAAGGCAGTAACATAATAGGAGGGTTATGGGAAATTAATATAAAAGGCTGTAGTAAGCCTATACAATACAAAACTGCAACCTAGTAACAACTTAGTAACTGCTACAGCAAACAAAACAAGAACAAAATAATGATACATTCAACTATTGGTATTTCCATCAGCAAATGGGGAAAAGTGGCCTGTTAAATAAACAGCGTGTGCAATTCTGGAGAACGCCTTAATCAGCTGCCAGTTTGTTTAATCCCTAAATGTAATAATTTGTATCAAAGGGATTTGGGGGAAAAATACTATTACAAGATGATTACTGTTCAGACAATTAAATGCCTTTGTGTTGTTCCTTTCTTTAGTCATATTCTGGCTTCTCGTTGCCCCTGGGTAACTTTCCATAAAAAAAAACAAAAAACCCTTTTTACCAGTTGCACTGCATGGAAACATTTAAGATCTTTTATGAAGCAATGGCCGTCAGCTCTGCGCTAGGTCCATCTGCCAGGATTAAAGGGTTCTAGGAATTCCATTCTGATTCACAATCCTCACTATGTTCCGGCGCTGTTCTGTGACAAGATGTGAAAGAGAGACCAAAACGAACTGCTTCACTGTCAGACAATTAGCCGGTCTGCCTAATTTATATCTGCTGTAGCCAGATGTAAATGTGTTTCCTTGTTGCTGTCAAACCAGTCTTTTTTTTTCTGGATTAGGCCTAATGGAAACTCTTGTTATGCTGTATTTGTTTATATAATCCTATTTTTCTGTCAGGGTCTGCCGTCTAGATTTCTGCTTCTATGTCTGATGTGCTCAGGCTGCTTATAGATATCATGCCAGATAAACTCCTTGTGCACATTGGTATTTTTAATTTGATTTCCGTTGGCCCAAGTAGAAGCAGATCAGTTGGCTGAATCATGTCATAAGAACTAACATCCGTTGACTTGCATTGCTGGGGAAGACAGTTCCGACTGCCCAGTTGGTTTGACCATCTGGTAAAGGTGCAGTTTAACATCAAGGGGTTGTTCAACTTTGAGTTAACTTTTAGTATGACGTAGAGAGTAATATTCTGAGACAATTTGCAATTGGTCTTCATTTCGTATTATTTGTAGATTTTTTAGTTGTTTTCATTTTTGTTCAGCAGCTAGTTTGGAATTTCAGTCGTTTTCTGGTTGCTAGGATCCAAATTACCTTAGCAACCAGGGAATGGTTTGAATAAGAAATTGGCACAGGTATGGGATCCCTTATCTGGAAACCCATTATCCAGAAAGTTCTTAATTACGGAAAGGCTATCTCCCATAGAATCCATTATAAGCAAATAATTCTAAGTTTTAAAGATGGTTTCCTTTTTCTCTGTAATAATAAAACAGTACCTTGTACTTGATCCCAACTAAGATATAATTAATCCTTATTGGAGGCAAAACAAGCCTATTGGGTTTATTCAATGTTTTAAATGATTTTTTAGTAGACGAGTTTTGAAGATCCAAATTACAGAAAAATCCCTTATCCGGAAAACCTCAGGTCCCGAGCATTCTAGAATAGAACAATCTATGAGGGGACTATAATCTATAACAGGGTATAACTGTGTTTACTCAGGCTGAAAAAGCCTATAGGTGGAGTGCGTTCTCTATCTAGAAAGTAAAAACCAGGAAGTGTGGGAGGAGCCTATTTAGTTTTGGCAGACCAAAAAAACTTACTGCAGAGTGTAAGTAAATAATAATAATTTTTCTTAGCCAATTTACCCTAACAGTAGTTGAGGCACTTTGAAAAACAGAATTCTCTAGTCAAGCTGCCAGTTGTCAAAATAACAAACATTACTGTTTATTTACCCAATACTTGACCAGATTCATTTGTATTTGGTGAATAAGGAAATTCGTTTTCTCATCAAATCTGGCCCATTGTGTTAACTGAAAATTGCCCGTTAAATCCTGCTGTGAATAGAACATGGATGAAAACCTGCTTGAAGTTACACTGGGTGTTGTTGTTGACCCTTTGAAAGGTATATTGTCAGTTCTAAGGGTTTTTTAAGTGAATTCCCACTGATGTGTTTTACAGTAGTTTAGAGATTATCCTTGATATCAAATATTGCCCAAATGGAGTTTATCATTTTAGTTCACTCAACACACTATGGTCAGTTTTGTGGGAGAATAACCTACCCAGAGTAAACCCATGAAGACATTTTAAGTAGGTAATGATGGATGAATACAGATAATATACGGTAGTTTGAAATTTACTGTACTGTCAGCATATCATCAGTTCAGGAGAGGAAAGCAATTGCCTTATTCTGTCTGAATGTATGTTACTGTGAAAAGCCACTGGGGACACATTTTTTACCTTTTTCTCAGGACTCAAAGCCAATTCCTTTTAACCTTACATGTCCTGTACATACAGCCTGAGTTATTATTTGCCTCAAATGAAGTGGTAGTAGCATAAATAATGGTTGTATAGAACTGTGGATGTAAAGTAGTTTGCCCAGAAATGGATTCAATGTGCAGTTCATTAGGTATGTATAACCTGAATGTGTTGGAGTAATAAGCAATGAGGAGCCCCTGGAGCAATAACCCCTCCAGATAGATATTTAATGTAATTACTTTTTTGTTTTTATGCAACCTGTACTTTGCACTGTAAAGTGGCCAAATAGGTTGTAAGGAGGTAAAATATTTATTTTTGTACTGTAAATAGCTGGACATTGTTAGGTTTAGCCAGAAGGTGGCGCCAACCCCTAAGGTTAGTCTGCAAAGGAACTCCCCTGCAGAGGCCTATGTCAGGCATCATACAGGCACTTCCTCCTATGGCCCAGAAACACCTTAAGGCAGGACTGCTGAGGCCAGACCAAGTGAAACACTGCTGAGGCCAGACCAAGTGGAACACTGCTTCCTTTAGGGCTAATTAGTGAGTAGTAGTTTGGTGTGAGTTCACTATAGGAGTGAAAGATAGGTTAGCCAGAAAGGAAAGTCTGATGTCCTGATAAGGAGCGAGTATTTTGGGTTAGAGCCCCTGGCGACTGTGTGCCAGTTAGAGAATTGGAGTGTTCAGGTGTAGCTTAATGGAGAATGTACTGGTGCTGTAGCAAGGCAGCTCAGGTAAAGCTTGGGCACCCTATGTGGGGCACTGCAAATAAACAGGGGGAAGGCTTACTGCAAGTAGGGTTGCCATCTTTTCTGTGGCCTCTTACTGGCCGATGATGTGGAGACAGGGGACAGGATCGGATATGGGAGGGCTATGGAGCAGAGGAGACAGGACTATGATGTGGGGCAAAGCTGCTAAACTGACAGGAAAACTGGAGGGAGCTGCAGGGTGGAAGAGGTAATGGGCAGGATGAAGGTGGAATGGGAGGGCAGGATAGAGGCAGAGTTGGGGGTGTACCAGAGGCAGAACAATATGGTTTACCAATTTACCAGCAAGTACAGTATATTGCCAGGAAATTTGTAATACCAGCCCTGGCCCTGGCCGGGAATACTTCAATGCTAAGTACAAGAAGCTGCTCAAGTGTGTCTGGTTCATCTTATCACCATGCATCATGCCTGCTTGTTACAGTAAAGGCTGCCCACATACATTATACTGTAATGAGTGCCTGCCAACCATAGGTAGCTGCATTGCAATGTGGTGACCAACACTGTATCCAAACATTTGGCCCAAGGAGCCAAACAAGCAGATAATGTAAGAGTGTCCAACTAATGTGTAGTGCTACCTGACCTAGGGTTAACATGGACAAATCAATGTAAAATTTATAAAAAAAAAAAAAGTCAAAATGTGTAACTGTGACATTGAATGTGTTTGTTTTAAAAGGGCACGGCACAATTATGGGCATTGCTGATGGTACAACTCATTTAACTTTCCTTCCTCCGGATTTGACTTTCACGGCTTATTGTATTTGCAGATATGGAATTGTTCTAAGCTAAGTGTAATCATTTTAGGTACGTCACTTTCCGTCTATACTGTACATGGGGCAGATTTATCAAAGTGTTAAATGAGAGCTCACCACAGGAAAATTCCATCACACTGTTTTTATTTTATGGGATTCTTATGTAAGATCTTACTCTTTGATAAATATTCCTCTGAAAATCCCATAGAAATGAATAGAAAGCGATGAGATGTCCTTGTTGTGAGCTGTAATTTCACACGTTGATAGATCTGCCCCTACGCATTTGGCTGTACTTGTTGCACCGTGAGAGTAATGTAAAATACAGAGTAAACCAGTCATTTGCAGGTAGCATGTACTGGTCAGCTGCTTGAAAACAAACATTTGGTTGGTTCCAATGTACTAGACGTAAGCATTGCCTTTTATTATCCTGCATCTACTTTAGATTTTCTGATATATTCACAGACATGTTTTATTAGCTGCTTTTTTGTTTTGGACAGTAACACGATCATTTATCTGCGCGCTTAACCCCATTACACAAACATCGTCTTGTGTTGTTTTCGTAGCCCGTATTTTAGTTTCTTAATATATGTTCTGTCCTGTGATTTATCTCATCGCACTAACATTTCTGAAACCGGAAGAGCTCCGTCGTTCTTAATGAAACAAAACACATCGTTCATCAATCTGCATTGGAAACAGATGTTAGAAAGGAGGAATCCAAGTGCAGACGGGCTAATGATAGACTCGCAGTACTACAGGTGCAAGAGAGAGGACATGTTCCCCTCAGTCAGAATCTGAAGAATGAGGCACTAGAGGCTTACAGCATCACATATTAAGGGACTGGCTATCAGTTTCACTAATGAAAATGTCCCATTCGATTGCGTAATTCAAGCTTTTTTTTCTACAAAGTTCATGATAAATTACTTTGGTAAATACTTCTGCTAGCATCATTGTTACAGCCTTTCCTTTCCTCCTTTCTCTCGGTACTTATTTTGTTCTTAGGTCCATTTATTTTAACCTTTAACACGTCATAACCTAAAATGAGATGCCACACAAGGAAAAGGTTTCGTAAAATAAAGGTGGAAAAGTTACAAATGAGGCATTGAGTTAGAGGTTAAGAGATTAGCCTGGTTTGTGGGATCTCATGCTTGACATGCTGCCCAATTACTTGTGACACTGGACAAGTCACTTAATCTCCTGGTTTTCCGAGATACTTTATTAGTGATTAGTGATGGGCGAAATGTTTCGCCAGGCATGGATTCGCGGCGAATTTCCGCGTTTCACCATTGGCGGATTGTTTCGCGAAACGGATGAAAAAATTCACTGCGGAAAAATTCGCAGCACGTCCAAAAATTGTCACCGGCGTCAAAAAAGAATAGTCGTGGGCGTCAAAAGAGTAGCCGCGCGACAAAATAATAGCCGCAGGCGACGAAACAATAGCCGCGCGACAAAATAATAGCTGCGGGCGACGAAACAGTAGCCACGCGACAAAATAATAGCCGCGGGCGACGAAACAATAGCAGTGCGACAAAACAATAGCCGCGGGCGACAAAACAATAGCCGCGCGACGAAATAATAGCCAAGGGCGACGAATCAATAGCCGCGCGACAAAATAATAGCCGCGGGCGACGAAACAATAGCCGCGCGACAAAATAATAGCCGCGGGCGACGAAAGAATAGCCGCGCGACAAAATAATAGCCGCAGGCGACAAAAGAATAGTCGTGGGCGACAAATTTTTTTTTGTCGCACAACATTTTCGCTGTTTCGCGGATCTTTTGAAAAATTCACAAATTTTGCGGCGAAGCGAAACGGAACAGATTTGCTCATCACTATTAGTGATGGGCGAAATGTTTTGCCAGGCATGGATTTGTGGTGAATTTCCGAGTTTCGTTATTGGCGGATTGTTTTGCGAAACGGATGAAAAAATTCGCTGCTCGTCCAAAAATTGTCGCAAGAATAGTCACAGGCGTCAAAAGAATAGTCGCGCAGCCAAAATTGTTGCAAGAATAGTCGCAGGCGTCAAAAGAATAGTCACGGGCGACAATTTTTTTTCATTTTCGCCGTTTTGAAAGATTCACAAATTTATTGGCGAAGCGAAACAGGACAGATTCGCTCATCACTACTCTTTATGATAGGCGTACTAAGAGATTTAAAAATATTTATAAACATATTGTAACCCCTTTACTTCACCTAAGAAAGATATAATGTAATTGTGAATGCAATGCCTGGATAACAGGGTGAAACAACTTCTTTAACATAGACAGAAAGCTAGAGCGGCTGGGGAAAATGTTCTAAACCTTCATAACTGTCAAGAAGCTTACTGGAAGTGCTGGATTGTGATTGAAGAGAAGTAGGAGCTGCTACAATCCTTACTCAATGCAGGACGTCAGGTTGGAGACAGGAGCAGGCCTGAAATGAGTGTAGTAAAATAGCCAGTGCAGCAATAGCCAGCAGGCCCACACAAGCAGGATAAAAAGCTGTCAAGAAGAAGATTTTAAAGCTGGCTGAGGCCTAGGCAGGCAGGAGGGTGGAGCGGAATCGGGTAATAAGCAGCAGTGTAGGAAGTCTGTAAAGAGCTTGTAATGGCTGATAAATTTGACAAATTTGACAATTTAATGAAAAAGTTGGATGCCTTTTCATAATCTCACAAAATGCTGACTGTTAATACATACTTCAATGTGTTAATCCAACTAGCCTAGTGCTCATTTAAATTGTTTCACCCCCCCCCCCTTTATTACTTTTTATATTCCTCTAATCCACCTTAAAGGGGAACTACACCCAAACACAACTTGAGCTTTTTGAAAAGTAAACATAATTTCAAGCAACTTTGCAGTATACATCAGCTATGCAGCCTTTTCATTATTTTAATGTAATAATATGGTTTGTAACAGTTACCTAAGCCTGGTCCCTGCTCTCCTGCTGATCTGACTGACTACTTTGAGACAGAACAGAACTCAACTGTTCTCAGCCTGCCTTCAGCCTGCTTCCTTCAAATCCCACAACTCCCTGCACATGTAATGCCATGTATAGAACAGTGTCTAACTGGTGGCATGCATACGCCCCACAGCCCCCCTCTGTGTGGCCCCCACCTGTCTGGCTGCTGTGACTGCTTACCTTTGTATAAGCTTTAAATTGTATCCATACTGAGATTAACTGGCCCCCTGCATTGTTCACACTTCAGATTCAGGCTGTAAATCCATGTATTGTTTTAACATGATATCCCCTGTACTTTTCACATCTTTTAATCCCTGCATTGCTTACCCCCTGCACTGATCACACCTCAGGCTCAGACTGTAAAACAGCATAGGGCATGCAGGGCATGGCATACACAGGCAGAGTATGGTACACGCAGGCAGCACAGGGCAGGCATAGTATGGCACACACAGGCAGGGTAGGGCAGGCAGAGTATGGCACACACAGGCAGCACAGGGTAGGCATAGTATGGCACACACAAGCAGCATAGGGCAAGCAGAGTATGGCACACACAGGCAGCATAGGTCAGGCAGAGTATGGCACACACAGGCAGTGTAGGGCAGGCAGAGTATGGCATACACAGACAGCATAAGGCAGGCAGAGTATGGCACACACAAGCAGCATAGGTCAGGCAGAGTATGGCACACACAGGCAGTGTAGGGCAGGCAGAGTATGGCACACACAGGCAGCATAAGGCAGGCAGAGTATGGCACACACAGGCAGCATAGGGCAGGCAGCATAGGTCAGGCAGAGTATGGCACACACAGGCAGCATAGGGTAAGCAGAGTATGGCACACACAGGCAACATAGGGCAGGCAGAGTAAGGCACACACAGGCAGCATAGGGCAGGTAGAGTATGACACACACAGGCAGCATAAATCAGGCAGAGTATGGCACACACAGGCAGCATAGGGCAGGCAGAGTATGGCACACACAGGCAGCATAGGGCAGGCAAAGTATGGCACACACAGGTAGCATAAGGCAGGCTGAGTATGGCACACAGAGGCAGGTGTGTCTTAATATGACATAATATAATTCTTTCACATATGACTGAAGGGTCATACAGTGAGCACCAACCATTTGGGTTTTTTCTGTGCTACCACCATTAATGCGGGTCTTAAAAGCACTTGTAAAAACATGGGTGTGGTTTGAAGTGGGTGCAGTTTAAAAAAGGAGAGCATAAGCTGGACAAACAAAGTTATGATATATACATTTTGTACTGTCAAATTTTACTCTCCAAAGAATGTATAATGTAAAAAGAAAAGGTACAATGTAATTTTTGCACTGAACAAAAATTAAAAAAACTATAAGTTAAAATAATGGCTTCCATTATCGGCCCTCTACCATGTGGGCCAGAAAAATTCCCGGCCCTCGATACCACAGAAGTTGGACAGCACTGATACCGAATATGCAACACAATAAAATTGGGATAACAGGGATCTTGATTTAGAAGATCATGTCAAAAAAAGCAAACTGGAAACCCTACTCTACAAATCCACAAGGGGATGCACAGAGGCTCAGTTTAATATTACATTTTAACTTGGTGAAATTTAATTGGTTTAACCTTGAGCTGGGGCCATTAATTCTATTCTAGTGTAATTCTATTAATGTTTACAAACTGTATAAATTGAGACATGAAATCTGTGTTTATACTGTTGGCATCTGAGCTACTGTTTGTCTTACTGCACGTTAAGTACTTATCCTTTTCATTTTTATGGATGTCTAACGAGAATAGGGTGTACATGGGTACATAAGAATAATGACATAATCCTGGCAATATAAGGCAGTGGAACAGCACAATGGTTTACTATTGCACCACACCCATATGTGCACCATTCTCCAAGAAGAGAATAGTGGGGGAAATTATTTTTAATTGTTTTAATTTATATGTACTGTATCGAGGGGCACATCCTGGGCCTCTATTAGGGTCAGAACTGGGAGAGCAGTGGGCTGCAAGCAGTTACTGGTAGTGGTAGCAGTAGCGGTCTGGGGGAGCAGGAAGCAGGTAGTACAAGATGGTGGAGCGTTGGCTTTGGTCTACAGCGCTGGTCTCTATACAGGATTCACATTCTAGCAGAATTCGCAGCTTAAGTCACAGAAAATATTCAAATCTGTCATTCACTCCTTCATACATTGTTTCTGTCAGTTCACCTGTTCTGCCATACTCCTATGTAACTTTGTCCATTTAATAAATATATATCAGTCCACACCCCTTATATTTTCCTTCCGATCTAACCATATGCTCCATTAGATAAAGAAATCCCATGAATTTGAACTCAAAGTCTGCCATTTTTGACAGTTTGACTGTCAGCTGTTACTGGAGATATCCCTTCAGAATGATGATGGTTTAGGCCTTTCTATTTATCTTTGCAAAGGGGAAGAAAAACTCCAGTGTGTCGGCAATGCCTTTAAATCATTTATTTGCAGAAATGTACAAACAGCACAAGCTTTCGGGGGTGACCCCTTCTTGCACCTGAAGAAGGGGTCACCCCCGAAAGTTTGTGCTGTTTGTACATTTCTGCAAATAAATGATTTAAAGGCATTGCCGACACACTGGAGTGCTTCTTCCCCTTTGCAAAGATACATGGAAAAAAGGCTTGGGAGCGGCTGTGGAAGTTAAGCACCCTTTGAGAACATGTATGTAAGTGGTGTGCTGAAGATTTTTGTTTATGTTGATTAGGCCTTTCTATTAACATTCATAATCTTCACAGCACTTATTAACTCCTATCATTCATCATTTGAGTTCCATGAAGAAAGCCCCACATACCAAGAAATAGAAAATGAGAGGACAACCTCCTATTCTACCTCTTTGGCCTGCTCATATTTATATTGGTGATAGACCTTGACTGATAGTTTAACTACACCCAATAAGCTACCACCATGTTCAAAGATCTTTTGTTTTCTTCTACACATAGAAGATATTGAGAAGCGATACCACCGGGAGGCGCAATGGAGGTGCCTTATTCACAGATCTAATAAAACAATATTTTTCATACAGAAGCTAAGAATATGTATTGTGACATGGAATATATATGGGAAAAAGATTTTCTATTTTCAACTGAATTTGAACCTCTAATGAATTAGAAGCGCCAGTGTTGTGTGACATCAGAGAATATCAAGTAGCTGAAGAACCAACTTGTATATTTCAAAAAAATTATTATTGCCACATATTTTCCATGTATTTATATAATGGTAGTGGTAACACTTTTCCATAGAGATCTTTTTAAGGGTCCTCTCAAGGCAAAAGCAGAGGAAGATAAATGCTTTTACCTGTTGGTATGGGCTGGAGATGTTTATAACATGAGGCATGAGACATTTATAACTCATGGGGAGACATCAGCAGAGGAGAGGAAACAGCTCAGTGCTTATTATAAAACAGCGGCCCTCATCCTTTTTTACCCATGAGCCACATTCAAATGTAAAAAGAGTAGCAACACAGTATGAAAAATGTTTCTGGGCCAAATAAGAGCTATGATTGGTTAACCCCAATGTTGACTGGCATCCTACAGGAGACTCTGTTTGGCAGTACCACTGGTGTTATGCTTTCAAACATGCCTCCAAGCCAGGAATTAAAAAATAAGCACCTGCTTTGAGGCCAATGGGAGCAACATCCAAGGGGATGGGGAGCAACAAGATGCTCGCGAGTCACTGGTTGGGGATCACTGTGATCAGTGATTGTGTAACCCTATAAAAGGGTACAAGATGCAAAAGAACCTGTAGAGCTATTTGATCAAGATCGTATTTGGCACAAATTCTCCAAAAGTGCAAGAGAAATTGTACAAATCAAGGTGCTGATCTTAACCTAAACAAAGTGACTGATATCGCAAGGTTTTATGAAGCAGCTCAGGCACAACTAAATGTTTTGGCTGCCTCAGATAAAGTACATGATGTAAGCAAGATTTCCACACCCTACAAAAAGTCACAAACCAATAAAAGTGCAAATAAAAGCCCACAATATAAATGCAGCACATGTGGCAGATCACACACATGGCAAAACAGCCCTGCATGGGGCCAGCTGTAAAAAGAACAATCATTTTGCCAGAATGTGTAAAGCGCAAGATGCGCAGGACCTTGATATAGTTTCAACTGAGGATTCATGTGATTTATCCATAGAAACGGTAACTACAACCAGCCAATCTGCATTCATAAATGCAATTTGACAAGATCATCCTGACCCAGTTTTTACTGACACAGCAGTAGGAAACAAAAAACTCACAGATGAAGTTCAAACTGGATACAGGTGCTGTGATTCCTTCAAATATATTTCAACAGGAAACATTTTCAGAACCTTTCAGAGCAACCAGTCACAAGCTATATGAATTCGGTGGAGAGCAACTGAATGTAAAAGGTATGTGCACTTTGGACTGTACCTACAAATGTAATGAACAAAAGCTGCAATTTTACATTGTCAAGACAATGGCTAAGATGTCTTCGACAGACGTGGACAATGTGCTGGAGAGTAGAAAATTCAGGTGGATAAAACAAAAAGTTCAACAGTACATGCTCCTTGCAGAGTCCCAGTAGCCCTTAGGGCAAAGACAGACAGGGTGATTAGTCGCCACGATTTTTAAAAAACCCAGTCGTAATGACCAACCTCTGTTCAGAAACATAGAAGTTGCCACAACGGTGCAGTACAAGTTGCCATTATGTTTAGCTGTAGGGATGTAGCGAACCTCACAAAAAAAGTTCGCGAACCCGTTTGCGAACTTTTGCGAACTTTGCGAACCCCATAGACTTCAATGAGAAGGCGAACTTTGAAACCTAGAAAAGCCATTTATGGCCAGAAAACTGATTTTAAAGTTGTTTAAAGGGTGCTACGACCTGGACAGTGGCATGCAGGAGGGGGATCAAGGGCAAAAATTTCTCTGAAAAATACGTTGTTGTAATCAGTAATCAGAAAATAAAAGCAGTCCTTACAAGGACTATTGGGTTACAGCAGATGAGATCAGAAGGACAGCTGCCCACAGCAGCTACATACAGAGCAGTAGAAAGTAGATTACTAGTCAGCAAAGCTACCTAAACTGTCCCTCAAACCCCTGCACAGCTCTCTCCCTATGCTAACTCATCAAGCACACACAGGCAGAATGTAAAATGGCTGCTGGGCTTCGGTTTATATATGGAAGGGAGTGGTCCGGGGGTGGTCCAGGAGGGAGAGCTGCCTGATTGGCTGCCATGTATCTGCTGGCTCTGGGGTGAGAGGTCAAAATTTGGCGAACCCAAAATTGCGAACATCGCTAAAAGTTCGCGAACTTGCGAACTTGTGAACACCCGATTTTCGTGCGAATTAGTTCTCCGGCGAACAGTTCGCTACATCTCTATTTAGCTGTGGCAGTTAGTCACCGAGACTGGATTTTGAAAATCACAGCAACTAATCGCCTTGTCTGTCTTCGCCCTTAAGAAAAGACTTTCCAAAGAGATTGACTGAATGCAAAAACTGGGTGTAACTGTTAAAGTTTATGTACCCACTGAATGAGTAAATCCAATGGTCATATAGAAAAGCCCCGTACAGGAGAACTACAGATTTGTCTAGACCCCCAAGACCTAACCTGAATATATAATAAATGGAAAAATGTACTCCCTATTGTAAAATTTAACAACACCAGAAGTCACAGAGAAGTTCCATGACCACATAAAAGTATGAGTTTGAATGAATAATGTACCCCCTACTGTAAAATATAAGGATTTTAGAAGTCACAGAACTTATATGATGACTTTTGTACGGGTCATGAAACTCCTCAGTGACTTCCAAAATCCTCTTAATTTACAATAGTGAGTCATGTGTCAGAAATTACATAAATAATCACTGCTTAGAAGGATACGTTACAGACAGGATATTCATGGCTATAAATATATATATATATATATATATATATATATAGATATGTATATATATATAGTGTGTACTGTTTCTGTCTTTTAAATAAATACATTTAACCCAGCTTTTTTATTGGCAATTGTTCCTATTTTAGTATAGTTTATTGCTCCCGTTAAACTCACTAATGCTGTCCTTGTGTGTTGTACCCTGCTGATATGCTGCATGATTGCCCTGTTCTGGACTGTGTTTCTTTTGTTATAATCTTTTCCTATCCCATGCTGCACATTTACTTCTTTTTGCTTACTACAAAATATTTTTCTTCTTCTGATCGGTTTTAGGCAGCTCCAGAAAAAAATTGCCTTTATTATAAAGAGTCTGTGCTTGTTCCGCATGTTATTTAGATAATCAGCAACTAATATAGTACACCTAGAAAATGTTCCAAAATCAAAATAGTTCATTCCTGTTTACATATTGTAACAGCATATGATTTCATGGATAAAGTTTTCTGTTGGCTGCTCTAAGCAACATACCCACGAGCCTGTATGTAAAACTATCAGTAACAAGATCCCCAGATCACTCCTACACCAAATAAATCATTGCTGCCTTTCCAAACTGCTTGCTTTTTTGCTCCCAGGCTGCTTATAGATCACTCTGTCTGCACAGTAGAGAAGGGAACATGCAAAGGAGCAATCACTAATCTGGGTGGGAGAGAAAACGATGAGCATTAAAAATGGCCTGAAAGAGACTGACCAAATGGATCTTGTAGTTGTGTAATACGTCAGCTGGGACATGTCTACTTTCTCTCGGATTGCCACTCTCTGTAGTGATGGAGGGAAGGCTTATGTAGCTAAACTATAACATGCACATTATGGGGCACATTCATTAAAGCACGATGACCACGATTAGAAAACAATCATATTGTTTTAGAACTTTTCGTACTTATGATAACATCGTTAAAAAAGTACGTTCGTTATTCCATGAAAAAGTTGTACTTTTTGTATTTGTGCAACTACAATTAAAATTTCGGAATTCATTCAAGCTTCAGTATCGTGACTATATTTTGGCCAGGTTGGAGCTGCAGAGTGCCATTGAGTCCTATGGGAGGCTTTCCTTGGGCCGGGTTGGAGCTGCAGAGTGCCATTGAGCCCTATGGGAGACTTTCCTTGGGCCAGGTTGGAGCTGCAGAGTGCCATTGAGCCCTATGGGAGGCTTTCCTTGGGCCAGGTTGGAGCTGCAGAGTGCCATTGAGCCCTATGGGAGACTTTCCTTGGGCCAGGTTGGAGCTGCAGTGCCACTGAGCCCTATGGGAGACTTTCCTTGGGCCGGGTTGGAGCTGCAGAGTGCCATTGAGTCCTATGGGAGGCTTTCCTTGGGCCAGGTTGGAGCTGCAGAGTGCCATTGAGCCCTATGGGAGACTTTCCTTGGGCCGGGTTGGAGCTGCAGAGTGCCATTGAGCCCTATGGGAGACTTTCCTTGGGCCGGGTTGGAGCTGCAGAGTGCCATTGAGTCCTATGGGAGACTTTCCTTGGGCCAGGTTGGAGCTGCAGAGTGCCATTGAGTCCTATGGGAGACTTTCCTTGGGCCGGGTTGGAGCTGCAGAGTGCCATTGAGCCCTATGGGAGACTTTCCTTGGGCCGGGTTGGAGCTGCAGTGCCATTGAGCCCTATGGGAGACTTTCCTTGGGCCGGGTTGGAGCTGCAGAGTGCCATTGAGTCCTATGGGAGGCTTTCCTTGGGCCAGGTTGGAGCTGCAGAGTGCCATTGAGCCCTATGGGAGACTTTCCTTGGGCCGGGTTGGAGCTGCAGTGCCATTGAGCCCTATGGGAGACTTTCCTTGGGCCGGGTTGGAGCTGCAGAGTGCCATTGAGCCCTATGGGAGACTTTCCTTGGGCCGGGTTGGAGCTGCAGAGTGCCATTGAGCCCTATGGGAGACTTTCCTTGGGCCAGGTTGGAGCTGCAGAGTGCCATTGAGCCCTATGGGAGACTTTCCTTGGGCCGGGTTGGAGCTGCAGAGTGCCATTGAGCCCTATGGGAGACTTTCCTTGGGCCGGGTTGGAGCTGCAGAGTGCCATTGAGTCCTATGGGAGACTTTCCTTGGGCCGGGTTGGAGCTGCAGAGTGCCATTGAGCCCTATGGGAGACTTTCCTTGGGCCGGGTTGGAGCTGCAGAGTGCCATTGAGCCCTATGGGAGACTTTCCTTGGGCCAGGTTGGAGCTGCAGAGTGCCATTGAGTCCTATGGGAGACTTTCCTTGGGCCGGGTTGGAGCTGCAGAGTGCCATTGAGTCCTATGGGAGACTTTCCTTGGGCCGGGTTGGAGCTGCAGAGTGCCATTGAGCCCTATGGGAGACTTTCCTTGGGCCGGGTTGGAGCTGCAGAGTGCCATTGAGCCCTATGGGAGACTTTCCTTGGGCCGGGTTGGAGCTGCAGAGTGCCATTGAGCCCTATGGGAGGCTTTCCTTGGGCCGGGTTGGAGCTGCAGAGTGCCATTGAGCCCTATGGGAGACTTTCCTTGGGCCGGGTTGGAGCTGCAGAGTGCCATTGAGCCCTATGGGAGACTTTCCTTGGGCCGGGTTGGAGCTGCAGAGTGCCATTGAGCCCTATGGGAGACTTTCCTTGGGCCAGGTTGGAGCTGCAGAGTGCCATTGAGCCCTATGGGAGACTTTCCTTGGGCCGGGTTGGAGCTGCAGAGTGCCATTGAGCCCTATGGGAGACTTTCCTTGGGCCGGGTTGGAGCTGCTGAGTGCCATTGAGCCCTATGGGAGACTTTCCTTGGGCCGGGTTGGAGCTGCAGAGTGCCATTGAGCCCTATGGGAGACTTTCCTTGGGCCAGGTTGGAGCTGCAGAGTGCCATTGAGCCCTATGGGAGACTTTCCTTGGGCCGGGTTGGAGCTGCAGAGTGCCATTGAGTCCTATGGGAGGCTTCCAAAATCATGCACTGAAGTTTCAAAGTCAGAAAGGTTTTAGCGCCGTTTGCAATCGTTCGGATACAAAAACTTCATAACTTTCGTATCGCAACCACAATATTTTCATACGACTGCAACACAAATTTTTGCGTAATTTATGCACATCAGAAATTATCGTGGTTACTATGAAATTTTTCCAATCGTGCTTTTAACAATCAGAAATTCATAATTCAATGAATGTGCCCCTACGCGTCATTAGAAATACAGAAATTATTTTGCACCAGCAGTTCTTAAACCATGAACAATTGGTTTATTCAACTAGCTAAGTCCTGCAAAGAAAGAGTAACGGGTAGGAGCAATGTACTTACTCACAATGCTTAAGTAGGGTAGATTTTTATGTTTTTTAGTCTCAATGAATGTCTACCATGGAAGAAAGCCTCAATCTCTTTCAACTTTGGCCTCTGTATTAGGAGAGTATTGTCTGGGGATTGTTTAGCCCACACTACTTCTCCTTCATGGATCACACACTTGCTCTTGCTAATAGCCCTGACTGCCCCTTGCTTCACCTAGAGCATGCCATGATAGAATATACTGTATTAATATCTAGTCCTCATTTATTAGGTCCAGCTCATCAATTTCACTTTGGTTTACCTTAGGGCTCTGAACATCTCCTCCAATACTAGGTCTCCATTTTACTGTCCTCCAGCATTTCCACCTGTTGTTCTAGATGTGGCCCAAAGAGTATTAGGTTCCTTCACCTGGACCCATAAGAATGTTTCCCCACACAAAGTACAGGTCACCCTTATGGAATGTTCTGTACATTGGGGAAAAGATAACTATTACACATCTCTACACAATGAAGCATGATTAGAAGGCACATGATATTTTAGGTTTAGAAGACATGTGACTGCTTAACTGAATGTGCAGTCGTTAGTCATTTGTTGGCTTGGTTGGAATCACCTGCAGCATCAAGTAGAACTCATTTTAGTTCTGCTCAAAAGAGCAGTCCGGTTGAGCAGATTCACTGAAAACTGAGGTCTGGCCAAACCCTAATACAGATGCAACAAAATAATTATGCATTGCTATTGACTTAACTGTAGGCTTCAGAATGAGAATGATGGCAAAGCACCAGCTAACTTGTTGGCATCTTGCCTGTTAAGGTCATGTAGGCCTGGAGTTGAGCAGCCATGGCCCAAAGCAATTAGTGTCTAACAGCTGCTTTTCATATCTGGGTGTGGTTTGTCTGCTGATTTTGTGTTATCATTTTGATGAAGAAAAACAGAATAATTTGTAAGTGGGCAGAACATTTTTTAAAACATATTGCCAGACATTTAGAAAGCACAATTATCCTGATTTTGTATCAGTTTACTTCTGGCTCAGGATAGATGTAAAAATCAAGCTGATTCTGCAAATCTGTGCCTGTTATATGTTTAGGTAATTTGCGGAAAATCGCTGTTGAAGCTGATTAGGTAGCGGAACTTCTTAAACTAGCGGGTTGTATTATAAAAGGTAACATAGTAACATAGTAACATAGTAAGTTGGGTTGAAAAAAGACATACGTCCATCAAGTTCAACCATAATGCCTATACCTAACCTGCCTAACTACAAGTTGATCCAGAGGAAGGCAAAAAACCCCATCTGAAGCCTCTCTAATTTGCCTCAGAGGGGAAAAAATTCCTTCCTGACTCCAAGATGGCAATCAGACCAGTCCCTGTATCAACTAGTACTAAGAGCTATCTCCCATAACCGTGTATTCCCTCACTTGCTAAGAATCCATCCAGCCCCTTCTTAAAGCTATATAATGTATCAGCCAGTACGACTGATTCGGGGAGGGAATTCCACAACTTCACAGCTCTCACTGTAAAAAATCCTTTCCGAATATTTAAATGGAACCTCCCTTCTTCTAAACGGAGTGGGTGCCCTCGTGTCCGTTGGAAGGACCTACTGGTAAATAAAACATTAGAGAGGTTATTATATGATCCCCTTATATATTTATACATAGTTATCATGTCACCTCTTAAGCGCCTCTTCTCCAGTGTAAACAGACCCAACTTGGCCAGTCTTTCTTCATAACCGAGACTTTCCATACCCTTTACCAGCTTAGTTGCCCTTCTCTGGACCCTCTCTAGCTCAATAATGTCCCGTTTGAGCACTGGAGACCAAAACTGAACAGCATATTCTAGATGGGGCCTTACCAGTGCTCTGTAAAGGGGAAGAATAACCCCCTCCTCCCGTGAATCTATACCCCTTTTAATACAGCTCAGAACCTTGTTTGCCCTTGCAGCTGCTGCCTGGCATTGCTTGCTACAGCCAAGTTTATTATCTACAAGGACTCCAAGATCCTTCTCCATTATGGATTTGCCTAGTGCAGTCCCATTAAGGTTATACGGGGCTTGCATATTTTTACATCCCAGGTGCATGACCTTACATTTATCCACATTAAATCTCATCTGCCACTTAGCTGCCCAGATTGCCAGTTGGTCAAGATCCTGCTGCAGGGATGTCACATCCTGGATAGAATTGACTGGTCTGCAGAGTTTTGTGTCATCTGCAAACACTGATACATTACTCATAATACCCTCCCCTAAGTCATTTATGAACAAATTAAACAAAAGTGGACCCAGTACAGAACCCTGAGGGACCCCACTGAGAACCTTACTCCAAGTAGAGAATGTGCCATTAACAACCACCCTCTGTACCCGATCCTGTAGCCAGTTTTCTATCCATGTGCAAACGACTTCACTAAGACCAATAGACCTTAGCTTAGAAAGCAGTCGTTTGTGGGGAACGGTATCAAATGCTTTGGCAAAATCCAAATAGATTATATCTACTGCATCCCCACTGTCCAGCTTCTTACTTACCTCATCATAAAAAGCAATTAAATTGGTCTGACATGACCTGTCCTTCATAAAGCCATGCTGATTACTGCTCATAATGCCATTCTCCACTACATAATTTTGAATGTGATCCCTTAACAAGCCTTCAAATAACTTGCCCACCACGGATGTCAAACTTACAGGCCTATAATTGCCAGGCTGAGATCTTATTCCCTTTTTAAATATGGGAGTGACATTCGCCTTCTTCCAATCACTAGGTACCATACCTGATGAAAGAGAGTCTGAGAATATCAGAAACAAGGGCCACTGCAATTCTGCCCCTAGCTCTCTCAGTACCCGAGGGTGTATTCCATCTGGCCCAGGTGCCTTGTTTACATTTATCGTGTGTAACCCTTTAAGCACCATATCCTGTGCCAACCACTGTGTAGTTGGAGCTGAGGCAACAGTGAAGCTATTGGGTGAGACTTGGCCCACTGGCTCCTCTACTGTATACACAGAAGAAAAGAACTGGTTAAGCACATCTGCCTTTTCTGTATCCG
The DNA here is from genome assembly GCF_000004195.4 of Xenopus tropicalis. NCBI lineage: Eukaryota > Metazoa > Chordata > Amphibia > Anura > Pipidae > Xenopus > Xenopus tropicalis. Next base: position 41,854,403 of record NC_030684.2, on the reverse strand, counting down.
CTGTAACCATATTGTTATTATAACTCAATGGGGCCACACCCTCAACCTGCATCTTTTTACTATTAATATACTTAAAAAACTTTTTGGGGTTAGTCTTGGCCTCGGCCGCGATGCGCTCCTCATTTTCTATCTTTGCCTTCCGGATTGCTGTTTTACAACACTTGTTATAGTGTTTATATTCATTAAACGCAGCTACTGTCCCCTCTGACTTATATTTCTTAAAAGCTTTCCTTTTTTTCCCTATTAACTTCTTTACCTCAGAGTTAAGCCACATGGGGTGATTCTTAACACTTCTACTTTTTCTTATTAATGGAATGAATTGAGAACAGTAATGATTTAATATCATTTTAAATGACAACCATTTCTGCTCTGTATTTTTATCAGAAAACATAATGCCCCAATCTATGCCCTGAAGCGCTGCCCTTAAGGAGCTAAAATTTGCCTTCCTAAAATTCAGTGTCTTTGTTGCCCCCGTGTAAATTTGTTTCCTGCACCAAACATCAAATGAAATAACATTATGGTCACTATTACCCAGGGGTTCAACCACTTGCACATTTGCTATACGTTCTGGGTCATTAGAGATCACTAGATCTAGTATAGCATTGTTCCTGGTTGGCTCCTCAACAACCTGTGACATAAAGTTGTCGTGCAGCAAGTTTATAAACTTGTTCCCATTTACTGTCCTGGCAGTACTATTGCCCCAGTCAATATCAGGGTAATTAAAATCCCCCATTATTATCACTTGCCCCAAACTAGCAGCCTTTTCTATTTGCAACAGGAGCTGGGCCTCCTCCTCTTCGCTTACATTAGGGGGTCTATAGCATACCCCTACAATTAGCTTGGTAGATTCTTTACTATCTGTGAGAAGCTCAACCCATAAGGATTCAGCTCCCTCTGTTACCCCCATCACTTCCTCCTTAATATTTGCTTTTAAGTCGTGCTTAATGAACAGACACACTCCTCCTCCTTTTCTATTGCCCCTGTCCCTCCGAAACAATGTATACCCCCCAATATTAACAGCCCAGTCATGAGACTCATTCAACCAAGTTTCAGCAACACCAATCACATCATATTTCCGCTCCAACGCCAGTACCTCCAGCTCTCCCATTTTACCAGTCAGACTCCTTGCATTGGTAAACATACATTTAATACTGGTTCCGGCGTGAGAATGACGTGTAAACAACTTATGGGCCTCCCTGCCATTATCAGTATCCCGAAGCAAGTCTCCTCCCCCAATTTTCCTTACTATGCCCACTACCTCATCTATCCTGTCTACCACAGAATTTCCCGCTGCACCCTCCCCCCCCACTCCTAGTTTAAAATCTCCTCCAACCCTCTAGCCATCTTTTCCCCCAAAGCAGCTGCCCCATCATCATTGAGGTGCAGCCCATCCCTGGCAAAGAGCCTGTAGCCGATTGAGAAATCAGCCGAAGCCGATTGAGAAATCAGCCAGCAGCCGATTGAGAAATCAGCCTAAGTTTCTCAAAGTTTGCTACAGGTCTAGTCACCTATAGCAACCAATCAGCAGGAAGTGATTAGTTGTCAGCAGTTAAAAAGTAAAGATTGTTTTGCTTGCTATGGGTTACTAGGTTTGTGCCTTTTATTACACATGGCATTTAGACTTTAGAACTGAAAAAAGCATTGGTTAAAGAGTTTGGCAATACAAGTAGTAACAGGTATAGAAAGGTCAGCTCACAGCCCCACCAAGGAGCATTGCAATAATAATAATAATATATATAGGGTATTTCAGCAAAACTATTCAATAGACAATTTGGGTCATTTATGAACACACCTGGTATTCTAAAATGGATGCAATAAAGATGAATGGTGGGCAACTGTGTGATAGTCCTACTGATGATGAGGACCCATGGGGTAACCTAGACCCTGCACTTGGTGGTAGCTTCAGGGTTTTCCACGGGAGGTTGCTTTAATAGGCATACCAGATTTGCAGCCAGTAAAATGGATGCAAAGGCCATTTTGAACATGTGCTATGGAAATGACTGAACCCAAAATGCTAGACACATCTTGCACCCAGTGTCCTTCAACCCACTTTGTTGTGCAATTGTTTTAATTTTGATACAGTGGGCACAACTGCAGAGAATGGCCACAACTTTGCTGGAATTAAGGGGCAAATACTGCATTATGGGTAAAAAACCTCATAAATAACCCCAAATGTTTTGTGGAATATTCCCACTAATTCATACACTTCTTTATTGAATATGCTGATTCATAAATATACAAATTGATACAAAGTAATTAATGAACAGGTTGGCCAACTGCTAACCAACTAATTGCCCCAATTCCTACATGCTTGGCTTTGCGGAAGGACAGAAATAACCTTTGCCTTGTAGCTCCCCCCTTGTCAGAGAGGAACCCTGGAGGGGAAGAATGTAGATAAAGGTACAACACATATACATGTTTGGTATCTATTATCCAGAATGCTAAGGTTTTCTGAATAAGGGATCTTTATGTAATTTTGATCACTATACCATACGTCTACTAAAATACTGTAACATAAACATAAAATAATCTCAATAGGATTGTTTTGCCTCCAAAGAGGATTGATTATATCTTAGTTGGGATCAAGTATAAGGTACTGTTTTATTATTACAGAGAAAAAAAGAAATCATTTTAAAAATCTAAGTAAATTTGCTTGTAGTGGGGTCTATGGCCTTCCCGTAATTTGGAGCTTTGGAAGTCTATGGGAGTCTATGGCCTTCCCTTAATTTTGGCTAATGGGTTTCCAGATAACAGATCTCATACCTGTATATTAAATGACAATATATTTTCATTATTTACACCAGGAATGGCCAATCCGCACCCCAGGAGCCTCAGTTAATGGCTCTTCTGAGATCACACCAACCACTGATGAACATCATCTCAAGATCTAGAACCTTGGGTTGCCTTTTCACCATTAAACCAATAAAACATGTTTTGTTAAGTTGCAGAACTGCAAGCATCATTTAATGTTAGAAAAGGTACATAGTTTGCCATTGGTCTAGTAACCCATAGCAACTAATCAGTAGGTAGCTGTTTGAAAACAAATATCTAATAGGTTGTTAAAGGTTGCTAGGGGTGATGTAGATAGCGTTATTCTGAGACTTGCAATTGATCTTCATTTTTTGTGGTTTTTGAATTATTTAGCTTTATTTCAGCTATTCAGGTTGGAATTTCAGCAGCTATGTGGTTGCTAGGGCACAATTTAACCTAGTAACTAGGCAGTGGCTTGTTAAAGGAACAGGAAAATGAATAGAGAAGGGCCTACATAGAAAGACGAGTAATATAAAGTAACAATAACAAAATTGTAGCCTCACAGAGCAATAGTTTTTTGGCTACTGGGGGCAGTGACTCCCGTATGAAAGCTGGAAAGAGTTTGAAGAAGAAGGCAAATAATTAAAAAAAATAAAAATGACCAGTTGAAAAGGTACTAAGAATAGGCCATTCTATAACATTCTAAAAGTTAACCTGAAGGTAAACTACCCTTTAGGGGGCATGGCTGCAGTCAAATCAATAGTAACATCCCTATGGCTACATCTCCCTAGTTAATATTCTCCCTTTCACTTTGCAGTTTTCCCTATTCCACTTTAACATAATCCAGTCATTTCTGCCTCCCACACAATGTCACACAGCACGTCTGATCTAATCCCTCAGCAGATTTTATATCTTAATGATTTTACATTTAGCTTTGTATATATCAATCATATTGTAAAATTCTTTTCTGAAAACTTACAACTGTAGGAGTTTAAATGCTTTCATTGTATATTGGCACGTAGGAAAGGAAATAGAGTCCAAGAAAAAAAAAAAATAAAAGAATGAGATGGTGCTGAGGAGGGGGATCCAGCTGTCCTGGGCAGCTCACATTTACCCATCCGCCGCCACACTTGTAAATAATGTGCATGATTGATTAACTGCTGACTTGATTATAACAAATCCTCATACGGTACCAAACACTGTATCGGCCAACTATAACTGGCCTAAGCACATGCCTGAGTCATTAGATCAGGCCTGGGACAAGGGTTCTATTAATAATGTGGTGACAGAGTGGCTTCCCCTTAAGCCAACGCCTGCCAAAGTCTATAAACATGTATTGCCATGCTTCCCGGGTTCATATGGCAACATTAAGGTTAATTCCAGTTAACCTCTGCATGTACCAGAGATGAAGCATGCCAATAAATACACTGCTGGATAATGATTGCCATGTGCCTTTATGTACTGCACAAAAGAATATTAAACATTTTCTTAATGGGAGATGTAAAAACCTTTTTTAGTTTTGCTTTATAATGCACAGAGCTAGTGTATATTTCTACTTGTACTCCATCTACGTGCACATACAGCAATGGGCTGCCGCTGATAAACTCATTTTACTTGGGCCTATTGTGTAGAAAACTGATTGGGATTGGGGGGAAAATACTTGGTTGTAAAATATATTCAACTGCTTTTGCTGGATGGAAGAGCACACTTCCTGCTGGTACTTATGTCTAAATATATTTAATTGCCCATACTGCATTGAATAGCACACTTCCTGCTGGTACTTATATCTACTTTATTTTAGGCAAAAACTGCCCTCATGTCTTGCTTTGATCAATGCCATTGTCTTAAAAGACACATAGGAGGAGCTCAAATGCAAATGCCTCTGTTCTGTTGGTTCCCTACATTCCTGGCAAACATTCAATATTCAATATTCAATATTACCGTTATTTACCATTTACACTGTAGGTTTTAATCCTCAATTCTGGTACCATGGCAGCCAAGAACAGCATTGGGTTTGCCACAATCGCATGTGATGCATTAACATGAGCGCAAAATGATTTTTGGTGCCCAGTGTTATAATGACATTTAATCAAGATTCACTGGGCTGTCTGCTGTCTCTATTGATGGAGCCCATACAGAGAACCGATATTACAGCTTGAAGGTGGCGGTAGCTCCAGGGTGTCTTCTGTATCAATAGGTGCACTTACCTGTGATTCAAAAGAGGAGGCAGGAGTAATAAACGGATGTTGAGTGCAACTATGGGGAAGTTAAAGGAACATCTTTGGACACAGGTACCTTTAATAAATGCCATCAGTGCATACAACTTTGTCCATTATTGCACAACTGCAAATATAAATCCTAAAGTCCTACCCAAGTGTAAGTGCCCATTGGCAAGTTTGTGCAGCAAGCAGGAGTGCAAGTTCCTACTGTGGCATTCAGCACCCTAACTTAGATATTCTGCTGCAAAAGTCACTTAGGGTCCATAGTAAGACTATTTCGCTACGTACTGGGGCAAATGCTACCTTTTTACCCAAGGAATAGTAGGATTTGTGGACTATACAAACAAAACCCCACTGCCTTTGTTTTCCTGGCTAATACAAAACTTGAAGGTCAGTATGTAAACCACATCTGCTGCAAAATTCTGGAAACATCTTGCACTCAAATTCATTATCTTGCATCATTTATTGCTGTAAGGAAATATATAGAAAGAGAACTTTCAATGCCAACTTCAATGTCATTAATGGATAAGTTTAAAAGAAGTGGCCTCAGGTCAAACCCAGAGGCACTCCACTTACAGCCCCTGGTCCAACTAAAAATTGTTTTTTTCATTTCAACTCTGTGTATTGGATTTTTTGTCCAGTGCCCTATCCAAGTACAAATATTTAGAGCCAGACCTAAGTTACTTAAAGAAAAATGGAATGATGTTTTATTTATTTGATACAGAATGGTGTATAATTGGACCTCATTTATTCTCCTGAACCTTCTTAAATGGCCGACTCCATTGTAATCAAATAATTTACATTTTTTTAAATTTCCTTTTTCTCTCTAATAATAAAACAAAACCTTGTACTTGATCCCAACTAAGATATAATTAATCCTTATTGGAGCCAAAACAATCCTATTGGGTTTAATTACTGTTTAAATAATTTTATTAGCAGACTTAAGGTAGTAGATCTGAATTACGGAAAGATCCCTTATCCGGAAAACCCCAGGTCCCGAGCATTCTGGATAATGGGTCCCATACCTGTATTCTGTAAATGAATTCTTCTTTCATTTTAGGGAGCAACCCTTCTGAGTTCAACCCAAGAAATGTACACCACAGACAAATACTAACATACTTTCTTCAAACAGGTCTAGCTCCCCAACCAATATCTATTCAGTGCCTCAAAAATGTAACCCTTTCCTTGCACAGTCCAATATAGAGCTGGCATATATCTGTGGCAAACCTAGGAATCAACTGGGAAACGACTGGGAAATTGGGATGTTACAGCAAAGTGCCTTCACCTAATGGGCACTCCTCAGGGGGTCCCACTAGGAAGTGGGAAAGTTATAACTTTTTGAGACTGTTTATAGGGCCTTGCAGTTCTTCCTATATAAAAGCAATGATGATTTTTCGGCTCATGGCTCAGAATATTTTCTCCACTGACAATTTTCAGCCATTTGAGGAGCCTGCCATTAGTGTTTATGAAAACCATGGCAGACTTTGGCCAGAAAATGCACACTGGGCTGTTGACAGGCAGGTTCCATTAATAATAATGACAGGCTCTTCAGCAGGCTTTTGCTCTATATTAAAGGATCCTTATTTGAAAGGCTTGTGGGAAATTCATAAGCTTTCAGACTAGAACAAACTGAGAGCTCCAATATACACTTCCTTTAAGGTACTGTAGGTTTAAACAACTCTATATCATATCGCCTGCTGATCAAAAAATGTCCTCCCTCCAGCTGTAAATATTGAGTGATAAACAAAGAGCCTGAAAAGTCAATTAATGTTCATCAACACTTAGTCCAATGATCCTCTAATATCTTTAGAGACATCGGCCTTTCTAATCTGCAATCAGACTGACTTTCCCACCACCCAGCACTAAATAAGTATCGCAAGCCGATGGATGGTGTCAGCGGTAGGGTTCATTAAAATCCACAGAGGATCTGCAGAGCAATTTCACAGGTAATGCGGCTGGTAAACAAGGCTGTAAAAAAAGTTATAGAAATGAACAATTATCCTTATGTTTTGCAGTTTTATTTGCTTACATATCCATTTCCTGTGTAAACACACACATGCACTTTTCTGGCGCTGAATATTTATTAGATGTAGCTGGCACTATAAAAGTACAAAAAACAAAGCCTAACTTGAATTATAATTGTTAATCAGGCTTAGGCTGGAATCTTGTTAGGAGCTTTAAGTCTGCTCTCTGACTAGTAATGGATTTGAAGTGAGATGAGGGAGAAATGAAAGCAGAGCCATTTTTAATGGCGGTGGGGCCCTTTGACTGTTGATGTGAGTTTTAGATCAACAGCAGATGAGTGGGTATGGGGTGGGCAAACCTACAATTGATCACTGTCATATCGCTCTTTAACTACTGTCGCTCTGACCAAAGACTGCTACCACAAGTTTTACAATAGACGCTTCCTACATAATCAGGGGGTAAATTTGTTGCATTCTATTGTGCTTTTTCTACACTCTTCCTGCATACAACAAACTATATACTGGGCCTAGGAAGGCCTCCCTTGTTGGACCCCAGCTAAGGATAGCTCTATTGCAAGGGGGCATTCTGCTGTATCAGTAAGAGATAGGAGTACGCATCTAAAAATCCAATAAGAATGGGTAAGTTTTTATGTATTAGGCTCTAAACTCACATTTTCATAAATCTGGCCCTTAGGGTAGTACGACAGGTCCGAAATACAAAAAATTTGTATTTTTTCGTACTGCGTGTATTTTCTGTGACTTTTTCGTACATTTGCACAACTTTTTTGTACTTTGCGACAAAATTTGTGCGACAAATTCGTATTGTCGCACCGAGTACGAAAGTTTCGGATTCATTCAAGCTTCGTTATCATGACTTTCCTTGGGTCAGGTTGGAGCTGTAGAGTGCCATTGAGCCCTATGGGAGACTTTCCTTGGGCCGGGTAGGAGCTGCAGAGTGCCATTGAGCCCTATGGGAGACTTTCCTTGGGCTAGGTTGGAGCTGGGCCGGGTTGGAGCTGCAGAGTGCCATTGAGTCCTATGGCAGACTTTCCTTGGGCCAGGTTGGAGCTGCAGAGTGCCATTGAGCCCTATGGGAGACTTTCCTTGGGCCAGGTTGGAGCTGCAGAGTACCATTGAGCCCTATGGGAGACTTTCCTTGGGCTAGGTTGGAGCTGGGCCGGGTTGGAGCTGCAGAGTGCCATTGAGTCCTATGGGAGACTTTCCTTGGGCCAGGTTGGAGCTGCAGAGTGCCATTGAGCCCTATGGGAGACTTTCCTTGGGCCAGGTTGGAGCTGCAGAGTGCCATTGAGCCCTATGGGAGACTTTCCTTGGGCCGGGTTGGAGTTGCAGAGTGCCATTGAGTCCTATGGGAGGCTTCCAAAATCATGCACAGATGGATCAAAGTCAGAAAGGTTTTTCCACCATTTACGATTGTTCGAATACGAAAATTTTGTGACTTTCGGATCCCCAATACAATATTATTGTGACTAATGCGTTTTTTTTTTTCGTAAGTATTTTCGTGATAGTTGCGATCATCAGAAATTATCATATCTAATCTGCGTTTCACTCATTTCGGGATTCAAACTCGTACTTTGATGAATCTGCCCCATAGTGTATGACAATCATTTTTATTAACATCTGGCCCAAGAAAAGCAGTAGACTGGAGGAAACTAAAAATGTTTTTATTATTATATTTTTATTTACAAAAATTCGGTAAAATAAGCACAAGTGTGAAGAACGCATGATGCAACTCATGGCTGCTCTTCATATCACTTACCCATATCAGTTTGCTGCACTCAAGTTAAACAGTAAAGGCAAATTTTCTAGACTGTATAAGAATAACCTGAGAATTACCAGGATCTAAGCGAGAGGCCTGGGCTACATAAGTCCCTCCATGTGTTGCTATATCCTTAGAAAAAAAGACCTAGACCTTACAAGAGCAATTAGATAAATACCAGGATCATAGCTGACCAATGACCTACGGCTGCATTAGTTCATTCATGTGTTTTTAGATCCCCCCCAACCTTTAGGAGACCTCCAAATACCTTGATATAACTTTAATAGCATGTTAATAAAAAATAGCAACATACTAGTACAGAGTGAGAATGATTTCTTTAAAAAGTAAGAGAATACAAAGTACATCAAAACAAATCACTATGATGATGAAAATCTGGACCTGTTTCACTGTGCCTTGGGAACTGCAGAGGACCCACTGAGAAAAAATTGCTGTGATAAGTAGTTATATATACAGATAAGCAAAGGAAATTGTCTGAGGTTGAAATTCGGAGATTGTAAATCATTTGGCGAATGAGAAGCAAGGGATCATTTTATAAAGTGATGTCATGGCAACTGGACATGATCTTGCACCTCCCACTCAATAACACTGTGCTTCCTGATACGAAAGAACTGTAAAACAGCCATTCAGAACCAAAAGAGTAGACCTGTCATTTAAACTTTTTGTTCTATTGAAACCAATGTGTCTCATGTACGCAAAACTGAGAAGGTTCGCCGATTTCTAATCGCACTTAAGCACATAGACTTCACCTCAATCTCCCATCAAGAATAAAAAAAAAACATGTTTGCAATAATATTTACCTAGTTTCTAACATATCCAAACCAAGGTGAAAATCCCAGTCTCAAGCTTTTCATATACATTTATTTTTGATTTTGCTCATGTAGTTGTGTAAAAGTGGTGAAATCCAACTCTGGGACCTGTCTATGGCAATGATGCAACTGGAAGACTTGGGAACCGTCTGGCTCAGTAAAATCCTGAGTTGTAAATATTATGCCAGTAAAAGCATTATAGTGATAAGGAATACTTTCTGTGTGTGCAGATTTACCCACAGGCCCCCCCCGACTCGGATGGATTCTGTTCTCAAGATAGCCTTAGTTACGTCAACTATAGCCTTGAAGACAGAACCACCTATTTGGCAAAGATCTTGTTTTCTGTGCTGTGAACAGATATTTCTATGAGCATACACTGGTAAACTGGTAATGCCTACGCTCATACGTTTCTTCTGACATATGCTCCTGTCACAAAGTCTATATAAACCCAGTGCTGTCTTTGTTCTGATCTTTTGCTTAGAACCCACGTACATGTCTAATAAACTTACCTAATTGCCTCAAACGACTATTGGTATCTGAAATGTCCATAACAATAACAATGGCACATACTAAAAAGGGGCGTCAGTGGCTAAGAACAAGTGTCCAGTGTTGCTACTGTGGGCCCTCCATCCTGTCTTACATAGAAAGCTAAATCACAAACGTAGAAAAAAGGCAGGCACTCCGGTATCTTAGTGAAAAAATGGCAGTTGTTCACGAAAGAGTGAAGTAAAATCACAAAATGTTTATTATACTAACACATAATACAATAAGCCTCCAAGAATTCAACATAGTGCCATTAGTATCACTATTAGCCTTTGTAGTGAACTAGCAAATTGTTCAAAGGAAAACTAAGAATCCTAAGAAACAGATAGAGCTTGTTGCTGCATGCTAGCACAGGACTATATTGGAAGCCAATACATTTACAATGCAACTTAGGGCAGAATATTCCTCCTACAGTATGTTTGTGCATAGCATGTTTGCATAGTTAAAATGAGCTTGTGCTTGCTGCAAGTTCTACACTCTCTCTAAATCTTGTTCTGTGCTGCTCTCAAATATACCCCTACAGCATCAGACTGGGCTGCCGGGGCACCGGGAAAAAACCCGGTGGGCCCCGGCCCTAGTGGGCCAGACCTGAACCCCCCAGAGCGCTCCTGCAATCCACCGGTGTCCCTCCCCCCGATGTGCTGCAGGTGAGTTTCATGTAGGTGCGCTCGGGGGGGGGGGGGGTGAAGGCAGCGGGGGCCACTTGGGGGTCCAGGGGCCCATGAGACAGAAGCCTGGTGGGCCCTGCACCACCAAGTCTGAACCTGTGCCCCTATATGTATATTTGGGACATTTATACCCTTTGCTTTTGGGGTTGTGAAAGGTGATGTGTTGGTGGTCAGTTAGGTTTAGACACATCATTTGCTTTCAGTTGCATGCAATTGTGGATTCAGTCAGCATCCTGTCTCCTAGGGCATCTTAACCCTTCTTTAGAGCAAAACACTTTCCCGAAACAAGTATTCAACAGATCCCTCAGTAGTAATCACAATTCAGCCGGGGTACGGTGCCCCCTTTAACATCAAATATGTGATACAGCATATGCTCCTTTCCATTACCTTGTGTGAAGCAGATTAACTTGTCATCTTCAGCTTTCTAGGCAACAAATTTCAACACCGTGAGAAGTAAATAAACGATTGTAAAATAAAGCAGTTCCCACATACTGATAAGGAACAGCGTCTGGCTAAGGTTCTGTCAGTGTTTTTTTCTAACTAACATTTGAAAGAGTCACAAAAGAGAAATACATTTTTTTACATGATTATGTCATTTTGCAACAAAGCAGCATAAAATGGAAGTCACGGAAAATTGCTCAACTCACTAAAAAGATATATTCCAGACTTTAGTAAGATGTTTTTTTTTCACGCCACAAATGTTCATTTTTCAAAATGTTATTTTAATTACTAACTAATGTGTGGACAAAGGCCTTCCACTTCAGTCTAATCTGAACTGAAACTACTGGTTGTTAGTTCATAGAATTCTTTCTATAAAAGTAAGGGGGTAATGCAAAATTTATCAGAAGGTCTGGTAGCCCATCTAGTAGCACCTCCAATCAGATTTATGCATGGAAACAAGGGAACAGTAAATGCTTAGTATAACAGTATGAGGAAATGACTGGGTAGTTTTCTCCTTGAAACTCATCCCCTCACCTTCATTTTTATCCATCACCTTGGCTTGTGTTTGGCAGCATTCATCTGCAGTAAATCTGATGTCTAGAAGCAGGCATTTCTACCATATGTTCTAGGCTGACTTAGATACAAACTACAAGTGTTGGCTTCAGGACGGCTTTATGGCTTAAGGATTAGGAACTTTTGAAAAGTCAAAGTCTGTGTAAGCTGCCATGTTAGGTGTGACCTGACAATGCAAGGTTATGGGCATATGTGCTATCTGCACCCCTTTTAAAACCTTGCTCAAAGCAGTGAATATTTACTGTACGTTAGACAGTTTCACAGAAAAGGAATATTCACGTTAATTTTTCTGCTCATTTGTTCTCCCGTGAAGCTCTGTCAAATCTTTACTTCTTATTAAAAAAAGTGTATAATCCCAAACAACAACGGTTCCATGGTACAGAGTATAAACCTACCTGTTTCTTGGCTTGAAAACAGTGTTCATGGTTTAATGAAAGAGAGAGTTATGTTACGGTATATCTACATTCTTTCTATCCATTTTTTTCCAGGCATTTGGAAGAGTCATGACACAGTGGGTGACTGGTAGAGATGAGAAAACCAATGAAGGGATAGGGTTATATAATTAATTTCTCTTCTCTAAACTTCCCAGGCTTTAAAGCAATCATTAATAACATAAATAGAGGCCAATGATTGTGCCAAACGTTATGCTTTACAGACAGAAAAAATAATATTATTACTGGAAAGAGATAGGCTGCTGTAATAGATGAGACTGTCGTTATCATAATCTTTATGTTGGGCCTGTTCTGCTTGGTTGATGTACTGTGCTATAATAGTTACCAGATTCCAGTCTCTCCCCACACCATCTATGATTCCTAGATTTTCCTAAACACCAGAAGGTATGCGCCATAGAAGTGTGTATGAAGGATTGTCTAACCAAGAAGACTTATGCTTTGATATGTCAGTGCATTAGTAACAGCTTTAATAAAATGTTGAATAACGGCCAGTAAGGGAGCAAAAAATGTACCTTTTGGTCTTTGCATTTAGGCCATTAAAGAGATTGCTGGTTTGTGCTTGTCTTGTGACTTTAGCAATGATTTAACAAGTGGTAGAATGTTCTCCCTAGTGTAATTCATCCCTATATGCTAAAAGAATGAGAGAAAGATGGAAAGAAAGAGGGAATCCAAGAGCCAAGCTGCTACATGTTATTTTGGCTAGTGAGTAATTTCTTATAATTACGAGTGGGGCTGCCAAATGTTAGGCATCCCCTGTGATTACAATCACTTACCTGATAGGCCAGGCCAGTGTTCCTGTGCTTGGGGTATTCCTGAGTAAGTAGCACGTTATGAGCGGAAAAGCAGACATGGTGCCCCTTCAGAGGTTCCCTGGGGTGGTGCAAGTTTCTGCTAAGAGAAGTACCGGCCGGGGTATCAGGTAAGTGATTACAATCACTGGGGGTGAAGGGGGTGCCTTACATTTGGTAACCCCTAGTGATTTCACCTTTGCTTCTTCTTTAGGGCTGTGACAGATGGGGAGATTATTCGCCCGTGACAAATCTCCCTTGTTTCGCGTGACTAATTTCCCTGAAATGCCATCCCAACTGCGAGAATGTAAATCGCCAGTGGGATGGCATACGCGGCACAGAAATCGTCGAAGTTTCCTCTCAAGGCAACTTTGGCGATTTCGGCAAATTGCCATGCCGCATATGCCATCCCACTTTACATTCTCGCTAGTGGGATGGTATTTCGGGGAGATTAGTCACCAGGGCTGTGACAGACGGGGAGATTAGTCGCCCGCGACAAATCTCCCTTGTCGCAGGCGACTAATCTTGCCTTCTGTCACAGCCCTTAAGAGGGAGATCTAATATGAAACAATAGGCAGAGACAGAGACAATTTCACTTTCAAGGCACTTTTTCAAGAAGATTAAATATGGTAAATGGTTCTGATGTTGCTCTGCTCAAACCATTTGAGGTTTCTGATCTCTTTCCAGCGCTGAGGAACATCAGAAAAGTTCTGTTTTCCTTCTGTGTAATGTAACGCTCTCCTACCTCTCCCACTGTACAGTTATAGGAGGCCCCATTGTGACAAAATTCATTATATTTGCAGTTAATAAGCAGCTTAATAGCTGTGAAAGGGGGAAAAATATAATCATTAATGTAAATAGCAAAGTGCTTAGAAAACCACCCTGAGGGTTACTTATCATTTAAGTGCACGCAGAGAATTTTTTAAGACCTGCTTAATGTATTTTTTTATCTTGTAAAATAATAAGATAATGAAAATAATATGCTTTTTCCCCATAATTTCCCATGAACAATATTTATTAAGCTACATTTATTAGTATACTTTTTTTCCTGCTGCAAACAACCCAGGCCTAATTCATTCTCAGCCAAGGAATAGAAATCGCTGGCTTGAGGAGCCAAACTTGGCTTTTTTGGCACTGCAGATCATAATGAAATCAGTTTGTTAAGCTGGACAAAGAGCAGATGCCAAACACTATAAAAAAAGGGAAAAAAAACAACTTTTTGTTGGTGGCTGAAAGGGTTTAGTTCAGTGGGGGTCAGGGTACTGCTACACATTTGCCTGCACAGAAAGGAAGGCAGCAGGTTAGCTTTTCTATGTTATTTAGTAACAAGATTCTGAAACGTAGTGAAAATGAATAACATAATCCATTTCTTTCTTATTTGCCTCATATGAAATCCATTTGTAGACAATGGAGTCAGAAATAAATATACAGTCTTTTTTTTCTATTCCTTAAAGCTGATGCTTAGCAGTGGGGCTTGCCAACTCATGTTTACATGCCGCCATACAAATGGACTGGATCAGCTTACCACTGATTTGGCGGGGTTTTTTTTCTTTTATTTTCTGCCATTTTGCAATTATCAGGGGTTCAGGCCATAGAGTCAAGACATTTGGCTGTTCAACCATTTCCTGTGTTATTTATGGGTGTAGTTCCAGACTTATTTTAGAGCATCTGCTTGATACAACCTGAACATCTGGTTTCACATCTTTAAGCAGATTTGATTCCTCACCATAACATATAGGATATTTTAATGTAGAAAGAGCCATTCAAACAATGAACATGCTGCCTACTTTTGTAAAGCAATGCATGGATTCAGTGTTGGACTGACATACTCGGGTCCCACTGGAAGTCCTGAGAAAAGGGCCCACCATCTGCACCCTACTCCACCCATTCCCAGAGCTCATGTCCCCCTATTCTGGCTGCTACTGCGCATTAATGGCAGCGGCAACCCACCCAACCTCTCTCCAGTTAAACCCTGCATGCTTTACCTCATTAAAGGAAATGCAGGGAAGTACTATTTTGTAAGACATTTAACACCCCGTATACCAAACCCAGCTGCTAACTAGTGATGGGCGAAATGTTTCACCAGCCATAGATTTGTGGCAAATTTCTGCGTTTCACCATTGTTTCGCGAAACAGATGAAAAAAACTTGCCGCGGAAAAATTCGCAGTGCATCCAAAATTGTCGCAAGAATAGTCATGCGGCCAAAATTGTCGAAAGAATAGTCACAGGCATCAAAAGAATAGTTACACGTCCAAAATTGTTGCAAGAATAGTCGTGCGTCCAAAGAATAGTCACGGCCTAAAAAATTTGTTCTGTGCGACATTTTCACTGTTTCGCGAATTTATTGGCGAAGTGAAATGGGACAGATTCACTCATCACTACTGCTAACCAGTGCTCCTTTTTGGTAGAAGAAAATCCTCTTGGCTAGGCAATGTTTAATTTGGATGCCACGCCATGTTGGCACATATGCTACTTGACTGACTTGACTTCGTACATGCGCATTACAGAGTCTAATAGGCAGTGCAAGCATGTCAGTATCTATTGCATGAGATTTTGTGATTATGCAGGGATAATGAATGATCTCCTGTTAGAGAGGTGAGCATGCCAGACACATTTTGAATCAAAGGCTGGTCTCTTGGCGCATCTCAGCTCAATGCTCAATGTGAAAAGACAGATAGAACTAAGCAGGGAAGTGTCAAGAGATGATTTCTGCTTTAATAAATGAAGGTTTTGCTGTTCTTCCTGGACCTCGCCTGGGCTGAATAGCAGGAAGTGTTAAGATGAAACATTCATGATTTCAGCTGTACAAAATCTGCATATAATATGAAATCTAAAAAAACAAAAATTAATGTAAATTGCAAAAGTGCTCAGAAGAGCACTCGGAGTAGTTTTACATTATAATAGATATATGATCCTTAATTATGACTTCACTGTTTTCTAGGCTGGCAAAATGCATCTAAATGAATTGCTAACTGGCTTGTGGATTTTATCTATGTCCCGTTGGAGGTGGGAACGGTAGACCACTTGTATCTGCCCCTGATGCATTTTATAAATGATGCTGATGGAAATGGATATCAATGTTACATTTTGATTTAGAAATATATATATTTATAAGGTGGACTTAGCAAACCAAAAGAGGCTGATGCATTCAATACGAATGACCCCATCAATAAAAGTGATTATATTTTTAACTTGATGGTTCAGCTACAAGACTTAGAAATTGGCAACGTCTGTTTAAATGTCTCTATTAGCATCAATAAAGAGGTAACATTATGCTTACAGAAACCAGTAATTTATAGTCAGACACAAGTCCAAAACCGATTTCCACTCAGAGCAAAAGCATTCTCATGGGTCTCCAGAGGTATATTTATCAAAAACCCAGAATTATTTTACTGTGTGTTCTTGCACATTTGCTTTTGTATGATTTATGGAAATGCTCATCAGTGTAAATGCACAAGAAATAACATTAAGACTGGTCCCTTGGTAATTAGCTGCAGGTTTAGCTTTTAATGTAGTTTTAATAAGAAAATTATGCTGTTAAGATTCATATATATGTGTGTATGTATATTAAATATTACACACTCGCCAAAAAGGTTTCTTCACAATTGCTCACCAAATAAAATCCCATTCAACAAGTCTGACCTGTCTCCGACACAACTTTGTATTGCTACTGGCTGGGGAAAGCTTAAAAAAAACCAAAAAAAAAACCCGTAGCAAAGCAGTATCCAATACCTCACAGGAAGACAAATATTCCATCCTGACCCAAAAAACAACATTTGGATTAGTTCCTGGATCAAACCACTGCTATAACATCTTTATGCAAGTAGCTGTCGGGCCTGCCAATACGACCACTGCAGGGAGCGTATTCTAGAGCAGAACTGTTTCCTCGGCAGCAGACAGCATACTGTATTTCCCATTCTTAAAAAAGATATACGGTACATAGAAATAAATCAGTGCCCTGTTCCCAAACCTTTAAGTATAAGGAAAGCATGAGTCACTGTATCCAGGAGGGAGCACTGAGCTGGTGCTCCCGTTGACGATGCCTAAGAATTGGGTAGAATATTGGTTTGGAGCTCTATTCATTTTTTCCCCAGGCAGATGACTTTGTTTCCGTAACGTGCATAAGCTTGAGAAAAAAAAATCTAACTTAAGGTGGCCCTATACTGAAAGATCTGCCTTGAGGTAGGCTGTTGGGACAATGACCACAAAAATGAACCAATGTCCCAATAGGATTTTTAAAACTGCCGTATCGGTAGGCCCGTCTGAGGGCCCCATAAACTGGCAATAAGCTGCCGACTTGGTCCATGAGGAGCTTTATCAGCCTGTCCATGGCACCCTTTAGCCTTTCTTTGTTCTTTAACATACAATTCTACAGATATAAGCTATTATAACATTATTTCCTTTATCTAGTAACATAGGCAATGTTGGCCTCATAGCTGTAACCCACTGCAACCAAAAATAACTTTTTGACTGGTCTTGTATAGTTAGAATAATGATGAAAAAAATGTGATGACTTGGTTGTGATGAGATACTAGAATTGGACAGACGTTCATGCTGTTGCTTAAAACTCCAAGGTGCATGCTCATATGCCATTATGTGTGAACAGTGCTGTAAATAAAGCAGCTGGTGGCCCAGATATTGTGCTATATATAGGAGAACACTACCTTCTGCATGGCTAAAGGTGGCCATACCCGGTAAGATCCGCTGCTTGGCGAGTTCGCCAAGAGAGCGGATCTTCTCCCGATATCCCCCAAAAGATCGAATTAGAAGGCCAGGTATAGGCGCCGTCAGTTCGGGGACCACATCAACGAGCCGATGTGGTCCCCGATCCGACGGAAAAATCAAACCTGCCCTATCGAGATATGACCAATTTCAGGCCAGATATCAGTCGGGCAGGCCCATCGTTCAAGCCAATACACAGGCAGATAAGCTGCCAATCAGTTTAAAAGACAGACATCGGCAGCTAGAATTGGCCGTGTATGGCCACCTTAAGTTGGCCTCCATCCAGGTGGATGAGATCCTAATGTCACTGTCATTATGTGATTGGTTCATAAATAGACTGCAGCATAATATGAACAAGTCACCTTTGCAGGATAACATCAAATCATAAGAGAGATGGCATAGTTTCTTTTATATATTTGCTGATAAAAGGAAAGCGTTGAATTCCCTTGATGCGTTAGACTTAAACAAAGGCCGGGAGCCAATCACACACAAAAACAAACAATTCATACTTGAGAATCCTTCTGCATCTCTAATTAAATCTTTGAATTGTTGGTACTGCAGAGCTGGGGAGAGAGGATAGAGCAGCAAACAGTGAAAAGAAAAGATTAATGTACATTATAAATATTCTTTTATGTTTATCTGGTTGAATTATTAAGCAGTAATTGTATAATTATTTTCCTTTTGCTTCTCCCTTACAGTTTCCAAAAGGTGTAACTCGCACAGATTGCAGTGTTTATCTTTCCTAAGCCTCTAATTGTCCATGCTGGCTGCTTACAACTTCCTTTGTCACCTACCATAGCCCTCCTATTTTTACACAGTCCTTATATAAATTGCCAAAAGGAGGCAATTCTAACATTAGGAGACACTCTAATATTATCAATACATTAAGGACCACATGAGCTACCACATGGAGCTGGCCACTGCTTCTGTATAAGTACAGCAAAAAAGGAAAAGTTATGCTTGCCACTAAACAATTTTAAACCATTAGGCATGGGGGCAATGAGGCTGTGACCTCAAAATTCATACAGACAAATACAAAAGGTCCACTTCACTCTCCTATTATGAATATTTTGTGAATATTGTGGTCACAGCCTCATTAATGTCCTTAATGTATTGATAATAAGAAAATGCAGAGGACCTCTTTCCCTTTTTGCTAGCTTCCTCTTTGGACTCCACCTGTTCTACAGTGTGAGTGCTGCTGGTCATCATGGAGACCCTAGTAAAGGTTTTCCTGGACCCCATGAATCAGGTATTTAATAGAGAAAGCTCCTGCCACAGTATGTAAGCACTAAGCATGCCCACATAAATGGAAGATGCCCTTCTGGCCAAGAACCATTAGCGTGCAGGGGAGTTGCAAAACACAAACTTCTTATTCCAAACTTCAAACACACATACAGGAACAGGCAGATCACAGTCTTTTCACAGAGAGTCAAAAATTTCCTATTTACAGCCTCTATAGTGTAGTGCAAGAACACCATTTGTTAGTGCGAGGTACAGCTGAAAAATGGAGCCCCAGTGTAACTGTTCTCTAATAAGGAGTAACCAAAAACTGAACAAATGCAATACACTGTGGGGTCTGTTTATTATGCTGTGGAAAATTACATTTCCTCAAAAAACTGTGTAAAATAAATGGAGAAATTTGCCGTCTAAACGCCGGATTTAACATAAGTTGGAAGAATGATCCAGCCACAATGGTAATTAAAGGTTTTTAACCTTGTGTGTTTAAACACTTTTTAACCTTATCCTATATTTATATCATGTTTTTTGTTTGATAAGCTTTTCATACACTCCATTTATTCTCTGAATTGTAAATAATACATTGCTACTATAAATCATTAAACAGTACATTGCCTTGCCCCCACGATGCTAGGGGCAAAGTATTCACACACCCACCCATGGGCAATTAGCTTGACATGTTAATACATGTCAATGCAGCAGAGGCCACCCCTTTACACTAGAGCAGGTATCCCCAACCTTTTTCACTTGTGAGCCACATGTAAAGAATTTGGCCGGCATAGCGGGTGCAATGCAAGTGGCCCTTAACCTCTGCGTGTTTATTCAGTTGAAAGGGTCCTCCCCTGAAATGTTGCTTCACTTTGAATAAACAGGCCGGGGTTAAGCCCAGATTGCATTGCACCTTTTGTGCCAGCCAAATTCTTTACACCTACTTTCAAACTTTCATTTGAAGCAGTGTAGGTATTTCTTCAGTGTGAGGGCAGTGAGGTTGGGAAATGCCCTGTTGGGTGTTAGTTATTTTGGCAGCCAAAGCGATACCACCCCCCGTGCTTAACTCCTCAGTGGGGAAGTAGGGCATTGGGGGGCTGGATCGCTAGTGCAGAGAGCACAAATCTGTGCTCTGCACTAGTAGAACCAAAAATATGATTTACAAGTTATTCAAATTGCATCATGGCTGAAGTGCCCCTGTGTATTGGAACATTTTATTAATGCCTTTAATAGTGGTTTGGATTCATTTTGGACATGCATAATATCCAAGGCTACAGTTATCTTAAAGGAGAACTAAACCCTAAAATAGGAAATCAATAGAAATGCTGTATTTTATATACTGAACATAAACATAAACATTATGAACTTACTGCACAAGCCCAGAGGTTGAGAAGCCTAATTAAAATAATGATTTATGCTTTCAAAGTTGTCCACAGGGGGCCGCCATCTTGTTACTTTGTTAAACCATCTTCTATAAGATCTGGCTCCTGCACATGCTCAGTTTGCTCTGGGCTGCTGTTGGGAGGCAGAGCTTAGGGAACGTAGTAAATTATCAAAACAACAGCACAAAGCCAGTGGCTGCATTAATATGCACAGTATTCCCCCAATGAGAATCCCAGCTGATGTGAGTAAATCTGGCTCCCTGTTCTCTGTTCCTGCAATTGGAGTTGGGAGCAATAAGCACAGTTTCCCAGCACTGAACAAGTCTGTCCCTTTATCCCCATGTCTGATTCCTGTGCCATATAATGAAGGGGAAATTGATGTAATTATCTCTATATGTAAGATAATATCAAAATGGCTGATATGGTGCTGGGAACCTAATTAGCATTCTCATTGGTCAATGCTTTTGTGTATATATTTTTTTTCCTTCAACCTCCATAGAGAACTAGGTGGAACCTACAAATGATCCCATTGGCACAGAGACACAGGTGCATCATGGGTACAGATACATATAAACTAGTGCTGCCCTATTATACACACTGTATTACAGGATATCAATACAAACAAGCTTTAGCTTAGTATTTATATGTAACTTGTTTACAGACTCCCAAATATTCCCATATCCCCACCCCCCAAAATATCAGCTCAGGAGATAATTGGGGCTTTTCTAACAAAAACACATTCTGAATTCTCTCCTTCTACAAATTACTTTCTCTTATACTCACATTACACTGACCAAAGCAAAGGGCAGCTGAGCAGACTGGGGGTGCCATGCAGACTGGGGGTGCCATGCAGACTGGGGGTTCCATACACAGCCTGTTTATAATAGTGAGACACAAACTCTGAGCTCAGTGTCAGTCACTTTGCTAATCAGCATGCCTGGGAAGGAACATAGTGTTTGTGCAGAGGTTCCCCTGTACATGTTGTTCTGCCTATACACCTACTGGCACAGTTTGGCCTCTCCTCGTGTGTAATGCACACACACCCCCATGCAACTGCTTCATAAACACTTTGAGAGAAGTTATTTGTCTGTTGTGAGATTGTATATAAAAGAAGAAAAAAAAAAAAAAAAAGCAAGCCCCAGTGCTAAAGCTAGTAATATTCTGTACCTTAGCCATGGGGGAGAGTGTAAGGGGCAGATACAGTCACTGTGTTACATACAGAGAAGCCTTTCCAATGGGGCAGTTTATTCCCAGAGGGGCTGTTTGTAACAGCAAAGTGACTGAAACTTTTGTCACAGCTTCTGCCTCGGTTTCCAACCTTTGTAACTTTGTAACACAGCTCAGTATTTGGAATCATTACAAGGGGGAAAGAGAAGCCGCACTAAGGATTCATCTAAAGTCTCGCCCCAAGTTCAAAAGGCCTTTAGTTTTTAAGAGAGCAGCCAGACAGGACTGTGATTGGTTGGCTAGTATGCATGTTAAATAGTGACCAGACCAAGCTGGCAGGGGAAAGAAAAATATTGTGAGTTGATCCCTAAGCTCAGGTCAGTGACATCAGCCAAGAGCAAACTGAGCATGTGCAGTAGTTGGGCAGGGAAAAAGATGGAGAGCTACTGTGGGCATCTTCAGGGGCATGGATCTTTATTTCTATAGAGCTTTGGTGACTTTGGGATGATACAAGGGCCCAAAACACACAGCTAAACATTTCTAGCCATATTCTTTTTTAGGCTTTAGTTGTCCTTTAAGATCCACAATTATTCCTTCAGTTTGGTTCTAGGAAGAGAACAGTCATTCCCTACCAAAACTCTCTCTGGTTTAAAAGGAATAACATGTTCCCAGGGTAGGAAGCTTTTTAACACAGATACTTAAGGAGCCATGAGACAGAACTATAAATGCTAGGTGTATGTACCGCTACCTTTCTATGGAGCCAAAACAAGGCCAAACTTCCTGCGCCGATAAACACAT
Source organism: Xenopus tropicalis (assembly GCF_000004195.4). Lineage (NCBI taxonomy): Eukaryota > Metazoa > Chordata > Amphibia > Anura > Pipidae > Xenopus > Xenopus tropicalis. The sequence continues at coordinate 41,832,106 of NC_030684.2, read as the reverse complement.
TCTAATGTCAAACATTATGTGCTGCTCCCATCAGTGCAGGCTGATACTAGAATAAAAAAAAGGAAAAAGTGGAATGTAATAAAACTTACTTTCCCCTAATTACATAGCTATTCCCAGGCAGTTTTCTTCACATGCATTTGGTTTCTAATGATAACTGATTTAGGGATTTTTCGTATGTGCTGTCAGACATTTGAAATGAAATACAAAAATCTGGCCTTCGGCAGAAGTAAGCCCTTGAGTTTCCATAAAGGATAAAAGAAGCTTCTCTATTGCATGATAATCACACTTGCGCAGGAAAATAAATGGTTTAGGCGGTTTTCGCGCTGGCGTCCATAACAATGCCGCATAGGTTTTTGCAATTTCCCCTTGTGGTTCCCCAGGGCAGCTCTGTCACACTTGCTGCTTTTTTTACCAAATGGATCTGAAATTTTAGTATTAACTTTTAGTGCCTTGGCAAATGAAATATAAATATTAGCTGAGCACAATATCTTTCCGAGCTGTCCAAGCTCTCTTACTGTTGTAAATTATAATTATGAAGATGTCATTACTTCCAGTTCTACAGGAACTCAACGAGAGGCTGTTTTTATCTGATACGTCCAGCGCTTTTGTTGGATGACAGAAATCTTTTGTTTGCATTATTGGGAACAGAGCAGTGAAATACTATATGCATTCTCTTCAGGTTCAAGAAGGTTGTAACTGACCCCACTGAATGACAGATAATCAGTAACGTGTCCAGAGAGAGACACCCAACCTTTTGTACTTATACGCACCCAGATGTACAAGCATTCAATCAAAGGTCCAAACATATAGTTACAAGTGTTTAAATAAGGAGTATCTAAACGGCTAGAGCTTTACCAGACATGAGTTGTCTATAATGTCAGGGAACACCAATGTCATTATTAAAAGACACTTTTGATAAATGTTAAAGTTTGCATGCATCAGCTTGGAATATGTTACCAAATTATTTATTTAGTTTGGTCCTAGAAAGAGAACAGACATTCCCTACCAAAACTCTCTCTGGTTTAAAAGGAATATAACATGTTCCCTGGGAAGCTTTTTAATATAGATACTGAAAGAGCTGTGAGACCAAGCTGTAAATGCTAGGTCTAGGTCTCAGAGTGTAAAGCCGTGTAGCTGGGCCGGGTGTAGTGCTTGTTAGGGTCAGAAACCTGAATCCTACTCAATACATTCTGTATATTCCGTATAGAATCCCCCATCAGTCCTGGATTTGTGAACATTTAAATAAGGGGGGGGGGGTAACTGGCTGTAAGCACTGCAGCCCCATTTATCCCAGGCTGGGCACAGGAGATTTAGGCACAATGGGTAAGGAAGGCAGCACTGGGTTGGCTACTTCAAATGACATTTGGACTAGGAACTCCCTGGCGCCCCCCAATCCCATTTTTGTTTGGGCAATAAAGAAGCTGTTCTCTTTTCAAATCATTTTAGAACAAAAAGGCAATAGTGCAGCTAGAAATAGTCCTAGCCATAGCTAGGAATCAGGCAGAATTGTTTTGCGCCACTAGAACAACTTAAGGTCACATTTAACTGTCCAGATATTCAATTCATTCGTTATTTCCAGCTGAGACATGCATTCTACTCCCAATTCAGGACCTACCAACTTTCACCTACACTATTGTCATGGGAAAGCAGACTCCGGGCTCCAGGCCCCACCAAACTAGTATCCCAATTGTATAGCATAATTCAGTCTCCACACCCTGCTCCATTTGATAAGGCAAAACCTAAATGGCTGGCAATTGTTCCATCTTTAGATGAGGATCAATGGGAAGAAACTATTGATAACCTATATACTTTTTTACTATCACTCAGGGACACATTTGATCTGGGATTGTCCTAAAGTAATAGCATCCTGGACAGAAGTCACCCACTATATAAATTTATACTTGCTTCTCCCTGGCATCAGGTCTCCTGAGACCTCTTTGTTTGACAAATTAATGCTCCTTCAAAAATCTAGAACATTATTACACTCTCTCATGTTTAATTCAAAAAAGATAGTAATAATGAAGTGGATGAGCCCCATCCCTCCCTCACTTCAACAATGGGTTGAGCTAATAAACAGTACATTGCCACTGACAATTGACATACAACGCCCGGGGTACACCCGGGATATTTGAGAAAATATGGGAACCCTGGCTAGATGCCAACCCCAGCATATCCTACAGGATGATTAACCCACACATAACCCTTTGTGTACTCTGACAACTTGATGCTACACTGTTTTTCAATCTTAAAGTAAGTATATGATGCAAGTGACGGTACCTAATTATGATGTAAGTGCCAACCTTATTTTTTTTTTATTTTATTCTTTTGTTTGCTTGCAAAATGGAAGATAAAAACCTTAAATTGTACGTACAAATGAAATACCAGGGGAAAGGTTTTGGCAACTGTGCCAGCCACCCCATTCAGTAAGGTGCAGGTTGGCCCACAAGTGGTGCAAAGTTTACTCATGGCCTAATAATCGAAAGTAACAAATCAAGCATTGCTTTCAAACAGTTAGTAAATGCTAACTGATGACTGGTTGCTATGGGAAACAAGAACTAGGGCAAATTTTGCACCTGTGATTACATTATCTACAAGTCACATGAAAACAAATGACTTCAACAATGAGAGTGGACCCAAGTCAGTGCTGATTCAATAAGAGAAGAATCTAAATATAATCCAAGCCCATAGCCATCCCCAGACTTAATCTTATAGGCCTTTTAATAAATCAGGTCCTACTTGAAAGGCTTTTCGCATTTCACTGAAAATCTAACTACAAAAAGAAATAATCAAAGCCGAATGCTTTTATAAACTTGAAATATCTGTTTCTATTTACCTGTATATGATTCTTTTGTTTGAATGTATTCCAAATAGTCAGGCATTTTAGTTGCAGCGTGGCTGTAAGTGCCATCAAGTTGTTTTCAAGCTCTATCCATCACAGTAAACATGTTTTTCAATATGATTATAAAAGTTGAGCGATTTATGCTGCTCTGTAGTGCAAGCCGTGTCTGTGCTGGCGCATACATTTGATATTTAGCCTAGTTTTTTTTTATTTTTTATTATTCTGCCTCGTACAGTAAATCACAAAACAATGTCCAGGACATTTTTAAAAAATGAGTGTGGAGAAGGTCACCGGTAATGAATTTATTCTACTGATCCAGGAAAGAGTTTCATGTTGCCAAGTTTCTACATTGCCATTCATTTAAAACAAACAGTCATGCCCATGATATTTTAGAGAGACTACTAAACCAGGGATATCAGCATATGAAGGGGGGCTCATTTATGAACACAAACACATGTTCAGTCTCGATAAATGGATGCAAGTTATTGTGCGTATTGACAGCATCCATTAAAGGGGAACTCTACCTAAAAACAAAGTAAGCTTTTTTTTGAAAAGTAAACAATTTCAAGCAACTTTGCAATAAACATCAATTCAAAAATATGCAGTCTTTTCATGATTTTTAATGTAATAATATGGTTTAGTTCCCTAAGCCCCGCCCCCTGTTCTCCTGCTGGTCTGGTTGGCTACTTTGAGACTCAAACAAAATGTAACAGTAGTCGACTTGCCTTCAGCCTGTATCCTCCAAATCCCACAATCCCTGCTACCGTGATGTAAATAAAGGAATGTCACAGCGCAATGCATTGTGGGTTATGCAGTTCCTGCATGCTGTCTGTAATCTGTGGAGAAGTTGTTACAATTTGTAACATTAGTGTTTTAGTCCCTCCTCCCCTGAGATTTCAAATGATGCAGAAAGAGAACTGTTTTGCAGCTGGGTTTCCGCATATAAAAATGCTATTTATCCATACTTTTGGAAGGAACAGATCACAGTGATAGGAATATTAGAGGTTTCTGTGTTGTGGTGGGGCTCTTTAACAAATTTTGGTTCAGAAACAGGGGTTCCCTCTTTAATGGTACTTGTGTCTTTTACTCAGAACAAGGGTGCTCATCCCGCCCTTTTGAGCACAAGTGCTTATTGCCTATTATTGCTAGGGAACCCTGGTGTTTTCCAGGGTTCCCTCAGTGGGTTGCATCAATATGCTTGGCAGACTTTGGACCACGGAATACAACAATACAAACACAAGCTAATGCCTAATATATAAGAGCACTGGAACTGACCCCATCTTTACTATAAACATTTTAGCCAAAACCTGATACATGAAACCACAAGGAATATTGCATTTTGATGCAGTGGGGGAAATTACATCAAAAGCCACTCCTGGCCCACCCAGAATTTAGGGAAAAAAGATGCTACATTTTGCAATTCCATATGTGAGCTACAGCTGGACAGCATGCCGCCCCAAGAGTTGTGCCGCCATAGGCCTGGGCCTTTTTGGCCTTGCCACAAATCCGGGCCTGCTAACATGCTAATGCCAGGCACATATTTTCAATTACCAATGCAAATAGTTTGGCAAATATATTGCTAATGTTTTGCTCATCGCTAGGTAAAGAATCCTTTTACTCTTCAAATGCAAAATATATTTTGATAGATTCTGCTAGACTTTGATAATACAAGTATTTAATTATTCTTTAATAAAACCAATAAACCAGTGATCCCCAACCAGTGGCTCAGGGGCAACATGTTGCTGACCAGCCCCTTGGATGTTGCTCTCAGTGCCCCCAAACCAGGGAGTTATTTGAATTCCTGACTTGGGGGCAAGTTTTGGTTGAATAAAAACAAGATTTACTACCAAATAAAGCCCCTGTAAGCTGATAGTGTGCATAGAGGCCCCTAATAGCCAATCTTAGCCCTTATTTGGCTCCTCCATGCACTTTTATGGTGCTTGTGTTGCTCTCCAAGTCTTTTTACACTTGACAGTGTCTCACGAGTAAGAAAGGTTGGGGATCCCTGCTATAAACCATATACAGGGATCGTTACTACTTCAGGAACCCAAAAAAAGTTTGGAGCTTAAGGCGACAAAAACGTACATCTGTTCACCACAAAGAAAAACAACTGCCACAGGGCCACTGACCAATCCCACAAGGTGGAATAAATACTGGATTGGGAAGATGAAACTGGTGGTTATTGAAACATGGAAATTTGGGTACCAAACAGGAGGATCCTGGACCAAACGTGTTTGGTTTAATTCTAAAACATTATTACAATAACATATAAGCCTTTATTATACCCAAACATTCAAGGTCTCCACCATTTGTAATCATTTTTCAGACTACCAAAACAAAAAACGTGGAAGGCCTTCAGTTTCATGAATGATAGTCACACAGTATCCAGTATCCATTACCAGTAATAGTTATTTTATGTTCACTATAATATATGTAGGAGGCTTGATTCCAGGAGAATATGTATAAATATGCAAACAACTTTCCTTGTATCCAATTCCTCTCAATTGGGTGGATTAAACACATTACATTACAGCTGCTGGAGGAAATATAATAAGATAATAACTGTATAAAGCATTTCATCTGTTTTCCTTGTCACGGACATTTACTAGATGAAATAGTTTGAAATTATAGGATCTCCCTTCTCTTTTATGCCAACTTTATAAAATATTTGTCTTGTTAAGAGCATTTGATATCGTCAAGCTCTTAAGGTCAATTACCCAATAAAAAACAGATGTTCTGCTAATTACCTTTCACACATTTAAAGGATTATTTTTGGAATTGTCTCAAAATGAGTTTAAGGTTACATCACAAGCCATTCTGCAAAATGTGCTTTGAGAAGACAATTAGGAGCAATTCAGACTGTCCGCAGAATGGGTTAGGCGGAGCTTTTTAATGTGTCTAGGGATGTTATTTTGTGTCTAGAGCAGTGCTGTACAACTTCTGTGGTACAGAGGGCCCAAATTTTTCTGGCCTACATGGAGGAGGGCCAATAATGGAAGCCAGTTTTGACCACTCCCCTTTTTCAAACTGCACCCACTTCAAACCACACCCATGTTATCACAAGAGCTTTTAAGCCCATACCCACATTAATGGTGGAAGCGCAGCAAAAACCCAAATGGTTGGTGCTCACTGTAAGGATTTCACACTTATTTATATTTGTAAGGATTTCACACTATTTATATGTGAAAGAATTATATTGAGACACACCCTTAAATCCATATGTCTCCTCCTCCCCTGTGAATAGCACAGCACCCCCCGCATATAATTACACAACTTAGGGAACATATAATGACTAATTACAAATCCTAACAAACTCCCAGAACAAACTCCTGCCAGGTTCACCTCCCACAGGCAGCATAGGGCAGGCAGAGTATGGCACACAAAGGCAGTATAGGGCAGGCAGAGTATGGCACACACAGGCAGCTAAGGGCAGGCAGAGTATGGCACACACAGGCAGTATAGGGCAGGCAGAGTATGGCACACACAGGAAGCTAAGGGCAGGCAGAGTATGTCACACACAGGCAGCTTAGGGCAGGCAGAGTTTGACACACACAGGCAGCATAGGGCAGGCAGAGTATGACAGACACAGGCAGCATAGGGCAGGCAGAGTATGACACACACAGGCAGCATAGGGCAGGCACAGTATGGCACACAGGCAGCATAGGGTAGGCAGAGTATGGCACACAGGCAGCAGAGGGCAGGCAGAGTATGGCACACACAGGTAGGATAGGGCAGGCAGAGTATGGCACACAGGCAGCAGAGGGCAGGCAGAGTATGGCACACACAGGTAGCACAGGGCAGGCAGAGTATGGCACACAGGCAGCATAGGCCAGGAAGAGTATGGCACACACACAGACAGGGTAGGGCAGGCAGAGTATGGCACACACAGGCAGCATAGGGCAGGCAGAGTATGGCACACAGACAGGGTAGGGCAGGCAGAGTATGGCACACACAGGCAGCATAGGGCAGGCAGAGTATGGCACGCAGGCAGGGTAGGATAGGAAGAGTATGGCACACACAGAAAGGGTAGGACAGGCAGAGTATGGCACACACAGGCAGCATAGGGCAGGCAGTACATACAGTGACACAATGTTGGCACTGCTTCTACAGTCTGTCTGAGGTGTAAACAGATGAACAATGTGGGTGCTTACAGTCTAAACCTGAGATGTGAACAATACAGAGACTAAAAGGTGTGAACAACACAGGGGATTACATGTTTAAACAATACATGTGGTGGAAATGCTGTTAGCTGTAGAATCACCGATAAAAAGGTTGTTACACTATTGATTCCTATTACCGTATATATATTGTCAATTTGGATCACCTGCTAATGACCGTAATTTCTTCTCTTTTTAAGTGGTGCTATGTGAACGTTTACTTTGCAGTTGCTGCAATGCCAACATCCTGACATTTTTAATTAATCTTAAGTTAAGTAATGAAGCATCAGGCACAACTTAAATAATGCACTTAATTTAACATTGAGCAGAGCAACATTAAGGGCCAACAATTTTATGAAACATGCCTAAGAAATTTGGAAAGGATAATGAATTGCTGGCAGGGAAATATATTATAAATACTGTATCTGCTCTCGATCAATTGCAGGATTCCCACAGACAGAGGCCAGATACTATATATATGTCCTTTCGAGTAATCCAAACCAAAGGCCTCACAAAAGAACACTTGCACATATACATGTGAGCTAAAGGTTATATTAAACACAATATGAAAAAGCTCCCTATAATCTGTTATATTCTGTTATATAATTATATTATCTGACTGGGTTAGCAGTGTGTCATGGCGCCTGATGAACTAACATATATTGGTGTCATGTATGGCGAACCCAAACTCCAGGAGGAGTGACTGGACCTGGTCTAAGCGTGCTGTTCTGCCTATAACCGCCACCATTGGCCTCCGGCCTGGCCTTCAGCTACTTAGGTACCGCCAAGTCTTATCTCACAAGAATACAGAAATTCCCCAGGGGCAGACAATGGAGCCAAATGTTTACTGCTGGGAAGGAGCCAGTAAGGACAGAGCTAGATGCAGTCAGACAAACCAGGTCAGTACCAGAAAGCAACAGCAGAGTCGAGGCAACCCAGGGCCAGGAAAAAGCTGGGGTCAGAACCAAGAAGTCAAACAGGGAATAGGAGCAGGGAGGCAGGAAACTACTATTGCAGAGATCAGATCCTACTCCAGGCAGGATATTACAATTGGAATCCCAGACTGGTTATAATGTATGGCACACACAGGCAGCATAGGGCAAGCAGAGTATGACAAACACAGGTAGCATAGGGCAGGCTGAGTATGGCACACACAGACAGCATAGGGCAGGCAGAGTATGGCACACACAGGCAGCATAGTGTAGGCAGAGTATAGCAAACACAGGCAGCGTATGGCACACACAGGCAGCATAGGGTAGGAAAAGTATGGCACACAGGCAGCATGGGGCAGGCAGAGTATGGCACACACAGGCAGCATAGTTCAGGCAGAATATGCACACAGGCAGCATAGGGCAGGCAGTACATACACTGACTGAGGCATGAACAATGTGGGTGCTTACAGTCTGTGCCTGAGTTGTGAACAATCCAGGGGCTTAAATGTGTGAATAATACAGAGGTTTGAAGCCTAAATCTGAGGCGTGAAAATTGCAGGGCCAGGTAATCTCAGTACTGATACCATTTACAGCTCACATAAAGGTAAGCAGTCACAGCAGCCAGGTGGGAGGGCACCAGTTGGACAGCACTGGCTTATACTATTGTAGAAGTTTATTATATTTCCTATTATATTTCAAATAAGTAATATAAGAAAGTTTTAGTTAAACTTTATATTTATGACTTCCTATCTTCCCATTAGTTTGACATTTGTTAAAAAAAAACTATGTTGGTGAAATAAACAATAACTATATTATAAAGCATACAGTAAAACTGTGCAATATGATTAAAGTCCCTTGCAACAATCAAATATGTTGAAGTACCTGACTAATGACCCATCTGTTTGGCAACCTGGGATTTCCACTGCACTTAGAGCTTTAACTTTCATCTTGGTTGACTAATACAGGTATGAGATCTACTATCAGGAAACCCATTATTAAGAAAGCTCAAAATTATAGGAAGGCCATCTCCCATAGTCTCCATTATAAGCACATAATTCTAATTTTAAAAAATTATTACCATTTTCTCTGTAATAATGAAACAATACAGGTATCTGACCCCTTATCCGGAAACCTGTTATCCAGAAAGTTCCGAATTATGGAAAGGCCATCTCCCATACACTCTATTATAATCAAATAATTCACATTTTTTTTCTCTGTAATAATAAAACAGTACCCTGTACTTGACTCTAAGATATAATTACCCCTTATTGGGGGCAGAACAAACATATTGGGTTTAATAACTGTTTAAATAATGTCTATGAAGATTCTCATTCATCCAGGTCATGATATACAGTATCTAGTAGAATTAAGTCTAAAACAACTGGACTTTTCTGAGTTTTTCTTGAAAACGTTTCACCACTCATCCGAGTGGCTTCTTCAGTTCAAATGACTGGTAGGGAATTCCCCGGTATTTAAACTCTTGATGGTAGTAGAGTCACAGACATCCAATCACAATGGTTCCATTGTTTAAATAATGTTTTTAGCAAACTATAGGTAGGAGATCCAAATTATGGAAAGACCCCTTATCCGGAGCAGTCTGATCTGAGCATTCTGGATAATGGGTCCCACACCTGTACCTTGTACTTGATCCCAACTAAAATATAATTAATCCATATTGGAGGCAAAACAATCCTATTGGGTTTATTTAATATAAGACAAAGTATAGAGATCCAAATTACGGAAAGACCCCTTATCCGAAAAAAAACCCAGGTCCCGAGCATTCTGGATAACAGGTTCTGTACATGTAATAATTATTTGACAGACATTGGAAGCCTTTTTCATGTTGGCTTTCTAGCTACTTTGAAGATCTCTGAAATACCCACAAAATTCTCCTTAAGGATCATTTTAGATTTAGATTTTCATTAAACAGAAGGTGTAAAGGACCCCACTACGTGCTACAAGATTTGAGTACCTGTGTTTATTCCCTCTGAGTTATAAATAAATATCATGTATATATAAACAACAGAACAGAAACAAAAAGATTTTAGACAAGAAGTCCAAAATGCAGTCCTCCACCTGAGCATATGTACATATTGCCCCTTTAAAGGACTTATTATTCAGAATAAAGGTTGAAATTTTCTGTATGTAAATGTTTCATTTTTGTAGTTATTTACTTGACCTTAGTGCCATAATAACAAGAGGAGCAGAATTCTACAGGGGGACCTGAGGGAAGAGAGGGTCCAATAAAGACCCATGACGTCCCTCTCCTCCCTTGCACCACCAGATGCATACATACAGGGGAAGGAGGGGAGCAATTGTGGGTAATGAGAATAGAAGACGGGGTTCCACAAATATTATTTGCTTGTAGACCTGGGGATGTCAAGTTACACCCTGGTTACAAGCTGGTTGAATTGCAAGCACCATAACTATTGGACGGTGCCACATCATATGAGCTTGCACAGACAAGAGCCTCCTCCATGTAGTATACTACTATATTTTTGAAATTGGACTAAATTTATTTTTATAATCTTTGAACATATATCTCTTAGAACAGCTGTGCTGATTTGCACCATAAAACCCAGTCCTTATGGGACCATTAAGATATATATTAACCTTTTGTTTTTGGTAAAGAAATCTGCTTGCCATTTGTGGTGCGCGTGACCTTATATTCTTTTTATTATGTAATAACAGTTTCAGTTATATAAGCATAATAACATGTCATTTTGTTGCAAGGCAAGAAAACAACAACAATTCATTCTCTTTTGCTCTTAATACCAGAATCGAGGAACACTGAAAGCACTTTTTCAGGTTTTGCCTTTTTTTGTTTTGCCTAAACAGCGAATCAATAAAGAATTTCAGCACAAATGCACTATGAATGGCCGGGCTGCATCCTAAACCAGCCATGGTGCAAAGAAGGGGTTGATTTCTTTAATGCAGTTATGCTTTATGAGTGCTCTTGTTTTTTTTTTAGTCATTGTAGAAAAATCATGGAGATCAATGTTCCATGGCAAAAGTAGCAGTGAGGCCTGAAATTAGGCCAGGTAAATCCATAGAAGGAGCCATAAGGCAGTTAATGTCTTCTATGTTTTGATGGTTTCCTTTTCCAAACAGCAGGGGGTAAAACTGTTTTAATAATGCAGTGGGATTTATTTTTATTGTTTTATTTCACTAGGTACGTGAAGCCAAATTAGGGACACAATGCTGTCTAGTGACCATGTAATTGTAACCTTCTTCTTTGTCTTTTATTATCTGCACTCCTATGTGTAGAACATGGCATTTAAATTAGAGGCACAGGAGAAATAGAGGCTGACGTAGACACAAATATTGGAAACATAGTCTTAGTCTTTTTTTCTAATGCAGTTTTTTTTTGCTGTCAGAACGTTTCTGGGAACTATGTGTTGACCACATCCCTGCGCGGTATTGTGACAGTATGCAGACCAATGAGTTTAGCACATTTTGCTTTTTTCATTGAGTCAGATCAGATTACCCAGCAGACCTGAAACTGCTACGAAATGTATATTTCCCATGTTTGCCGAAATTCAAATGGGTAACGTGAGATTAAACAGGATTCTGTAAAATGGGCAAAGGATTAGTGTGATCTTTAATGTAGAGCAGAGATTTATATATATATAAACTGTAGGAAGCAATGTGGTTTCAATGCAATTCATTAACAAATTAATTGAACTCATTTATGTGAACATGCAGCTGTCCTAGCTGGGCATTAAGCTCCGAGGACTTTGTTTTACTACGTGTTTATGACTCGGATTTAGCCGAAGTGGTTCTGTATCGCAGGTTGTTGTTATAGCACAATAAACATGTCTTTTCAGCTTCTAAGATTCCGATTATGGTATTGTTATTATAATTGTGATTGGGCTTTGTTTGATTCAAAGATTAACCCTAAAAGTTAAGCATGATGAGAAGGTTTGCTAAGTGGAAAATGGATTAGTGGAGGCCCTAGCCACAAGATGGCAGTGCATAGCAAAATGCAATAGCTTCTGGGAGTTTGTAGCCTCTGGAAAACACTGGAAAGTTTATTTTCTGTGTATGATGTGAGAAGTATATTAGGTTTCCTTGTGTTGCTTTCATGTGCATAGAAAGCAAAAGCTATGTGTATTATACTATAATATATATATATATATATATATATATATATAGGAACAAACGGAGCACACCCTATTAAAGTTCAAATGCCCAGGGTGCTAGCAAAAACATATAAAGCAAGACAGTGAGCTGCACACACCAGGAAAAAACCCTGAGCAAGAGCACAGTTAGTGCTCCAAACGTTGGATTTCTTTGCTTAAATAAACTTATAATTTTTTTGCCAAGTCCTGGTGTGTGCAGCTCACTGTCTTGCTTTATATATATATATACAGTATATTTATATTTATAGACAGATATTGGCATTAAACAATAAGGGATGTTTTGTTCATATATTAAAACACATTTAAGCTAGTCAGCTACATTAAAGCTACTATGTTGTGTCTCCATTTACTACTTCCATGTAAACTGTTACCAACTGTTGGACCAGTAAGAAGAGCTAGAACCTATAACAAGTCTTTAAGCAAATCTCTAAAGCAGAGCTTTTGATCAGGCCACTGAGGTATTATGGGTTACAAAGAATATTAAGAATTTTATATTCTATAGGGGCACAGTACAAATGCCTTCAGTTTTTCATATTCTTTTCAACAGCTTTACCTTTTCTTCTGATTTGACTTCATTTTTAATCCTTCTTCACCCCCTGCTAGTTCTCCTTTGTTTCTATTCTGCTCTGCTTTTCTTTTGTTTTTGCTAAACATAAGCATTATAATCTACTCTGATACGATATCAGTCTGGACCCACCAGAAAACTTTACAATTATATATAAAAATGTATTAAATGGTTTTGGTGTTATATGGCTCTGTGGCACAAATACAAGAGCTGATAGGAACTGACAGTTGGGCCACCAGAAGATTCCCTGGTACCAGACAGGCCAGTCATACTCTGCTTTGCTATGATTAACAACACATATGGAACAGTGATGATCTCTTGCATAGGAAATATCAGAAGAACAGAAGGTACAGGCTAGCTCTGAGGAGTGTTCCCAGTCCCTAATATTAATCATTATGAGTTGGAAGAGGGCTGAAGCAAATTCAGTCTGGCCAAACGTGAAATACTTTAGATATTCCAACTCATCACATTTGTGGAATTGGGTCTCAACTGGGAGTGTGAAATATTGAGTTTCTTGGAACAAGCTAATAGTTTTGTAACTTCATATTCTGTGTTATCCCAACTATTGAAATATTTAGTTTCTTTCACTTTTTAATATGCACATCAAAGCATGCTCAAAACTTGTGTGTTTTCTATGTGCTTTACTAAATCCCTCTATACTTGCAGTAATTATTGATGTATGTATGTATGTATGTATTGATGTTTTTATGTTGGGTATTGTATTTTATAAATTGACCCCAGTCCCACTTTCTTCTTATCTCTTCCCTTCTTCCTTTCCCAGTGTTTAAACTTTTGCCTTCCCATTTTCCTCTGTCATTTTCCTGTTTACTCTCCCTTCTGCTTGCCCTTTCCCCTCTCATCCTCTGTTTTTTTCATTTATTCACTTCTTTCCCACTCATTTTCTCACTTTCCCTTACTTTTCTTCTCTTGCCCTCTTATTTCTCTCCTCCCATTCTTTTCTTTCTCCCAATCTTCCATCCTACCTCCTTTTTCCCTGTTTTCAGTCTCCTCTTCCCTTTTTACAGTCTCTTCTTTCATTCAGCAAAGCCAAAGGCTTCAAAAGGAAGACACTGCCAGGAAAGGGTTAAAAGTTTTATCTAGTGTTTGTGGCAATAAACATTTTTGGTGTGTTTTGTTGGGACAAGCTGTAAGCAGCAGTTGACAATATCCTCAGCCAGTCATTACTGGATAACAATTTAGTGATATTAGGATATTTAGGATATTTTGTTGCCTGCTTCCAGTGGGAATATTATTGTTGTGCAGATCATATGAATTGCCTGTTTGAAATCAGACCAATCCTTCTGCATTTCCGTGTGATTACAGGATTGGACTGGTTTGGAACAGGTGATTCCCATGATGTGCATTAAAAATTTTCGGGTATTTAGTCACCCACAGATAGAGAGAGATTTCTCATGGCCAAAAAAAGGTGACATGATATTGCGCTAACAGTTCACAACTAAGGGCTGGGGTGGGATTTACTTGAGCTAATCATAGATTTCCATGAAATTTTGCCTTGGGTTGCAGACTTGCATACTGCCAGCTTTTGATCTAAAAAAATGGTATGAGGAAAGTTAGTCACGCCAAGCAAAAACTCTGGTGGTAGATTTCTGACACTTTGAAGGACCTTTTACAGATTTTTCCTGATATCCATGCCTGGACTGGGCCAAACCTTACATGCCCCTAAAGCAGGGCCAAACCTTACATGCCCCTAATGCAGGACCCACGCTCAGGGTTCAGACTGGACCGGACCAGACCCAACGCTGTTGCCGCGGGTTGGAGGGCGCGGTGAGGGCTGCGGATAGTGGGGACACCTTAAGGGGTCCCATTCGGACACTGTCCATGCTCGTCACTTGCCCACCCCGCCATGTACCATCTCAACTTACTATAAAGGTACAAAAGGGGTAGGAAGGTAGAAAAGTACAGTATGTGCCTAACACCTCTCGAATGCTGCACTTCTGCCTACCCTTAATTCTCAGTTTTTAATAAAATTGTTTTTTGTCAGCCAACCATATCATGGGGGAGCAAGATACCAGTGCAATTTGCAGCATAAATGATTATTAATTAACCTTGCTTTATGGCTACACACATACACATACTTTTAATGATTTGCCCTGGTGCTGCCATGTGCAAATAGCAAAATCATCTCAAAGATAGTGCACTCAGCTGCTGATTTACAAACATAACCACTGAATTGTGCGTGTGTAGTTGCCAATAGCGGCCAATGAGCAATTTGTTTTGAACAGTCTACTGCAAGTTGTAAAAGGAAAACAAGGATTAGTTGTTGCTTGTACAGTATTGGACCTATGTCCACAAATATGCTCAGTGTGGTCTTAGTAGAATCAAAGGCAATTCTATTTTAGTTGTTATCATAATGTTTGTTTTTTGTTTTTGTACTTACATTTTGTTGGCTTTCTGTCTTGAAAAAGAAAGAAGAATGTGCTGATGGTGTTGACGTTTGGGCGGTGATGTCAGAGCTTCGGCCCTAAGCAGATCCATCCCTGTTTGGAAATAGTAGGCTCAATTAGTAGGCAGAAAAGGCATCTGGTGTCATGCATTCTCATCATAGACAGACCTTATATTTCTGCGCAAGTGCTTTTATGGATTACGATCAACAAATGCTGTCATCTCTGATGTTTTAAGCATATTATGACGAGGGCGCATGCAAAGGATTTTGGAAAGCATATCCAGATGTTTTTACAGGAAACAACCCAGAGTCGCTTTTTTCATGCTTAGATTTTACATTCCACAAATGGAGATTTTTATTATCTGTGATATCTTCAAAATGGGAAAAGTTTAAAAAAAAAAAAATGACAGTGACACCTGGCAACCAACCAGAAAGCAAATTCATTCAGAGGCTGGATTTGTATTGCTAATGTGAGATGCTTTTCTGTTTGCTAATGTTAGTTGGTACCTAACAGTCGGGTAGTGGTTTAAATTCCGGAGTGTAGAACTTCAGAACAAAAAGTTTAATAATTCAGAAGCCGCCAGTAACAAAAAGAAATTGAAGATTAAGATCAATTCATTTTAGAATCAGCCTAAAAGGGAACATCTGCTTGTGAATTGTTTGATGTGGACCTCCCTGTTAAGAGAATCATTTAAATCAGCCAGCACTTACTTCACTCCAATGCTGAGCAGCTATAGATCAGTGCCCACAAAGGCATTGTGGGAAATGTTAACTGTAGGTATACTGAGCTGTATAAGTAATTGGCATGAACTGCTTCATGTTGCCATAAATGCAGCTAAGCTATCTGCATGAACTGTTTTCTTTATTCATAAGTCTGTTTAGTATAGTAATTGTTTAGGGGCAGGGGCGTATTTATAATAGGCACCCAACGGCCTGTGCCTAGGGTGGATGCCTATATAATTGAAAATTAAATAAATAAAAAAAACCCTAGTTGCCAGATAAAAACTTTAGAAATCTGGCAGCTGAGCTGGGGGGGGGAGGGGGGGGGGAGAGGAGAGGATGTCCTCAGTGAGCATTTGTAGGATGTGAAGTCACTTCTGGCGGAGGGTGGCACTTCCAGCCCTAGGGTGTCACCAGACCTAAATACAACCTTATTTATTTGTAGAAGCAGTTAAACATCCTTACTGTCAGGAAGGGTATCCTATGCACTTGGATCTATCTCTCTGGACTCAACTCCAAGAGGGTGGTGAAGGTTGGATGCTGCTGGAGAGGCATCAGTAAAAAGACTAAGCCCTAAGGTAACTCAGTTTTTAGTGAAGTCAGGGATAAGGGACATTGTAAATGAGGTGGCAGGGAGATCCTGTTTTAGGACTGTTAGATAGACAGTGTGAGCAGTTTTGTGCTCCACTGAGGAGGATTACTGTGGTGTGGTTCCCCAGGTGAAGTTGTAGGAATTCAACAGGGTAGCACCCTTTTAAGAATTGGTAAAATATAGGCAAACAACTGTGGTGCCAGTAATACCTATTAAGGTATTACTTAATTTCTTAAAGGAGAAGGAAAGGCTAATAAAGAGTTAATCTCAGGCTGCAGGCATACCTTCAGTTCTCTCAATAGTGCCCTTAAGTCTCCCCATATTTCTCCCGTTCAGATGATCAGAAGCCTCATAGGAAAAAAAACTCTGAGCTCTGTAAAGAAAATTCCCATAATGCCTCGCTCCTGCACCAAGACCAAGACCCCTGTACATGCGCAGTTTGTAAGACTATGAGGAAGCTTCCTGCTGATTGGCTCAGATCCACATTCCTAAGGGCGGGGGGGTGAGTTCTTAGCATTCTTAAGGGAGTGGGGTGCAAGAGAGGGGAGAGAGCAGAGAGCTGCGCAGGCTCTGGCACAGGAATTACAGAGACAAGGAGACAAGAAATCCTGTTTCTTTTGATAGAGAACTCAGTGCAGCGTTTCTGTGAGTGCTTATGGCTGTATTTTCTGTGAACGTTCTGTTCCTGGTAAAGAACACATTTTTTTTGTAAAACTGAATGTGTTGAGAATTATAGTTCAGCTTGGGGACCTTTCCTCCAATACATTTTTGAGGGCCCAGCTGAGCTAATGAGTCGCATGCAGTGGTGCTCTACCCTGGAAAGCAGCTGGAAAAGGTTCCCACCAGGATCTATAGGGCTATAGTACTTACATGAATTTCGTTTAAGAGCTAATTAATTAGCTATGTGAATAACTGTTCTATTTTCTTCCTATAATTGCTAATTGTTTCATGTTTTACATTTTTTATTAGGCTACAATTCACCTGAATGGTTTTACTTGCCAAACTTTGCCGGAGTGTGTTACTTTGATGTTGCCATTCACCATGTATTATATTCTCCTTCCGGCTCATTTAGTTAATACTTAAATATGTTGAAATGCACTTATTTACAGGGGTGTACTAGAAAGCTTCATTTTATTTACCTAGAATTTACTGGGAGTTGTATTTACACCCATATTTGTATGTATTTATGCTCCACAATATATAATGTCTATAGAGTAAATTCATGTACAGGTATGGGACCCGTTATCCAGAATGCTTAGGACTTGGTGTTTTCCGGATAAGGGGTCTTTCCATAATTCGGATCTCTGTAAGCCTGCTAATAAAATTATTTAAACTGTAATTAAACCCAACAGGTTTAGGCTCCAATAAGGATTCATTGTGTCTTAGTTGGGATTAAGTACAAGGTACAGTTTTATTATTAGAGAGAAAAATGAAATCATTTTTGAAAATCTGAATTATTTGATTACAATGGAGTCTATGGGAGATGGCCTTTCCGTAATTCAGAACTTTCTGGATAATGGGTGTACGGATAAGGGGTCTGATACCTGTACAATGATTTTGCAGTGCTCTGGTTGTAAACCTGGTTGATGCCAGGGATGAGAGTTCACAAACATAATGATAATATGTACAGATTAACTATAATATGTACATTCAGTACTGTGTAAAATAAACTGCACCCTGACTGACAATGGACCACTAAACCCAGCTCCTAAAGTGATTTTCATGGAGTCCAAGTTTAATTGTAACTGACTGTGGGTAACTTGTACTTGCGGATGTAAATGAGCCCTACCATCTCTAAAGGCCATATGCACCATCCAGTAAATTCCAAAAAGGCATCACTCCGTTAAATGCACAAAGTCCTGTGTAAATTGTGGAAACTGGAATATAAAAAAAAAACAAAAACAACTCAGATATTATGTAGTGTAAATGTGTTTGAGTATGATGGGCAGAGAAACATATTTAGTAATGCTAAGGAGCAAGGACAAGATCCTGTCCCATTAGCGATGATAATGGAAAAGAGCCACGTTTTGCATGGGAATGGAGAAATATTTAAGTCATTTTGCATACACGTGTATAATATCACAAAAAAAAAAGCAGAATGTACTGTACACAGAGCCCGCGCAGAAGGTACCTAAATGCCCATGCAGCACATTGCAGCTACTGATGTATATAGGGAGGTTTAGCTTTTATAGCAGGAGGCAAGCAGAATATTTTAGCATAAAATAGTCACGGACACAAAAACATTCCCTTTGAGCAGGGCTTTTGCTATTTTACTGTTGCTCGGGCCCATTGAGACCGAAGTTATGCTGCTGATTTTCAACACTAGCAGAAACCAGGCGATGTGAATCGAAGTAGTTAACCAAGGGACCACATGACAGTCACCCCCCTCTGTTTTCCTTGAGTGCAAATCAAAAAGTGCAAAAAAACACACAAAGAAGAATTCTGACCCCCCCGAGATACAAGTAATTCATATTCAGTGGAGGAACAGAGCGTGTGTTAGAACAGGTGCCTCAAACTGAAGTTGCATTGCTTTATCTAAGAAAAATAGGCGCGGGCGACAAAAGAATAGTCGCGGGCGACAATTTTTTTTCCGTACGACATTTACGCCATTTCGCAGATCTTTTTAAAGATTCGCGAATTTTTCGGCGAAAAGAAACGGAACTGATTCGCTCATCACTACTCGCAAATATAATGAAAGTCAATCACCCAGTGCGCTGTTACGTAAGTGGTGGCAATCAGCCCCACCCTGCTCAGATGAGCACTACCTTACTCTGAAGGTGCTGCCCCACACTATATAAACACAGGGAACAAAATTACAGCTTCTTGTATTGTCTCAGCTCATCTACCCACTTCAGGCAGAGAGATCTATTGCAATTATACGCACCCATTTATTAATAGCTTTTCTGCAGGACTTTTCCAGTCACTGTGTCACATTATATATCACAGCTCCTTCCAGCACCTGATTGGTACATTGCATAGCCCCCATTTGGCCCAGCATAGCACAGCTCCAACACCCTACAGAGATCTGAGCACCATGGCAACACCCAGCACACCTCATGTTCCTGCTTCATATTTTGTAAGCGTGTAATACAGACTGACACTCCCCTGCGGACAGACTTGGCAGGAATCTCACTTCCCCTCTGCGACACACCCCGTAGTGGATCCCTCAGGGAATTCTCTATCCTGATTCCCTATTCACTTGGATCCCTACACTACAGGCAATATGGCCTGGGAGAGATACCTCCAAAACTGCAAGTTCTATGTAGGTGCTCAGAACTGCTCTTTCTAGCTTAGCCCTAAATGCCTTACACCCCTAGAGTGGAACTATAAAGGGAGCTACGCCTGCCACTATCTAATGCTTCCCCGACTTCAACCGGGCCTTGGCCTGTGCCCTGGGCTCACATACCTGTGGTCACCATACCTGCTAGCCAATAGCACACATATGTAGATGAACTCACTTAGATACATTAGTAGCCCAAATTCATACCTTGGCGGGTTTGTACCCACCTGGGCTTAAAATAGTAGTCCTTTTTTCTTGTCAGATGATCAGTGATTGACACATAGACCATCACAATGTGGAAAAGATCACTATTTGAAAGCTGGATACAGCCAGATGAAGAATGCAAACAACTCTAAATAATAAAAAATGAAGACCAATTAAAAAGTTGCAAAGAATTGGCCATTCTGTAACATACTAAAGATAACATGAAGGTGAACCACCCTTTTAGTTAGGTATAGAAGGTATAGTTTTGTATAGTTTTCAGTTTTTCAAAGTATTTGAAATGGATTTTCAATGGATTTCATAATAAATTTGACCACTTTGACTAAAATCAACATCTAGCTTCTGATTTTCAACAGTACCGTAACTTGGGCATGCTGGGCCCCCCGCTAAAAAAAACCCTCTGAGGGGGCCCGGCATGAACAGTCCCTCATCCCCCACCCCCTCCCAGCCTGCAAATGCTGCACCTCCCAGCCCACACCATAAAGTAATTATAGAGGTAAGAGAGGGGCTGGGGAGGGGAGACTATGATTAAGCAGACCCCCACGCTCTGGACCCACCTGTTGCTCGGGCCCATTGAGACCGAAGTTATGCTGCTGATTTTCAACACTAGCAGAAACCAGGCGATGTGAATCGAAGTAGTTAACCAAGGGACCACATGACAGTCACCCCCCTCTGTTTTCCTTGAGTGCAAATCAAAAAGTGCAAAAAAACACACAAAGAAGAATTCTGACCCCCCCGAGATACAAGTAATTCATATTCAGTGGAGGAACAGAGCGTGTGTTAGAACAGGTGCCTCAAACTGAAGTTGCATTGCTTTATCTAAGAAAAGCCCAAGAATATCTGTAATGTCTATGAAGATTCTCATTCATCCAGGTCATGATATACAGTATCTAGTAGAATTAAGTCTAAAACAACTGGACTTTTCTGAGTTTTTCTTGAAAACGTTTCACCACTCATCCGAGTGGCTTCTTCAGTTCAAATGACTGGTAGGGAATTCCCTACCAGTCATTTGAACTGAAGAAGCCACTCGGATGAGTGGTGAAACGTTTTCAAGAAAAACTCAGAAAAGTCCAGTTGTTTTAGACTTAATTCTACTAGATACTGTAATGTCTGTAATGATCTAGTTTTCAAAACTGATTTTTTTTTTTTTTTTGCAGAATTTGACTAAATTCACTCACAGTTAATCTCTTTGGGAAGAAGCAATGAGAGAGGAAGGGCATTTAGTGAGATGAATTGATCAGATCAGTTAGACTTGTACATTTCTTCCTATTATCTCCTGTATCGGTCAATAAAGTTAAGTACAGGTATGGGACCTGTTATCCAGAATGCTCGGGACCTGGGGTTTTCTGGATAAGGAGTCTTTCTGTAATTTGGATTTCCATACAAAAAAATTATAAATATAAAATTATTTAAATAGTAAATAAACCCAATATTATTTAATTAAACTGCAGTCTATGGGAGATGGGCTTTCTGTAATTCTGAACTTTCTAGATAACGGGTTTCCGGAAAATAGGTCCTATACCTGTGGTATGTAAGTCTTGTGTATGCACACTTCTAATATTCAACCCTGTGGAATATGTTGGCACTTTATAAATACTTGGAGAACTAAAGCAAAGAAGTTGACTAGAAATGCTGCACAGTAAAGGGGATTTAAAGGTTGCAACATGCAATGTCTGATGCAGTTTCCCTTGTTTTTTATCCAGAAAGCAGTGTTCCAGTGTAGTTGCAGCTGCTGGGTGGTTGCATGTGATGTGTTATAATGCCCAACTGTGCTCAAGTTTGATTTGAATCGTATGTAATTTTGCTGAATATTTTCATCTATATTTCTCTATAAATTCCAACTCTTGCACAAGTATGCTGTGCATATGGGAACCACCAAATAACCACCAACTTGAAGGTGGCTGTAGCTTTAGGACTTCCCTGCACCAATACAGACTCTTCTGTATGATTTGAGACAGGAGAGGGGATGGATACACTGCACCGGCATTAAGCACAACTATAGAAAAGTTTAATGAGCAGCTTTGTATACAAGTACTTTTAATGAACAGCATTAATCCATGCAACTTTATCTAGTTTTGTGCATCTGTTGCAATTGCCCCTATTACATTTTGGCTTTGTACTAGTCCAAGCCGACCACAGCCCTTTATCTGTGACGATCTGTGCCTGTGAAGATTTCCCAGTAGATCCCTTTCTGTTGATTCACAGCATGTGCTCTTGGCTGCTTTCAGTTACCTGAGTTTAGGGACCGACTCACAATTTACAGAATATATAGAATATAAACATTACAGTACAAGGCTGAGTAATTAATTTGGATTCCCATTAAAAACCAGAAATGGATATTCTACATCATAATTTAATCTGCAAATTTCTGACAGACAAACATTAATATTTGCTTGAACATTTCCTATGACTCCTAAGCTTAATTTTTCAACAACTGCCCTGATCACACTGGGCATGTGCATTGTCACTGACATTCAAAAGGAGGCTTAAAAAGATCCAAGATGGCAGACTACTATTATTACTGATATAGAGCAGCTGAACCTCTCAACTTATATAGTAAATTTAGCATAAAAAATACATCATTTCTAGCCGTATTGTTTTTAAAATGTTAGTTTTCCTTTACTAATAACTATAATACTGCTGCTACTAATGCTATTAATAATATACTGAACAGAGAGATTAATGTGGTTGTCTAGCAACAACATCATGTGGTTATCTGGCAACAAAATCTGGGGCATTTTATAGAAACTCATCCAGTTCAAGTCATGAACAAAGACCAACTGAACAACTAGGCATTATATAAGCTAAATTGTTATTATTAAATAAATCATTCAGTTGCCAGTGCAGATGGGTTCTAAAGACTGAAATAACCTACATGAACAATTAAAAAAGTTTCTGATTCACTGCAGTTAAGCGATGTGACCTTCAAGACCCGTTTCTTCAATGCTGGCTCTGGGTTACCGCCACCTCTTGACTATGAGGCAAATACTCTCTGCAATGCTGTCTTTATATTGCAAAAACTCCAAGCACTTTTGGATAAAAGTTAGAGTTGGTGGCTCTGTACCAAGCTCACAAACTACCCATTTTATGAGTAATTTGACATCTAAAGAGCTCTTTGTGAAGGTGTCTCTGTGTGTTTACAGGCCTTGCTCCTGCTAAGCTTTTTCCTACATAACAACTCCTTTTTCTTGCTATGCTTAAAGCTAACGGCTCATTTTTTATAATTTCTCATTGTTGCACAGACTTTAGAATTTGTTAGCCTGGATTCAATTAGGGGAAAAGATTTGTTAATTTTGTTCAGTGTCATGCAGAGCAATTTCAAATTCTGCGAATCCTGTTTTTATTTCAACTGCTTCACACAGGTGAAGGCGGCATTGTGAAAGGCATGGAAGTAATTCAGTGGGTGCCTGTAGTTAGGGAGGGACTGAATAGAAAACTTGGGAGGGCAAGGTCACCTGCAGCACAAGCAGTTTAGAGGAGGTATATTCTAAACACTCATTTAGTGGAGAAAATAAAGTTTGGGTAAAAGCATAGGCAGCTGAACAGTCATGATGGAGATATATTTTCTCTGAATTGTAGACATTGAGTTATAGAGTCTTAATGTAGCTAACTGAGAGTGAATAAATGCAATACAATGACATATAGGTAACTAACAGGAATGTGTATGTGTTAAAGCTAGCATAGAAGTTGAAGCAGAACTCCACACTGCCTACATGCGAGCAGTTGCTTTGTCCAAACTCCCCTATCTCAAGTGAACTCAACATTGCAGCCTTCAATAAATTCCTCCTGCCCTGAGTGCCGGCAAAAATAATATTGGGAGTTACTTTAGGGTGAAGACACACGGAGCTACTAGTAGCAGCTACAAAAAGAGACAATGCTGGTCATTTACTGTCATTATTGTCTCTACGTGTGTTTTAGCAGAGGCAATTCCCAGTATTGTCTATGGCAGGGGATTTTCTGGAGTTTAGTAGCTGTGACAAGTAGCTGCATGTATCTTCACCATTAGGGCTGTGGCAGACGGGGAGACAAGTATATAAATTGCCGTTGGGATGGCATATGCGGCGCCGTATCCTTATCCCTATGGTGGGAAACCCTAGGAATGAAGCCTAAAACTACTTGCAGTCCTCCTATAACTATAATGTTATATAATATGTACTTAATTAATCTTGCCTGTTAGTGGCTGTTAGTGGCTGTATCTCTAATCAAACTAAAATGTGTTCACTACAATGATGAACATGGAATAGTACTAGTGCATATATGATTACAGAGATGTGCTAAGGAGAAATTTCAGTCAAAGTGGCATTCGCTACAGTACATCTGTATCAGGTATCACGGTAGTCTGATGATATTAGCCTCTCCTGCGCTTCCCACTGGACCAGAACACTGAATGTGAGAACAGTTACAGGTCCAGCTTAAGAATACCAGTAGTGCCGTATAAGTATATAGGATAAAGTCTTGTCACCAGCGGAAACCCCAACAAGGCACTTAGCTGCAAAAAGTGTCATGGAACAGGCCGAGGTCAACCAGGAATCAGAGTCCAAGCCAAGGGATAATTGAAGAATAACCAGGAAAAGCCGAATCAGAAACTAGAAGATCAATCAGAGGAATGCAGGAACGCTCGGTGACAAATTGCAGGCAAAAAGATCACTTTGCACTGTTTGCAGGTCTCAGCGTCCTTAAATTCAGTGAGCGCATGCGCGCGGCGTCGGTTGTGCCGCATGTGCGCACCATCGGTCGCTCCCGATGCGAGCCCGTGTACGGCGCCTCCCCGCGGGCGCGCATCTGACCCGGCGCATACTCTGCGCCACGACAGACGTGAACCGGTGCGGCCAGCCGCAGCACGGGAGTGCTGACAATCTGCCTACCTTCACCCCTATATACTTGAA
Source organism: Xenopus tropicalis (assembly GCF_000004195.4). NCBI lineage: Eukaryota > Metazoa > Chordata > Amphibia > Anura > Pipidae > Xenopus > Xenopus tropicalis. The sequence continues at coordinate 41,807,367 of NC_030684.2, read as the reverse complement.
GTTGCTTTGAGAATAGCGCACAAGCTGCAGCCAACTTTGACACAAGGGTTTTACACATACTGTATAGGATTACATCCTAGATAGCAACCTATTGCAAATTAAGGTGGTTAAAGGTCTTGCCCACTTTCACTTTATATAATCCCCTTAAGGGTTGGCTTCAGAGTGGTTTAGAATTTGGAGGGGAAGCTGTTTCCCTCTCAAGGTTAAATTTACCTAGGGTGTTAGGTGTACCTAGTCTTTAAAAGCGTGAGACACCATGTGGGTGGTTTCTTTGGACCCCCTGTTGCTGGAGAGCCTGAGGTTGAAGGCCTTAGTAGGAGTTGCTAGGGTAGGATAGATTGTGTTATAGCTCACTCTAGGAGTGATAGTCAGGCTGAGCTTAGTTAGTGGAGGAACTGGAGGCTCTGAAAAGAAGAGTAGATTCCAAAAGCAGCACTACTGTGAGGGCATTGTCTTGGGCTGGTACTAATGCCCTGCCTGTGCCTAATACCATTAAGGGAAGTAACCATTAAAATAGAGACCTTCTTTAAGTAATATGACGGAGAAGCAGGGCACATCAAAATAATATTACCAAAAAACTTTATTTTACATATCAAAAACCCAACGCGTTTTGACCCCCAAAAACGAGAAGGTCTTAGTCAGGGGAACATATAAAAAAGCAGCTGCCCTTAATGAAGACCCCCTGCTTCTTTGGGAGTTGAAACACGTTGGGTTTTTGCATTTAACTGGCTTTAAATGTACAGCACACAAAACAAACCAACCATATTATTTAATATTTTAAATGTATCTCTAGTAAATAAGGAGGAGGTCTTCATCAGGGACACATATAAAAAAGCAGCTGCTTTTTTATATGTGCCCCTAACGAAGACCCTCTTCTTTTTTGGGGGTTGAAACGCGTTGGGTTTTTATTTTATGTAAAATAACGTTTTTTGTCATATTATTTGGATGTGCCCTGCTTCTTCTTATTATTTTTTTTTTGGGGGGGGGGGGATGTCATAGGGGACCCCTGCAGTGAGCACCCACCATAAAGTATAACTTTTTGTAGGTGTGCAGTACCACACACTAGAACCTCTTTAAGTAATGTCTGAGACAGCATTGTATGTTCCAGCAAATAAACATTTAACTGTTTTTTTTTTTTTTTTTTCATTTTTACTGAGTTTTAATTACGTAGAAAGAAATACAAAAAAAACAAAACAGAAAAGGAAGTTATAACACTAGAAACATAACATTCATAGTAATAAGAATATAAGGAACAGAGAGTCAAATGATCAGTGAGCAGTGGGGCAGTCATTCTATGTATATATCTTATTCTCTCCAAAAATTCTAGTTCTGTGAAAGGTATGTTAGCTTTCCAGGCTTTTGGAATTGCCCCTCACGCTGCTGTTAGAATGTTATTTATTAGGCAGTGGGTCTCATTATGCACATTAGGTACTTCATCTCCCAATATACAGATAAGTGGGTCCCAGGGAATATCTATGAAAGTTACTCTTCTCAGCCAGCTGCGTTCTGTGTCCAAAAAATTTGTTAGTCTGGAACATGACCAGAACATGTCGAGCAGGGTGCAGTCCTGCATCTCCAGCACAATGTAGAAGAACCGGGATAAAATGGGTGTTGTATGATACCAAGTAAAAAATATTTTGTATATAGTTTCTTTTAGTACCACACAGGGGAATCTTACATTGTTCCAGATATGTTCCCATGTATCAGAATCGATAGGGGTTTCTAGCAATTGTGTCCACTTCACCATATATTTATGTGGGTTTTTGTATGTCTACTGTGTTTAGTATTGCATAGAACTTACTGGTTACCTCTGGGTTATTCTCATATTGCTAGCTTCTATTAAGGGATGGGGAGTTGGAATAGTCCCATTTGGGAAAAGCATGAGAACATAATGCCTAAGTAAGAAAAATGTGATGTTAGTAAGTTCTAACTGTTGTTTTAAAAAAGCACTGCCCCCCAAATTATTAAACATCTGTAAAATGTGTGATAAGTTAGTGTAGAAACCATTCCTTCATCCTACAGCAAGGGCCCACCAAAGAGAAAGAGTCCTGTGTAAGGCACACTCAGCTGAGGGTAAGAAGGAGTTGTAATTTGCCAGTTTGGGAAGAGAAAAGGCAAATAGTGGCGCAGCTCCTAAATAGCATTACACAAGCTTGATATGGACCATAGACTTGTGCTTATTTTTGAAATCATACGCACCATTTACTTTTTAATGAACAAAACAGCCTTCACCAATTTAGAGAACATCCTGGTGACATGCTGCAAAATCCCTCCTGTTGCCAGAAACTCTGCGAGGAAAAAGATCCGTTCATATTTTTATACAGAGAAGAACCTGGCACAGAGATGTTTTTCTGGATTAAAGGGTAGTTCGCTGGAAGATAAAACCATAAATATAATTTTACTGTTTTCATTTGTCTTTCAGTTACAAAGTGAAGATCCTTCATAGAGAAAAACGTTGCTTAACACTTTTACAGCCAGTGACAGGGTTATACAGGCCACGGCAGCCAAAACCACAGAGTTTAAGAACACTTGGTGCTCCCATGGAGTTACTGCTTTTTTTGTCCAGTTTGAGGTCATCCCTTTAGACTAATAAATTACCGAGAAAATCCCTCTATCCATAAAACAAGTAATTATTAGTTCATCAAAGGCTTAGTGTACCACAGTGTGGACAGAAATCTTGTTAAATTATGTTTTGTAATAACAGCAATTTCTAAACCCACTGACCTGAACGTGTGCCAAAGTGGCTGGATAAGGAAAGATATTAGCAATGAGGCAAAGTGGGGATTCTTTAAAGGGATACTGCGGATTAAATCTTTTTTATAACTCAATAATCCATAATAGTGTAGTATTATCTGTCATATTAGAGGAATACATTTAATATATTACATAATATGGTTGGTTTGTTTTGTGTGCTGTACATTTACAGCCAGTTAAATACTTATAGTTGCTTCTTGAGAATGAATATAGTAAAATGTGACCTTTCAGATAAAAGTATCATATCTATATCTTTTGAGACAAGTTCAGTGATTTTGGGTGTAATTTTTGAATCCTTGCAATAAAGCAAAACCGATAAACTTTTATGTATAAGTAAGTTTTTTTAGTGACAATGATCAGCAATGACCCGCATGTCAGGAACCAGGTCTTGACTCAAACCCTGGTCTGTGTATTTCAGTACAGACTGACTCCACCTTCTCCTTTAGACCGGATGCTGGTAGTTGCTTAATCTATGGCCAATACAAGCCTCCTTTAAGCTACTACCAGCTGCTTAGTCAGTAAAATCACTAGTAGTGATCCAGCCAGCTGTTTTTTTTATTTTGGAAGCTTCTGCAGTGCTGTCTTGTTCCTGAGTCCCTGCCTGTTTCATGTGTTCCTTGCCCAATTCCTGTGGTTTCCTGGTTCTGACCTCTGGTCATTACAGTATATATTGGACTCTGCTTCTGCTTGCCACCATATTGGCCTTTATATTGGACTCTTTATCTGTCTATCGCTTGACCTGACCTCTGACCTATACATTGCACTCTGCACTTGCTTTCTGCCTGTCCCAACCTGGTCTGATTACTACAATCATCTTCTATTTGCCATGAGCAGTTTCTATACCTTGCCACTTTAGCAAACCACTCATGGGTCAATTTACCAGTACTTACCAGTTTCAAACACAACCTTTTCCTTGGACAATGCTTTTCTCTAGAGCATCAACCCAAAACCTGTCAGGTTAAGATGAGATGAATATTTACTTTTGTAAATAATTGGTGGAGGTGTAGAGGGTCTATAGTCTTGGATGATAGCATAAAAGTGGCACCGATATGGAGCAAACCTATATGACGGCATTTAACTCAATGGCAGCAATTAATTAGATATGCATTTATTTTACAATGGTTCAGCTTCATTGTTTCGAGTTGTACCTTCTTACTTGTGTGAATTAAAAATCCCCTTATTTCATATAATATAACAAGAAGCTACACTGCTTCATTAAAAGGAAAGCCCAGCATGAGGCCACAAAAACTTTTACGAACCGATGACTATAATGATTCATGAAGTGGTGATTCACTTCTATCCAAGGCATGGAATGTCCACAGTCAGTCAAGGCAGTTGCTACAGGAATAATTCACTCCATATCACTCCAGATTGAGACAACTGGCATTTCATCAACTCCGATAAAGAAAGTCAGAAATTATATTAAGCTGCAACTCATGTCATGAACGCAGAAGGACGCAGGCACCCAGACAGTTACTAACCCGTGACAGAATTTTGGAAATATTATTAAGCTAAAGAAGTAGAACAAACACATGTTTAAGAATGAAGAAGAAGGTGCCCTTCCAAAAATAAAATCTGCGCATGTATTGTATTGTATCCTTGGGGGACCTACAATGGAGGTCACTTTCGTACGATTGGTGTCTGCCAACTATTTCATGTTCAGAACATCCTCCGATTTGTACAGTTTCAGTCTGAATGTTAGTTTCAGATCGTTGCATTTAAACGTTCAGCGGAAGAAGACTGAACATGAAATCTGAAAACGTATGGCCACTTTTGCTCATAATGATTCTCAGCACTACGAATCTGCATGCCTATTTTGTCTTCTCTTAAACAGAGAGACAGACTATCAGTACTGGTCAGTATTAATAGAGACCATCAGTTAAATATCACCAATTAAAGCAAAGGTGTTTTGATCCAGTTTTCTTATGGTTCATGATGGACTAAAGCAATGACTGTGAGATGAAACTAACCATAAAAGCTCTGTAGGGCACTTCTGGAGATGTTTTTGTGGCATTTGAATGATTGGCAAAGAACTCTCATCGCACCAGCCTTAGAGGCAAAGAAGTAAAACATACAGGGTCTTCTTTACTATTTATGGGTACAGCATTAGGTGTAAAATGATATGCAATTGTGCACACACCAAACGCTGTGTGCAAATATGTTGCACTTAAATTTGGTTAGAACTAGCATATCCAGTTTACCTATTAATGTGAGCTGGGTGCAAGGTGCAATCAGCTGAGGAGCCCTGCACTTTATACCTGCCACTGAAGAGCATATAAGTATTAGCCCATCCCTGTTCATTTGCCACCAAGAATGTTGCAAGTACCATAATTATTGCCATCAATGCCAATATTCATGTACATTTGTATTGCTACCCCAAAAATGTCATCATGTATAATAAAACTTGAAATAGATATTTGCCTAACTAACACCTTCTATCACCTTCTATTATGTGCACCAAGGTTAATGGTTGTCCCTTTTCAACCTTCTTTTCTTCAGGCAGCACATTGCAAATGCATCATGCCCTGTAAGAGCCTCTTCTATAATCACAGGGGGGCAATTATAATTGTATAAAATATTGGGCATTTCCTATTGAAAAAGTTATTTTCACAAGTTTCCAGGGTGCATAAAGGATCAAATCTCCACTTGAAATTTGAGTGGAAGTTAATAATTCAGGGGGGTGCTGAAGCTTAGCTATTTTTTCTGGGCTCTAACACACCACAAAGCAGAATAGTTGTCCACAGAATTAACACATTCTGTATTAATCTGATTGACAAATGGGCCAATTTGTTTAAATAAATCACTGCCCTGGTAGTGAGCACATTGGTAAAAAATAGAGGTAATACCAAACTTCTGGGAATCCTGCAGCAGTGCCCAGTTCAATATTTAATAAACATGCCCCATTACAGGACAAACTATGTAGGCTCACATTATGAGTTTTTGCATTAAAAGGCATCATGCAAACTTAACATAGCACCCATTATACACAGAGAAGTATAATCTACATAAATCTTTCTTTAAACGTTAATAGGATTATAAGTGATTCCATTAAGTTAACCTCTATCAAATAATGCTTACTCGCCTTCCCATAATAGCTTTCATGTTGTCCCTGTAGAGACTGTTGTTGAAAGGGAAAGGTTTAAGTGAAACCGTTATCAAGTGAAGAGGTTGATCCAGTAACAAGTTATTTGCAGGACACAGAGGTCGCATATTAATACCGTGCTGGAACACCATGGTGGATTTCTTAAGTAGTATATAATCATTTTATTGCCCTGAAGTATGCATTACTTACATGGGATATATTTCAAAGATCGGCTCAAGTTCCAAGTGGAAATTCTAGCAAGGCTCTGGGCAATATCTGTCATTGGTTTTGTAAGGATCTTGGAGGGCACAGTATCAGCAATTAGTGTCCTTATAGTCTCTCCAAACATGCAAACCAATACCCCTTGAGAGGAAATCTGTGTTAAATCACCAGCTGCCAATAAACAGGGCTTTAATCAACATTGGGGAGCTGGCCAAATCCCACTGAAGTGATACTGCTTTAGCATGTTAATGGATGTAGATATGTACAGTACTGAAATTCTATCATGTGTCCTGGCCAAATGCAAATACAGATGCTGATCTATGCCCATAGAAAGAGATCTGAGATCATATCAGCGGTCTTAAACGGCAATGCACCCTTTAAATTATTACATTCTCAGAAGGTCAATCCAAAATGTTTTTTTGCATAATGAAACAGAATGTAATTCTAATTACAATAAATTCATAAACATTTGCAATGTTAATAAAAAATAACTTCTGAACTTTATTTAGATTCTAATTATTTCCTCTTCCTATGTTCCCTTCTCTTGTGCCCACTTCTCAACCCAAAGGGGCATGAAATCAATGTTAAAACTCTTTTAATCTATTTTCTATGAGTTTGCCAGGAAATTAAGTCAACACAATATGCTGTACATGACTTTAGGCAGCCATTATTTTACATGCCATTGGCTGTGCAGTGTTTGCTTTGCACATTTGCAACCTACTTTGCCAATTTTTCACCTAAATAGTTTTTTTTCACGTAAATAGTTGTGTCTGTCTCATTGTATTTTCACCAGCATATTTTTTTTTCTACATAGTAGCTGAACACTCTTAGATCTGTTTGAATTTTCCAGATTGTTTTTTTATAAATGATGTGGGCTTATGGCAATGGTTTCTGCTGCTTATCTTATTAAGCAGAGGAGGAAGAGGACTAGACCTTAATCAGACCTAAAGACTCCTGTGTACAATGACATTCCTCACAAGTCCGTGCTTTCTAATTTTTGGCAACAGGTTGGGGAAGGCTGCGTCAGTGTAAGTAAAATAGTGCCCCCATGCAAAATGGGTTTATTTAGATGGGAATTGAAGAACTCGACTGGCTTCAACCCAACTAAACACCTGTCGCATGAATTAAAATGCTGACTGTGATCTAGGCCTGGTCCTCAATACCCAGCCTTACTAATGTTCTTGTGGTTGAATGTAATCAAATCCCACCAACAATGTCCAAAATGTAGTGGAAAGCCTTCCCAGGCAAGCAGAGGTAATTATAGCAGTAAAAAGAGGGCACATGTTTAATATAATACCCTTGGTTTGGGAAATAGATGTTGAGCAGGCAGGTGTTCAGACTTTTAGCCATATAGAGTATCTTGGCAAGTAGGTTTCTGCTCATAGTCTTTCATTTTCTATTAATGTGTACAAGTAGAATGAAATATCGTGATTTAAAGTTGCATTTTTATTACTGTGTTGAAAACATGCACATTCCAATGTTATCATCATAATAAATCTTAACTTCTCCCCCTTTGTGAAGGAGGAAATACTACAAGTCTCTCTCTGGCTGGATGAATCTTCATTCCACTTAACAACTGTTGGTATCGGTGTGAACATTCTTTTTGAGAACCCTGGCACACAGCTGCAAACTCTTATCAGTTTAGCCATAGGTATTATTTCACTGTATTCGGTGTTGGGAGCAGTGTAGCATTTCATTAATATGTTAAAAGCTTCTGAGCAGAGATTTTCTTTGCCAACCCTTTAATTTGTGTGGCAATACAGCGTTGTATTCTCTGTGATGTTCTCCAGTTTCACAGTACTGTGCAATTTGCTTACGATGGAATAAATGGAATGACCTTTCAATGCGGACAATGTGAACATTTAGCTTACTGCCATCTGAAATAATCCCCTTGAAACAATAGAAATAGCCACAACATTTTTACAATGGTGGCAACAGGCATTGTCTTGATGTCTTAATGCAACAATTTGCGAGCTTATTATCGCAGTGAGACAAGATGGGTGAAATCAATTGGCGGCTGAGGAGAGCTACTAAAGCTTTAGGGCTCTGGCACACGGGGAGATTAGTCGCCCGCAACAAATCTCCCCGAAATGCCATCCCACCGGCGAGAATGTAAATGGCCGGTGGGATGGCATACACGGCACTGTGATTTACCCGAGATCGCGGAAGTTGCCTTGAGTCGCGGGCGACTAATCTCCCCGTGTGCCAGGGCCCTTAGGGTGAAGACACACTGGGCTACTAGTAGCAGCTACTTTTTTGAGGCTACTAAACTCCAGAAAATACCCTGCCATAGACAATACAGGTATGGGATCCCTTATCCGGAAATCCATTATCCAGAAAGTTCCAAATTACGGAAAGGCCATCTCCCAAAGACTCCATTATAAGAAAATAATTCTAATCTTTAAAGATGATTTCCTTTTCCTCTGTAATAATAAAGCAGTACCTTGTACTTGATCCCAGCTAAGAGATAATTAATCCTTATTGGAGGCAAAACAATTCTATTGGGTTTAAATGATGTCTAAATGATTTTTTAGTAGACTGAAGGTTTGGAGATCCAAATTACTGAAAGATCCCTTATCCGGAAAGCCCAGGGTCCCAAGCATTCTGGATAACAGGTCCTATACCTGTACTGAGAATTGCCTCTAGTAAAACAGACGTAGAGACGATTATCAGTAACTGATCAGCATTGTCTATTTTAGTAGCCACGACAAGTAGCTGCTACTAGTAGCTCCATATGTCTTCACCCTTATTGTAAGGTAGGTGTTGAAGTGGAAAAAGTTATGTGTTTAAACTGGGTAAAGAACTGGTGCAGAGCTTAGAAATGACAGAAAACACGCATAAACATGAACTAAAATGAGTGATGAGAGCGCACAATCCAGAGAATTTAAAGATGAGGAAAGGCATATTTCAATCCAAATTCTTTTCAAACTTATTTTCCAAGTCTATGGGCTGGAGCCAAAATTGCTGAGTGGGCGCTGACAGTTTCTTTTGACATCTCAGTAATATATCAGTCAAACATATGTCATCAGAATGATTCAAGATGAGCCAGGACGATTGGCTCCTCAAGGACATTTCCAGATGATAATTGAGCTGTACAAAATGAAAGGCATATCAGGGCACCTCTTGCACAATATATTTACTTCCAAATGACCCCCTAGAAAGTACCTAGTGTTTGCTGATGGCCCATTTGTCTGAGGTATGCTGTCATATGTTAAAAACTACTCCTCAAATGATGTGATTAGGTACTGAAAATGTCATTGAGATGGAAATATTATGGCCAGGAATTTATACAGATTAGTTTAATGGTTTTCTTCCCAGCATGCCATGCTTTCATTTAGACTATACCTACATGCAAGTGACACAGAACTCCATGTCTATTCTGAAGAACCTTAATCATCAGCAGTTATGATTTGGGAGGTCTCTAGACCCCCCCAGGCATCTGTCTCATAGTATTTCTGTTAAAGGAGAACTAAATCCCCAATACAAAATACAAAATAGTGCAGTGGAGCTAGTAGGTGCCATCTGCTGAATCTTTGTGTTCTGTGCAGATCAGTTTGGAGACACAGAGCTTGCTGGTGCATGAGCAGTTGAAGGTAATACCAGAGTATCTTTAACTGAAAATGCTCCTGCAAGTTCCATAGTGCACCTTTAGCAATGGAAACCATTTCTGGTTTTGTTTCAACTCCACAATGCTGACACAAACCTGCTTTTTTGGAAGGGGATGGGGTGTCAGAAACCATTTTATTTAATGTATTTGGAGCTTACATTCCCACTGCTTTTCACTGTATTTAATCTATTTTTGGTGCCACTACCCTTTGTCTCTTACTGTATGTTATGTATTTTAAGTGCCACTACTTCATCCTCTCACTGTATAATGTATTTAGGATCTGGAATTATTGTTCATAGAAGTCAGTGTACTATTATTTACAAGTGCATACTGTGTGTATATCTATAAAACCTTTACTGTGCAAGCTAATTGAGGCTAATGGCACACAGGGCAGTTTTGTTTTATACGTGACAGAGAAATGCCTTAAGCCAACCTAAATTATTAGGAGGCAGCATAGGCAATTTTGACTGTTTACCCACAACTAAAATTCAGTACCAGCAGTGCTATTAGTCCAAAGAGATACTATCAGTTCAAGCAGCTGAATCCTTCAGCAGAGGTTTTCAGGGAGCTGCTATATGGTTACCTGGCAATTGTTCTGCTGATTGGCTGCTGGGGGGGATAAAGGGAGGGAGTGATATCACTCCAACTAGCATTAAGTGTGACTGAAGTTTATCAGAGCACAAGTCACATGGCTGTGGCACCCTGAGAAAGTTAGGAAATGGCTACCCCGTGTCAAATTTCAAAATTAAATATAAAAAATCTGTTTGCTTTTTGAAAAACAGTTTTCAGGGCAGAAATCTGCTGGAGAAGCTCTATTAACTCATGTGCTTTGAAAAAAAAACAGTATTCCTGTGACAGTATTCCTCTTACTACACCCATAGCCTTCCCTGTTTTGCCCAGTCTTTGCATGTGTTCAACCCCTTATAATGTCACCGTAAGCTCCTCGCTGAAGACATATTATGGTCCGTGGATCCACCAACAAGGTTCAGAGGTATGATTGTTTGTGAGGACAGTCAAAGAATCCTGGGAAGCTGGAACGCTTGTGAATTTCCATTTCCCCCTATTTTATTACAATATACCTTTGTTCAGTAAAGACAATTTTACTGCATATTCCCTCTGTCAATTTTATATCTTAAAAACAAAAGACTTTTTTTTTCTCTGCTATAGATTCCATTTACTTTCTTGCATTGGTACTTTGACAGTTGTAAAATGATTGCTTGAAAGAGATAGGTAAGGTAATGGAACAAGCAGGAACCTCTACCCTAAGTGATATAACAAGTGATACATGATTGATCTCATTTGCTGCAGGTTGTTAGAATTCATTTTGGACATGGCCCTGCAATTTTAAAGCAAGGTCTTAACTACTTGCTGACAATAGTTACATCTATAAAGCAGCCTTTGTAATAACCCAGAATATGTGCAGTCTGCTCTTCTAAATATGCTGCATTGTGGTCAATCAGTGATATCAAGAAAATCTTGTTTCAGATATAATTCTATTTAGAAACGAATGCCTTGCACATCAGCTTCGGTTCTTTCATTCTTTCTTGCAATGAAAGATGCAATTTGCTGCAGACAGTAGGCAGAATTCTGATTATTATTATTTTCATTATTCTGTGATTAGGGCTACTTACTTAGTACAGTTTGGCTCTATGTTTTATAAGATTGCATGGGGGGGGGTCATTAATTACTATTTTATGATATAATGTTCAAGCAAACTAATTTCATATATGCATACATTCTATTCAAACATCAGCTACATGTATAATTATATTTAAGCGAAAACCCATGCCTGGCTTGGAGGTTCCGTATAAATGTAACCCCCTTTTTCCATTGCTTAAAAAAATGACAGCAATTATATATCTTTATTTATATAACGATCCTTGTATGTACAATGCTGTACATTTTGCAATACATTAACAGACAGGGAAACTAACAGTGTAATAAATACAGTTACAAAGATTAGGTGCCAAGTATTTAGGGTGAAGACACACTAGGCTACTAGTAGAAGCTACTTTTTCAAGGCAACTAAACTACAAAAAAATACCCTACTGAGAACTGCTTCTGCTAAAACACCCATAGAAACAATGATCAGCATTGTCTATTTTAGTAGCCGTGACAAGTAGCTGCTACTTCCCCCGAAATGCCATCCCACTAGCGAGAATGTAAATAGCCGGTGGGATTTGCCGCGATTTGCCGAAGTCGCGGAAGTTTCCTCTCAAGGCAACTTCCACAACTTAGGCAAATCGTGGCACGGCGTATGCCATCCCACCAGCAATTTACATTCTAGCCAGTGGGATGGCATTTCAGGAAGATTAGTCACCTACGACAAGGGAGATTTGTTGCACGGCGACTAATCTCCCCATGTGTCACAGCCCTTAGTGGAACAGGAGGTCCCTGCATCGAGCAGCTTTTATTATATCTGAATTCACATATTACACATTAACAGCGACTATACCCATAACATGTTTTTTATGTTTGTTTTGGTCCAACTGAAATATTAATACAGACTTTTTCCTATGATGGACAATATTTTATTTAGGTTTCTACCTCAATATTCAAACAGTCATATAGAAACACAGTACAGTGTGCAGTACAGTTCAATTTTCATACCCAAATTGACTTTTTTTGCCCACAATGCAGCATATTTTTTTGCAGCAGCAGGACATTGAGTTGCACTTATGAACACAACATTTGCATCCATTTGAGCATGACCCCACTTTAAACTTGTAGTCTCAAATGACCCGTTTCTATGTCTAGGAGGCAACAAAGGCACTTATGCATGATTAGCATGGCTTCTGATTAAGAGTTTTTATCAGTTTTTTTTTTTACAGATTGTAACTATAGAGAGGTATACAGTATGTCCTATTTTTGATGCTGCTTTAATGATCCATGTGTGTCTTATAGCTAAAGTTGCCACCCAGCCGGTATTTGACTGGCCTAGCCAGCAAATCGCCAGCTAGGGCTGGGGCCAAAATTACAAATTAAATATAAATTTGTATGGGTGGCAACCCTGCCTATAATCTCTCCCTTCCCTGACTCCTTTCACAGCAGATCACCCACTTTTATATAGAGGCCAGCCAGCATCTGCCCCTCCATTTATCTTCACCTACCTGATTATTTCCCCACCCCATCTGCCAATTGCCCCACCCCATTTGCCCATTCCCCTGTCTAACCCACCCATTTCCTCACCCCCAAGTGACATCACTGCCCAACCCCAACCTAAAGGCCAGTATTTATAGCAAAAAAAAGGTGGCAACCCTACTTACAGCCACTGCTTTAATTATACTGTACAATGTAAATCCTACAAATACAATTAAAATCTTTTGACAGATGTACAGCACATTAGAGAGCCCCTTGCAGTTCAAGGTGCATAGATTCACTTCTCTAGTACTTGACTGACCATCTGCAGAGGATAAGTAGATGGTGCCCCTGACACCTGGTACAAAGGAAGTCAGCCCTGCAACCTACAATGTAAAGCTATACATCCCTCAGATTGCAGTACTTGTAAAGCACCTAATAGCAATCAATGAATTATAATGACATATTATGGGTTTATTGACTGTTAGGTGCCCCTCTCCATGTGTGTAATTAAAGGATGAGTGTATGGGAGCATTATCAGAAGTGCAATGTTTATTACTGTTGTACATGGAAATTCATACAACAACTCTATACGTTGAATTTTAACAATAAGGGGAAAAAGATTTAATTATTTTATCTCCTCTTAAACACAACAAGAGCTGCATGGTGCTTCAGTGTGATCTTGGTGGTAGGGGAGAGGATGAATCTAAGAATTATCCGTATATGGGGAAATGTTGGTGTTTATGCAGCATATAATGTATGTGCATAGATGATACCCTAAACAGTTGGACCAGAGTGTGTTAATCCACAAAAAGAGCACACTCTGTAAAATCCCAATGTATCATATATAAATAAGCCACCTAGAATTATTTAACATAAAACAGATTAAATTGCAACTACTTATTTATAAAAAGCCTTACTTTAGGCTAATATATGGCATGCATGTTTGGGGTGTGCCTGCAAGATACAGATCAGCTGGTAGTTTCAATGGCCACCAAACAGGGGTCTGAGCTTATAAGCCCTGTTGTGTCCTTGCCAGGACCTTGCATGACTTCACATTGCCTTTATGTTTTCTTCAAATACCTTCTGAGTTTATGGTTTCAGTTACACGGCCTCTGTTGCACTTATACATTAATCCCCTTCTAGTGTTAGGGTTTATATATCTGAAATCCATCTATTTTCCATGCCTTTCCTTTGAAATGGGACAAGCATGTATTAATCCTAGGGTAAAAGGATAAAGCAAATGCTGCGGAACCACTTGCTTGTGACTAGTAGAACACACAAATGCTAGAACAGGCGTGTTTTTTAGATCACTAAGATGTAACATTTGGACCACATGAAGTACAAAGAACATGAAGAGTTAGTGCTACAATAAGAAAGCAGTAAGATATTAATGGCAAAGGGGTCAGCATATGCATATCAAAGTGGCCAAAAAAACAAACTCATTTTAGCTCCTCAGCAAAAAACACATGTAAAGGTATTTAAATTATTGGGTAAACTTTCCAACCTTGACTACAAAATATTTTCCTATTACCGGCCAGGGTACATTTTTTTGTTGATGATCAGAGTCACATTTGTCTCCATAAACAGGAAATTGCGCTGTGATCAGCCAAATGAATCAAGAAGCTTGGAGCTGAACCACCTGGCCAATGGCTGTTCACTGTTTATAAGAAAGAGTACATTGCTGCAGGGGATGGAGAGAGGGGCATGCAACCTATGAGATACTGAATGGACTCTGTGGGAGACCCAGTTAAGAAGAGTTCAGAGTAAAGGGCCAGAGAATACTACTTAGTTGCTATTTATTTACAAAGGTGCTATCTTTCCCTGTCTACATTTTTTTTAATCCACTTCTGTAGTCAAAGAAATTAGATGGATTAGCTATTTTGCCCATACAAAGGGTGGGTAGAATTAAAAATATTGGATCAATTTTTAATCTGTGATTTCTGGTGCTTTTTTGTCAATAGCCTGTTGTTATTGCCTTCCACAACCTGTCCTATGGACTGTGCTGGCTTTCACCTTCCAGTGATTACTATCTGTCTTTGGATGCTACAACACCTTTACTGTATATCTTTGACACAGTGCCTTGTATTGTTACTTCCCCCAGGTTCATCCATACCTGGACTGAGATGCAAGAAAAAGCTACTTTGTCCAACTTATTTTATTTGCTCAAAAGTAAAAGCAAGCAGCAGCTTTGTAAGAGGTGAACCAAGTTGAACCAAGGACAAATGGCTGCCAAACAGTGGGGCTGGGGCCAAAACAGTGAATTATGGAACCCAGCATAAAGGCTAGTAGGGGTTGATACCTATAGTGAAAGCTTTTGTGCTATCCTGGATATCCGTAGAAGAAAAGCCTTAAGAACTGCTGGGTTCAATTTGTTGTTTACCATTGCTGTCCTCGATATTCTTGGAACTAAAAAAATGGCTGATGCAGTGATATTACATTTCTGCAACCCTGTTAAAAAGTGAGAGCCTTTTAGCGACAATATTGTGGTATGTAAAAAATTTGCTCCAAGATTTAGAAATCCATAGAAACCATTCCAGTGATTGCTTCCAAACAGTTGAAATGTTTCCATCACTAGAACTAGATTGCATTTTACACGTTTTACTCTTGTTCCACATTGTTTTAGAAACCAGGGTCCTACTGGCTCGTCGCTGTACTGGGAAAAAAATGGTGGACCCCAGTCCTGTTGGGCCCCACTGGCCAAGCACACCGGCAGGCTGCGTAGTAATATGAGATGGTCATTTTGGATTATTCTGCTCTAGCAGTGTTACTGTATAAGAAGTGACGACTGATTGCTTTTTTGGAAACATTATTGGAATAAAAGTTAGAGCAACAAATTGTTTTCATTCTCTCCGCATCATTCTGTATTAACGTGATGTGTGCCTCTATTAAGCTATTACTTACTGGTAGAACAAATTTGCTTTTCTTCAATGATCCTTCATCAGTAAATGAACATAGCTATTTATAATGAATATAACTATTTAAATCCAATGCTGTTCAGTTGTGAAATAATAGATGCAGACGTGAAATGATTAATGCTTTTACATCTAGCGTGGCCACTATCGGAAACACAAAAACGATTTTAGGTTTATGGGACTTTAAACATGTTTGTGAAATAGAAATATTTATAAGATTTTCTGCTAAAATGGGTTTTATTCTGCTCCTATAAACTGTATATAAAACTCACTGACACACACATTTCTTCATTGCTCATGCTAACTATTGTCAGATTTTTAATAGGGGTCTATAACATAGTGTTTGCACGTTTTAGTAAGTTACAGCAACCAGTGGCAACCAGTGGTGTAACTGGACCCCCAGCAAAAATATTTTCTTGGTAGGTGGCACAGGAAGATAATGATGAGAGGTGGCACCATATGTCAAGAAGTCATTCAAGCCATTAAATAAATCTGCCCTCAAAACATCACCCAACAGGACATTCCACAACCTCACTGCCCTCAACTTGAAGAACCATTTTTGATGCAATAAATGAATTCCTTAAGACTAAAGGGGTGGACTTGGGTTCTTTATTTCTTTCAATGGGAAAAAATAACCCCCCTACAAGTTGCTGTATTGTCCTCTAATGTTCTTGAAGGGTTAAGGTTTTGCAAACCTTTAATTATGTTAGTTTTCCCAGGAGGGTTCTTGGCCAGCTATTGTGGGCCAGTACTGTAAGCCCCTAGTTTATAAAAAGGGAGGGCATCATTTGCTCAGTCTCTTTTGGTTCACTCACGTGCTGTGGTGCTGATAGGGCCTGGCACGGAGGTGGGTTCAAGTATAGGGTAGTAAGTATCAGGATAGTCTTTGTAATAGCTCACTCTTGGAGTAGGAGGCAGGACGACAGGATCAGGGTAGTTAGAAGAGGAGTCAGAGGCTCCATCGAGGAGGAAAGTTGTGTTTCAACCCTATGGTGAAAAGGCCACCAAAGAGGTGACACAATCATTTAGGCTCAGGGATAAAGAAATCCTTGCAGCATGGGAGCATTGTGAGCTTTGCTTATCGCTGAATTGAATAAAGAGTTTCATCTGTTTTTAAATAACCACTGGCATCCGAGTTTATTTGAAGTTTTCTTATGGTGGAGATAAAGAGTTGTTAACCCTTCCTCCAACAGTAAAGCAGGGGACCACCTGAGTGAGAAGAGTTTTGTGTAACTTGTGCCTTGCCGGGAGTTGAACCCAATTTGACTGTGCCTGAGGTACATCAAAAGAGGTATCAGTGTTTTTTTGGGTGCCCCCACCCAATATAACTGTTACATACTTGTAAAAAGTAATAATGTCCCCTCACAAGTGTCTTTTATAGATAAAACAACCCCAACCTTGATAGTCTTTCTTCATAGTTTAATTTCTCTATCCCCTTTACCAGTTTAGTTGCACTTTTTTCCAGTTCTTAAGGACTGGAGCCCATAACTGCACTGCATATTCAGGGTGAGGCCCTATTTGCACTTTTTTCTCTCTGTAAATGAGTATTGCAGTCTAATGGGCTTAAGTAATGATAGACGCAATGTTTTCACCAGATCTTGCAATTCACAACAAGCAAAACAAAGGTAGCATGTACTGTTCTGCTGTTTGCAAGGAAGCATATGCTCATTATTACATGTTGTTAAATGTTATTATAGGTACCCAGGTATTCTTAAACCAGACATCAGCCAGCAGCTATTCAGCAGCCACTGACATTCACATTTCCTTTATTTAAGAATTATTTGGTGTGAGCTTACATATTTATGACCACTAAATGACTTGATTGCCTTACACGTAATTTGATAGAACTGTTGAAGGGATTTACAGCTAGCAGTGGTGGCAAGTACTAATGAAGGTCACCTTGGTCTCTTGGAACCACAATAAACTTTGCATTTAGCATGTGCCAGAAATGAAGCCAAGTTCTGCAACATGTATAATTTCATAATAAGGAATGTTTTCCCTTTAATGCTTAATAAATGTAATGCTATGAATGGAGTATTTCTTCTGTTGGAGGCAGGGAGAATAAGAAAGAAGGGCTCCAGCTGGGAGAGTGTCACTAATCTAGGACACTGTATGATAAAAAGAACAGAATATACACTGCTCCTTATTAGTAAACAATCATTTGGCAAGTATTATTAGAACAGGAGACTGCAGGACCCCTCATTGCTGGTGGTGAATTAAGAATGAAGAGTTTCATTGCAAATAACCTCTCCAATACGGACATCCAGTCTTTATTTCATCTCCTTACATTTCATAAGTAATCACATGAGAATGGTGTTCACCGTTCTCTCAAAATTTTCTGGCCAAAGTACGACATGCAAGGAGTTCTATAGAAATAACATGTGCAGCTGCTGTTCTCCTAATACTCACAGACTAACTGCCAAAAGGGGCTGGGGAACAGGAGAGAATTATAAGTGGGAACACTCCAGCACTTAACACTTTAACCTCTACAGAAATAATTATCAGGCATTTATAGTTTTCATAACAATTATTAAATATACCCAATGTACAATAACTGTGACAGTTAACCCAATGTAATAGTGCTACAGCCTTAAAGGGACACTATCACTTTTTAAAGTTTTGATACATTTGAAATGTTATTTATTATAAGAAAAGTATATAGAAAAACAAAATTCTTATTCCTGTATAGAAAGCAGCTATATCTCTCTGTA